>NW_023458568.1:2118982-2141740 GCF_013731165.1 Rhagoletis pomonella | reverse complement strand
AAAATATTTCTTCTAGTGATCAGGTAGCATGAATTTGATGAAATGTCATAATTTTATTAAAAGTCAAATGGTTAACAACAACAACGAATGTCATTAAATGGAACTACCTTCTTTTTTGTATCATGATCTATTAGGTGCATGATTCAATAATTAAAGGTTTGCTCATTAGTGACATTAGAGTTTTGACTCTCCCTTAGCTCCCTTACAAAAGCTTTGCACACACACACGAACCCACACACATGGCCTTGCTAAGGAAGCCGATTTTGTCAAGAGGGAGCGAGAAAACTGTTTTTTGAGCAAACCTTTTATTATTGAATCATGTATTAGGTGTAGCTTTATCAAAATGTAGAATTGTTGAGTAATTTATCCTTAAACTTAAACAAGAAAGAAATTTTTTTCTGCGCAAATGTCCCACCCGTGACGGTGGAATCGCCCATATGTATGTGCGTTGCGATGCTATTGAGTGCTTAGTGGTCGCTAACTGCACGCTCTGCCCATGTACTCATTTGCATTCGCGAAATATTCGTATCATTGGATGCAAATGCGAATGTGTAAAATGATATACACTTAGGTCTCTTTTTATGCGGTACATGCGTTCCTCAGAAAGCCGCATAAAACAAATCCGCATAAAAAAGTTCTTTACTTTCATACAAAAACAGGGGATGCGTTCCAGCATAAAAAAATTCGCATAAAAAAGTTCTTTACTTTCATACAAAAACAGGGGATGCGTTCCAGCATTTTCAAAAACCGCCTAAATTCAGAGACTCCATGTAAAAAATTCTAAAAAACCGCATTAAAAAATCCAGTGAGGCATTATTGTACAAAAAAACAATTTATTTCCTCACTTCAACCCTTATTATTCCATGTAAAACCGAACATTAATGAAATAAATAAAATTTTATCTGTATGTTAACAAAAAAAAATAAATAAAAATACTAAAATAAATACATGAATTATGTAAGAATACATAAAAAAGAAATTAGACAAAGAGGTTTTTTCTTAACAGCGGTCGCCCCTCGGCAGGCAATGGCAAACCTCCGAGTGTATTTCTGCCACGAAAAACAGCTTCTCGTAAAAATACAATCGCCGTTTGGAGTCGGCGTAAAACTGTAGGTCCCTCCCCTTTGTGTGACAACATCATGGCGCACACCACAAATTGGAGGAGAAGCTCGGCCAAACACTCACATATGTGTAAGCGCCAATGTATTATTACTATTATTATGTATGAATACAAAGACTAATTATTTATCAGAAGCATTGTCTTTTACACACTGAAAAAAAGTAATAAATACTCTCAAAAAACAAAATCGCTACTCCGAAATAATGGTTCGAAAAGCCGTATAAATTGAAATCCGCATAAAAAAAACGCATAAAAAGAGACCTAAGTGTAAATGATAATTATAAATGCGAATGCAATATTCGCAACATCCCTGGATGGTACCTGGATTACAACTGATCTTCCCGCAGACCGTAAAGGGAACGTTTCCTTGAGCTTGCAAGCTATGAGTGACGAGAGGAAGAAATTTGTTAGAATAAGGGCAAATCTCCGGAACCGAGCGAATCAACGCTAAAAAAAGTTTGTTGTTGAATTGACCGCACAAAAATATATTATACATCAAATTGTTTGAAACCCGTTGGTTCTTGTGTGATTAATTTTTCTCAAATGCTTAAAGAGTTATAAGTAAAAAACGATAATTTTCGAAAAGTGAGAAAAAGAGAGCGTGGTTTTTGTTAAATTTAAAAAATTTTCGAGAGAGTAGGTGCAATGTATATATCAGGTGCAATGTGTATATCAAATTTGGTAAAGAAGGTGAAGATGTTTTCGAATATTTGACATAAGTGGCCGGCCCACGGCCAGTTTCCAAAAAGTTTTACGAAAAAATAACTTTCTCTTAATGTCCATTGAAAATATAATTTTTGAGTAAATATCTAAAAATTCGTTAACCGCTCTGCCCAACGATCTGGAAATCCTTTACATACACACATATGAGTTCATGGCCATATTTTAGACAAAAATTATTTTATGATTTTAGTATTTTCAGCGAACTTTATGAAGAATTTTATCTAACGATAACGCTTGATACTAACCTGTTATGCTTTAGTCTGCCAGTGTGCCATCAAAAAAATGGGAAACTTGAAGGCATTCACCCAAAGACCTATTAAGACAATATTTGTTATATTTTCAATATTTCCAGAGGCACACGGCTATAAAAGGTCTTATTTTATTCTTTAGTATGTAGTTAATATGTATATAAACAAATAAGAAAAATGTAGTAATCGCTGAAAGTGCAAAATGGAAAAGAACCTAAAATATTACCGTTCTTATAATTACGAGTGACAGATTTCAAACGGTTACAGTTTATTTCAATGAGAAGCACATATTTTTCTCAATGCCTATTGCATTTTAAAATATTACATTTATATTTGTCATGAAAATGTTATTGTGAAGTGGTATTATTTCCACTTTTATTAAAACGAAGGGGCGTACCTGCTAAGTACCATGCGGTGCTCTGGTGATCCGCTGGCGCGGATGTGGGCCAACGCTCACTTTCATGGAGCTCCGGCGCTCCCTCGGTGGGCAGTGCTGCTGCCTTGTTAAACGCAGTGCCCTGCTGCTCCACCGGCGCTGATACCGGCCAACGCCTGCTTAGTGCCGCTGGTTGGCACTTGGCTTGCAACCAACAAGTCGCAGACAATTAAATTTACATATAAAATAAAACTGAACTGCTCGAGTTTAAGTGACGCGCAATAATGCCGCCCATGATTCAATAATAGAAAGGTTTTTTAATAAAACAGTCTTCTCGCTCCCACACATAAAATCGGCTCCTTTACTTGTACAGAATGTTGCTCACTCTACAGTTGCTAGTTATATTAGTAGTAAAACCAAAAATTCTGCATACTAAATATTCGTTGGCATCACCTTCGTTTGCGTAATTTTCGGGAACAAGTCTAGAATAGCGACCTTTTAGCTATAAAATAACCAAAAACGCCGATTGATAGAACTTTTTACGCTGATTTCAACGATATCAAATTTATTTGTCGCAGGTAAATATTAAGAAGATACAAGAGGTTTATTTGCTTTGTTTATTTATATTTTTTTATTATTACTTAATTCTTAAAACCTAAAAATAGATAATGATAAAATATGTATACCGCATTAAACTCGGGTACTTTCTAAATAATATAAATTTCTTTACCATTAATCATGCAGTTGCTTTTTCAAAAAAGTTATTTCATTAAAAAAAATAACATTTGCTCGTTTTTTAGTGGTTTTGTTTTAAATATATAAAAAACAATTCCAACTATGTATATCAGCTGAAAGATAAATTGATTATATTTATGTTGACGTTATTAGTTTTTTAATCGGTGATGTGGTTCATAAGATATTAATATTTAAAACAATAAAAAAATTAACTTTAACCTTCTAAAACCTCTTTATATTTTACTTGCGCTAAATAGTTTTCGCATGGTTGAAATGAGCGTAAAGAGTTCTATTGATATGCATTTTTCGTTTTTGCTTAGCTGAAGGGTGGATAAATTAAAAATCCATATTTTTACGTGAGTTTAGTACTTCCATTAAAACACCAAATATATTGCAAATTCACATAGAATTAATAATACACATTTTACTTCTAATTGTATACTTTGCGCAATTTTTTTAGTACCTTTCTACTACCGTTTTCGCAAAAGGCGATCACGTTCTTCCCCTCTCTCCTACTTCCAAAATACAAATCTAGATAAAGGAGTGTCAAATTTGAGCTGTCACAAATTACATAACCTTGTGTTATTGAACCATGAACGTCGCCTAGCTGCTATCATACATACGTCAAAGTCGCATTTTAATATCGTAAATTTTTGTAATAGATTAGATGAATAGAATTCATATAAGGTGATTTGTAGTAATTTGTAGGGTTGCAAATTGTATGCTTTCATCGCATTTTATCAGCGTCCTTTCGAAAAAGAAGAATTTGGCAAAGTGATCAAGTTTTTCATATTCTTCTTGTCCAATAACAATTTAAGTTATGCGAAATGTTTAAATAAAAGCTGTTGTATTTACTTAATTATTACTTATTTTATTTATATTTAATAAACTTGCAAAGTATTTTATTGTAAAATAAAGATAAGTATGATATTGATGAATAACTATGACTTATGAGTTTATTTAATTGAAATATACATAAGTACATTTTTAATTGCATATGGAACAATGGTAATTCAAGTTTTTTATATAGCATTTGTTCACAGATTTTTAAAGTTTGATTTTAACAATGCATGAAAAATGCTTTTTGGTTTAACAATACAACTCATATTTTTGTGAAAAATTCTTAATATACAGTTTTATGGAAAAATATATTATACATACTTATAAAAGTTTGTTTTTTTTAGCTAGTTTTCTTATTGAAAATTTGTACATTTCAAATTATTATTTTGCTGTTTTGTGCATTTTTTTCTGTTATATACATATACAAGAAAATATTGATTTTTTATTTTATTTTATGAATTCTATTTTTGTGTGCTGTTTTTTCTTTGTTTTACGCTTCATCAAAAATTGTGACGTTTACACCGTAAATTTTTGTTATAACGTATGGCCCTTGGTATATGTTTTCATGCTCATTGCGTGGGTATTTTTGAACAAGAACCCTGTCGTTAACGCTAATTGATAACGCACGCGCCGTCATATATTAGTTTATTTCGAATTTTGTGTTTGTTAATTAGTTCTTTAACAATTTTGTGCGACTTTTGCATTCTATATTTAACTTCTTTCGCATAATTTTCTACGTTATAAATCGGGTCAATTTGTTCTTTTTTTAAATCGTGAGGCACTGTGGCCTTTTTCCCAAATATTAATGCAAACGGGAAAAAACTGTGTTAGTTGTTGTATCGTGTAAAAATGTAAAATATTTTAGATAAACGTCCCAATCGGAGAACGTTTCATTTAAATATGCTCGGACATATTCATTAAAGACGGTGTGGTTACGTTCGATAGTACCCACTGTTTCATGATAGTGTGCGGTTGAAAAATCGTGGTTAACTTTTAAAAGTTTGGTTAATTCGGAAAAACTTTAATTTTTAAATTCAGTGCCTTAATCAGATTTAATGGAATTCTTCACACCGTAAGTTAAGACAAAGCTTTCAAAAAAGCTACTGTTACCAAATACTTTGTTAAATCGCATATAATGGTAATTGCGAACCTATTACCACTACTCGACTCAGGTAGCGGTCCTAATGTGTCTACAATTAAAGTTTACGGATTTTCCAATTTTTCTATATATTGAAAATCATGTAAGTAACATAGCGGCCTTGTGTACTATCCGCATTTGGAAAATCCGTAAACTTAAAATTGTAAAATCTCAACGAAGCGAAAAGATATTTGAGCAAACCCAACGCCATTACAAAGAGAAAGACTTTTACTTTAACACCTTTTTTGTATTTTTTTGAGAAAAATTACTCCGGCTTGCATACACAACTTCAAAAATGGGCAAAAACGCATTTTTGCACTTATAGGTTAGAACATCTCAAAATCCTGATGTGATGGAGCAATTCTGTGGCCAGATTTGAATTCAGCGCACCGAAAACCTTCGGGAAAGTATATTCTGGTTTCTGGGTAAAAATATTGTCGGCCTGTGTAGTTTGTAAAAATTTTCAAATATTGTTTCTGCTGATTTTTAAATTTGAAATAGAGAAATTATTAAAAAATAAATCATCTTTTGGCCATTCTACTTTCTTAATGTTGCGATTGCCGGCTTCAGCATCAAGCCTCAAAAGTAACTTGTCTAAACAAGTTGTTTCGTTAACATTCGCAAAATTAAGTAATTCTTGTATCTTGTGTTTTGAATGTGCACATATTTGAATATTTGAAATTTTGTTATTTTTATCGTAGCGAAACTGTGTTACTATTCGCGGAATATTTTTAGAAAATTTATCGTAAACTTGTACTGTAGAGCTTTCCGTGTAGTTGTTTTCGTTCGGTAATTCTATAATTTTTGTCATTGATAACGCGATCATAGCTAAGACATTTTTTGCCAAGTCTTCTAGTTCGTTAACGGTAATGCGTGAAAGTGTGTCTGCTCCAACGTTTGATTTGCCTTTTATTTACTCAATTGTGAAGTCGTATTCTGACAGTTCTAGGCGTATTCTAGCAAGTTTTGAAGACGGGTCCTTCATGTTAAAAAGATAAACTAAGGGTCGATGGTCAGACTTGAAGTGAGTGCCGTAAACATAAGGTCGGAACTGCTTGATCGCGAAATATATAGCTAAAAGTTCAAGTTCTATGATTGGTTTATTTTGTTCTGCCTTTTTAAAAAATTTAGAAGCGAAACATACCGGTAAATCATTTCCATTATGGTTTTGGCTTAATATAGCACCGCACCCATTTTTAGAAGCATCTACAGATATTGAAAATTACTTAGTAAATCGGGATATTGCAAAAGTTTAGGAGACATTAACAGGTCTATTCTGCGCTGGTAATAAAAAGTTTGTAACCGGTAAATAAAGTTCCTGTCAATTTTTAAACCCTTTTCGCATTCTGTATACTCTTGTAATCGGTAAATTTTGTTACCATCTCATAAGCTGGTAACAAATTATTGCCCCGTGAAATATGCAATGCCAGGATTTGCACAATTCTTTATAGCTGAATTGCTGAATATTTTAACTGCATTACCAACGTACCTAGAATCGCGGTGACAAGAACTGGTAACATATTTTGGTAATACAATTTTCCGGTTACAAAATCTTCGGTAACGTGCAGAATATACCTGTTAGGCTGATTTTAAGTGTACAAATGCAGTTTCGCAAGCGTTGTACCATTCGAATTTGATATTCTTTCGACTCAGTCTATTTAAAGGTGCTGCCAGTGACGCAAAGTTTGGTATGAAGCGTCTATAATAATTTGCAAACGCAACGAAACGACGAACAGCGTCTTTATCTGAAGGTTTTGTATACTTGTTGATTGCGTTTATTTTTGAGTCGTCTGGCAGCAGTCCGTTTTCTAAACACTTGTGCCATAAAAATGTTACTTCAGAACGAAGAATATTGCATTTTGTTTTGTTTAGCTTGAGATAGAATTTTCTACAAGTTTCGAACACTTTAGCCAGATTCGTTGAATGGTGGGTCTCTCTACAACCGATAACTATGACGTCATCAGCTTGATTTGGCGAGATGCCTGAAAAGTCTATCAACATCATTCGAGAAAAAAAATCTGGTGCTACATTTAAAACAAATGGTAAAACTTTCCAGCGAAAAGCGCCCTTGTCAGTGCTGAACGATGTTATGTCGTGAGAATTTCTATGTAATGGAATTTAATGGAAACCAGAAAACAGATCCAAAGTAGACAAGTATTTTGCTCTACCAAGGTTATCTAAGATATCGCCTACATGCGCTAGTGGAAATTTGTCAGCGATACGCTTTTTGTTAACGGTACGATTTTTGGCCTGATGGATCCTTTTTTGGTACTAAAATTAATGGACTGATTTGAGGAGCTTGGTTCGATTAAGTCATTTTGCAGTAAAGGCTATTATTCTATTTATTTCTTCGCGTTGTGAGTACGGCAAACGATAGTTTTTCATATAAACGGGAGTCTTGTCATTCAGTCGAAGTTTCTGTTCATAAAACATAGAGAGTGTCATAAGGTCTGCTTTTCAGGCAAATACATCGGCGTATTGTAAGCATAATTCGAGGAATTTTCTTTTAGCATATTTTGACATTTGGTTTTGTAAAATTGACTTTAGTCCCTCTAAACGTTTTGTGCGTTTGGAATTTTCGTTTGTTTTGTAGACATTATAGTTTCGAACGTATTTTACCTCGTCCGTAGTATTTATTATTTTTAGTGTCAGCGACGAATTTTGCGGTAAAAACACCACAACAAAGCTCGTGAGAGTCTACGAAAACAGGGTTTTCGGAATTAGTCAATTTAAATAAACGAAAAACTTCACATCTTGGAGGAATTACTAAAGTGTCGGTATTTGAACTGTGAAAAATTGCTATTTTAGTGCTTTTTGTCCCAATGCCGATAGTTTTACTGTCATTTGCGTAGTTAATAATACATCTGTTCGTCTTTAAAAATTCCTTACCTAGTATGCCGTCAGAAGGTATATTAAAACTGTCATCTACAACGTGAAGAGTATGCGGAATAAAAAAATTAGATACAACCAAGTTTGTACTTACGCGATTAGTGATGTTTATCGTATTGCTACTGTCAATTGAGGAATTTCTTGCTAAACTGGAAATCTTGATTAAAGAGATGTCTGCTTGTGAATCTACGAGAAACGAGCATAATTTATAGGAATCGGTACAATTTAATTCAATAAAGTCAGAATAGTTGAGGTTCAAGCAGTAAATTGATTTTTCAGGGGTAACTACCTTTAATTGCTTAGCTCCTGCTCCCCCAGTGTTCGCTCCTGAGGGGCATCGGCGTTTAAAAATCTAACATTAGATGTATTTCTCTAATTCGAACGAGAAGAGCTGTTTCTATTATTTGCCGAACGATTGCTTGTGCTATTTCTGTAATTATTTTGTCTATTGTTAGAATTGTTACTTCTGTTGTTGTAATTATTGTGATTATAGTGCCTTGTGTCATTGCAATTATTGTGCCTATTTGTATTGCCGCTATTAAATCTGGAACTATTGTTATGATAGCGTAGTTGCTGTGCCCTCTAAAACCTCCTCGAAAACTATTTGGTTTGTTTGCCCGTGACTTAAAAGATAACACCTGCCGCTCTTTGCCTTCATTATTGTGTTCTACAATGAGTTTTGCGACTACATCTTTTGAATCTGTAAAGGTGGTCGTAGCTAAAATAGATTCTACTAGCTCTGAACGACTGTTCAGCCTGCAAACGTTTACCGTCTGCTCTATTGTTAACTCATAGGCTTTCGCTTGAGTCATACCCTCAATAATTTAAGGTCGCTCTAATGCATCAGATAATTCTTCTACTCATTTCACAAAATCGGAATAATTGTTATTTGTAATACGTAATGACGCGATTTTGCCAGAGACCACTTTGGAATTATCTGGTTTGATTCTGCTGCGTAGCGCAACTTTTATTTGATCAACCGAAATTATTTGACTGGGAAAAACCTCACGCGCTTTGCCTTCGAGTTTAGACCTTAAAAATGCTATAAATGTTGTAGTTAAACTTTCATCCGACAATTCTTCTATTAAATTGATTTTGTCAATGAATGAGTCGAGTGATAGTGGGTCACCATTATAGTTTTCTCGGATTATAGATACACACAAGCTAATAAAAGATTTCTTTTGCTCAGGTGTTTCCATTTTTATGCCGTTTGGATATGCAATAAAATTAATATTTGGTAAACAAATCGTTACGCAAGGCGTTTCTTCAATTTGTAAAAAATCTTTAAATGAATTCAAAAAACAACTTCTGGTGTGCCAGTTGAACAAGCGTCAGCAAAGGCGTCGTCGGAATCTACTTCAGAATTTAAAATATCTTCTTTTATAAGAATTGAAAAATCTTCGGGTACTAAAACTTTACACCCAATTTTTTTAAAACACTGAAGTAGTTTTTCTTTGCACCGCGGTAAACTTTTAATTATAGAAGCTGGCTTGTTTCCTTGTTGTTCCGAATTAATTGATTCAATTAAAATATTGTTGTAAGTTTCTATTAAAGATTTTTTATATTCGTGAACTTTTTCCTGATTTGTTGAAAGTGGACGACTTTGAAAAACACGCTTGGTAACTTTTGAAAATTTTGCTTGTAAATCTTTGAATACAAGTTCAACATCTGATATCTGGCAAACACATAAAGCAAAAGATCTATAGAAATTTATCGAACAGTTATATTATTGAGAAAAAAAAAAAATGAATAAAATTGTAAAATTTTAAATTTTGTTGGCACGGCATAGAAAACTGAGGAAAACGCTTATTAATAATTATAATCGTTGCAATATTTTACTATATTTCAAACGGAATATTTCGAAGTGGTAAAATTCCACTTCATCAAATCTGCGGTGCTCTAGAATTTGTAGTATAATAAGCAGGGAACGGATTTTATGGAAATTGCCTTTTTTTCTGCTAAAGAGATAGAGTATATTCGATCAAGAATGTCCACGATTTATCTTTCCCTGATTCCATATATACCCATTTGATGCTGCCTTTTTTTGCCTTTTTTAAGATATTTGCCTTTTTTTTTGCCTTTTTTAAGATATTTGCCTTTTTTTGCCTGTTTTAAGATATTTGCCTTTTTTTTGCCCTTTCTACCTTTAAAAAAGTGATTATAGCATTTACAATTTTTTTTTAAAGATTAAGAAATATACACATGCCCATATTCGAAAATTAGTATGTATAGAAAAACGCAGTGTGTAAGTAGTGAATACTTAAGCAAAAATAAATTTTGTAGTTTTCATGTCACTCTGTTGCGTGCTAAAATCTATCAACACAGTTGCTGATGTGCACAACTAACAACTGTTTTACTTCAATAGAGTTTGCCAGCCGTTATTTGAAACAAAAAGTTATTCAGTGTAAAAACTAAAAAAGCAATGCCGAAGTCTAAAATTACCAAGAGTTTAAAAATTCACACTCTGATTGCCGAGTTTGGTTCGGATGTATTTTGTACTGATGGGACCGTTTTATTTTGCAATATTTGTTCAGTAAAAGTTAATCACGAAAAAAAATATTATATTCAGCAGCATATTAAAAGTGAAAAACATATAAAAGGATTACAAATAAAGAAAAACAAGACCCAAATGATAGCACCATTTGTGGAAAAGAATGTATTTTACGCAGATATTACTAAAATGATGATTGCATGCGGAATTCCACTTTATAAATTGAAGAGTGTGGAATTCAAATCATTCTTTGAAAAATACGTTCAGGAATCCCTTCCCGATGAATCAACTCTTAGAAAAAATTACGTGAAGGATTGTTACGAGTCCGTTTTGGAGAAAATTCGGTTAGAAATAGGAGAAAGCCCCATCTTTGTCTCCATCGATGAAACTACAGATAAGGCAGGCCGCAGTGTAACCAACGTTATTGTTGGACCGTTGCGTGAAAGCGGACGCGGCTATCTCTTGACGGTGGAGGTGTTGGATAAGGTGAACTCATCAACAATCGCAACACTGTTTGACGATTCTATGCACATTTTCAACATTCAACGTGAAAAAGTGTTGGTATTTGTGACTGATGCAGCACCCTACATGAAGAAAAGTGCGTCATCATTGAAGCTGCTTTATCCTAATATGATTCATATCACCTGCGTCGCACATGGCGTACACCGGGTCTGCGAATCTCTACGCTCGAAGTACTCAGATGTTGACGTCTTAATTTCAAACTTAAAAAAAGTTTTCTTGAAAAGCCCATTCAGGGTGGCAGTTTTCAAAGAAATGGAACCCAATCTTCCTCTGCCTCCTCAGCCGGTATGTCAAGATAAATTGCTATTGTTGTTAATTTTAATTATAATTATTTGAAAATTTATACAGGTGATAACTCGATGGGGCACATGGCTAATTGCAGCCGTATATTATGCCGAAAACTATGATTCCATCAAAAGAATAATTGACCAAATAACGGACGATGCAGCATGTGTCAGATTCTCGAAGCAATTGTTGAGCAAAAAATCGGTTCAGGGGAATTTGATATATATAAAATGCAATTTTGGTTTTCTTTTAGAGGAACGTCTACAGAAAACAGGTTGCGGAAAAACAAAATTCTCAGTAAAAAATTAATAATTCACATACCCTTTTTATGTAATTGTAGGAACTCCAGTTGGTGAGGTATTAAATATTTTGGATAACATTGAGAAGCGGCTTATAGAAGCGCAGGGGCCTATTGCCAAATTGGTGTTGGAAAAATTCAAAGCCGTTTTCTCAGCTAACTTAGGCTTGGAGACAATAAGGGGTGTGGATAAAATTGTTAAGGGCGAGGCAAACGCCCTTATTCCTGATAATATGAACGTTTCAAACGTTCCATATTTAAATTGGGTGCCACTTGTATCAACTTACGTCGAGCGCACATTTAGTGCATTCAAGGCTTTTCTTCGCGAAAATCGAATGAAAATGGTGCCAGAAAACTTCAAAATGCATCTTGTGGTTCAATGTTACTACAACTATACAGATTAAAGTTTTATGAGTTAAAAACTCGAAATGATAAAATAGTCAAAGATTCAAAGTACAAATTTTTCATATAATGAAATTAGTTCATAGTTTTTCTCTTTTTACTTGTAATATAAACATTTCTAAAATAAATGTAATTTTTGATTGTTCTTCGTATTTTCTGTCTTTTTTAGTGCCTTATTTTGCTTTTTTTGCAATACCTTTTTCTTGCCTTTTCTTGCCTTTTTCGATATTTTGTTTTGCCTTTTTTTGCCTTTTTTGCACTACCTAGTGCCCTTTCCTGCCTTTTTCGCTATTTTATTTTGCCTTTTCCGTCCTATTTCGTTATTTTATTTTGCCTTTTTTATAGGTTTTTAGGTCCTAAAAATCCGTTCCCTGATAGTAAGTATGGTATAGGCGAAAATGCGTATTAAATTTTTATCGAATATTTGCGAAGAAAAATTAATGAAATTCCAAAATATGACTCCTGCCTAATGTTGCAAAGAATCGAGGAAAAATTTTTGTAAAAACTTTAAATTGTTGAAAAGTTACGTTTCAAAAAAAATATTAAATTTGTACATCACTGTACCACTGAAGCTGAAATTCCAAAATGAAAAACAGTAACATATACATATGTATTATTCAATCAGTCAAATTTTAAAGTGTTGAATATAATCTTAGAAATTTCTGTATGTAATATAAATACAAGTAATCTAAATGTATGTATGAAATACAAGAAAGTACAGTAGGTCTTTAAAATTTTGTTTGAGAATGCAATCCAAAGTTTCAGAAAATATTTAAGTAGTAAAAATTTTTAGAAAAGTTTTAAAGGAAAACTGAATTTAAGAAAAATGATGGTGGTGTTTCACATATGTATAGTACATCATACAACAAAGCTGCAAACTGCTACTCACTGCTGTTGACTCGTTGATGTTGTTGTTGCTGCCATATCGCGCCACGGCTCAGCGATAGTTATGGTGGTTCTGCATACCGCTATGTAACGATGTTACCCTTCAGTGGCAGCTTAGCTGCGTGGCGTGGTTTCACACGCCGTTATATAGCGTTTGTTACAGTGCAGTGGACGCCGCACATAGGGGTATTTGAACGATTTAGGCGGCCTAAAACCAATTTGACAAAATTTTGGAGAAAACTTAAAAAATTAGTCACTTTCGATACAGAACATTCCAAATAACATTTCTTAGTCCCCCTCACTTTTCTAACTTGCACAGCGAACGCTCACCGTTGACCGGAAACATAATATTCTAACACTGCTTATACAGCGTGGCGACGAATAACTGTTACCCAGGTTTGTTGAGAAATAAAAGAGTCCTTTATAGATTTTGCGAAAAAAGTAGTTTATTGTTAATTTTCCACAGACTTTGCTTTAGTTGTATTAGTTAGTTTTTAAATTTTAATCCTTATTTACATTTACCAGCAGTGCAAACTTTGACTTGACACGCAGGTCCTCGTCAGTTAATTTATTCATTATCTTCTGTAAGCATAGGCAAATTTTCTCTATTTTGAGTCCCCTATACTCGCCCTTTCGTCCAACATAAGGCCTCATACTTAAAAATCGAATAGACTCGGCACTGGTGACTAGGACGGCCATTCATTCGACCAACCTTTCACAGTTTTTTTCTTTTTTGTATTTTTTTGTACAAAGCCCAAGAAAAAATACACCGGAAAAAGACTTGCGTGCCAAATGAACTTTTCTTTCAAAGTTTACACTGTTGGCAAATGTAGATAAGGATCAAAATTTAAAAACTAACTAATACAACTATTGTAAAATCTGTGGAAAATGAACAATAAAATACTTTTTTCGGAAAATCTATAAAGGGTCCTTTTATTTCTCAAAAAAACCTGGGTAACAGTTATTCGTCTCAACGCTGTAAATACATTTTCGCTTTCTAGAAAGATCGTGACGGTTTTAACTTAGTATTTTGATTTCTGCATTGTATTCTTAAAAAATAGTGATGGATCCGCATACAGAAGGTAATAATGCATTTAAGGGTAAATTTTTTTAAATCATTTTATTGAGCAAGAGTTCAATTTAAATGTAATGGAAATAGCGGTTTTCAACGAGTATTTTTTTGTTAATTGTTGTGAATATTAAGGAATTTGTTGTATACCTGGGAGAGATCGCGCTATTATTATTTGTTCAATTGAAATCCTGGAAATTTGGCTAATAGAGTGTGAAAAGACTGCCCGCAGAAAATGGCAGATAAGTGGCATTTCTTAACTTAGAAAAAGTATTAAGGAAAAATCTAAAAACGCAACTAGTATATAGTACCACTACTTTAGATCTATTTTAACACTAAAATTAATGAATTTGAGGCCGCTTAACTAGAATATGAATCCAATTAATTTAAAAAATAAATAGTTTTCGAGATATTAGCAAAAGTCATGTTTTCTAGGGCCTTTTGGACCTGTTGCTAAAAATCTGCGGGAATGTAGGGCGAACCCAACTATGTAATATACTGCGGAATAAACATTTGTTCTCCTTTACATTGGTGTTATGTGATAATTAAAGAAATAGTTTTGGGTATACAAGATTTTAAATTTAGATAAATGTCAATTTAGATAAATCTACGATATTTCATTAAATATTGTATGCAAATTGTTAAAAATTAGTATGTAAAATACAATTTTGGAACAAAATAGGATTATTATTAAATTTTTAGAAAATGGGTGTGGCCCTGCCCACTTAAGATGAAATGCTATATCTCAGTATCCGCTTCACTAGCCCGTACCAAACTCGTTATGAGCCTTGCTTAGGCTGTATCTAACATAACTACTAAAAATTCTTGAAATCAGGCGATAACCCACTTACTTCCCATATAATGATAATTTACAGAAACGCGAAAACTGCGATAAATCAATAACTACTGAAGCTAATTCACTCAAAATCGATTCTTGAAATAACGCCTTAGCATTAAATAAAATTATTATAATTTTTTGGATAAAGGGCGTGGCGCCGCGTACTTTTGACTGCAAATGTATTTTTCGGTAACCGATTTATCAATTTGTACCAAACTCGTTGCATTTAATAACCTTGGTATGGAAAAGCAATTCGTTGAAAATACGAACACTCCGATATTTAAGTAATTGAGGACGCTAATTTACTCTAAGTTAATACTTACAAAATTCTCTTAACAATAAATAAGACTGTTATTATTACAAAAATTTAGTCTTATTACATTGGGTGCGTTCGAGCTACGTAATAATTACCGCAATATTGCAGACATGTTGCTGATGCTCAACTGAAACTTTTCCAAAATGTAACAGAAAGTGTGCAGTAAAAATTTTTATATTGCTTTTGATTTGCCAATGATTGTCAATTGATTTGTTCGCCCAAATTTTTGCGTAGAACGTGATACTCTTTCATAAAAAAGTAACACTGCCGCATTAATTGCACCTCGAATACACCCATTTCTTACCTATACTGTAATACATATTTGAATTATTAATTACTTTAATTAAAGTTAAATTTGATTTTTTAAACTCTGGGAGGTTCCTTAGAGATAAAGCCTTTTAAACCCATTTCAATTGATACCCTTATTGCAGCAATTCATTTAACTAATTGAACAAAATTTTTAACAGATGGCAACTGTGTTAATATTTTAACGTATATTCACTTTATTTTAAGCATTTACAATTCTGTATGTCAAAACACGTCTTTTCTACACATTTCGAGTTGAAATATTCATAAAAATAATTTTGGCCGCATAAATCGGCTAAATACCCCTATGTGCGCCGTTATATAGCGTTTGTTACGGTGCAGTGGTGGTTTGGCGTAACTTTTGTGGTACAGCACCTTCAATAAATTTTAGCTTAGTGTTTGCTAACTTTGCACTGTCTTTGAAAAATTCAAGTGTTTTTTTTTTGTTTCCCACTAAAAGTTTTCTCTCACCTTCGCTAGTTTTCTTTAAATTTTAAAAGTTATATTCCACTGATACAACCAATTTTTACAACCAACCATTTATATAACCATTTTTTTATTTTTTATTTTTTTTTGTTTTGTAAATTGTTATTTATTTAAAAAAATTTGGTACAACCGATTTTGTTTTTGGTTTTGTTTTTAGTTACCGCCACCACTCTAATAAGCTTTGTCAAAAGTAAATTGAGTTCATTTTCGCTTTCATTTAACTTTTTTTGTCACATACATACCCTGCAAACCAAAGTTCCCGAAATCTTAAGGAAATCGTTAGGAGTATCTGATTTCTGTAACGATTTTTTTACGAATTTTCAAAGAAAATTATATGAAGGGGTTGACACGAACTCGTAAGAAATTTCTGTACGAAAAATAAAGAAAATTCTGGAAAAATTCTGAAAGATATTCTTCACATAGCAGCATTATTTTCGTTGCTTCACAGATTTTCTTCCGAAATTTCGTAAACGAATGGAAGTGTGCGTAATTTATTTCATTTTAGAAAATTCGGCAAAAAATCGAATTAAATCTTAAGGAATTCTTTAAAATTTCTTTACAATGCAGAATACTCTGAAAAAATGGTTTGCAGGGTATGTATGTACATATGCATGCTTAATTTTCTCATGTGTTTGTAATTTTTTTTTTTGTTATCGCCACCACTGCATTTCGTAATTCATTTGGTTAGATTGCGCAGAATTCATTTTCATTTTTATTTTGTTTTGTTTTTTGAATGTTTTTTTTATTTTTTTGTAATTTTTTAAAATTTTCTTAAATTTTTCTTGTAGTAAACAATTTTTTTGCTGCTACCACCACCGATTTATGTTAGGAAATACATTTTTTTTTCAAATAAAATTCAAACTCAATTTTATTTTATCTTTTTTTTGTTTTGTATTGTTGCTTCAAATTTTATTATAATTTTAAGCAAATTTTTGTTGGCTTGCCGTTTTTTTCTTTCGCACAAGGGCCGCCATTTTGCGGGACGGACCCACGGTCGCCATGTCAAGTGGTATTATTTCCACTTCAATTAAAACGAAGGGGCGTACCTGCTTAGTACCACGCGGAGCTCTGGTGCTCCGCCGGCGCGGCTGCCTGCCAACGCTCTCTTTCATGGGGCCCTAGCGCTCCCTCGGTAGGCAGTGCTGCTGCCTTGTTAAACTCGGAGCCCGACCAACGCCCGCTTAGTGCCGCTGACAACAAATCGCATACAATTAAAATTATATATTAAAGAAAACTGCTCGAGTTTAAACGACGCGCAATAATGCCGCCCATTTATTTTTCCTGTTTCACTTAAACCTAGCTGCTATCATACATACGTCAGAGTCGCATTTTAATATCGTAATTTTTTTAATAGATTAGCTTTAAGGCGAATTCATATAAGGTGATTTGTAGTAATTTGTAGGGTTGCAAATTGTATGCTTTCATCGCATTACATTATACTCAAAAAATGTGAAAAAGGTACTTACATTTATTCTTTATAAAAATTAAAATTACATTACTAAAATAAAATAAATAAGAACTCGTCACATTTGTTATCAAAATGGCCCACGTTTTGTATAAAAAGTAAAATTACATTAATAAAATTAATTTAAAGGTGAGTGCCCCAAAAGCACACGGTTCCGGATTTTCGCCCATATTTGTGGGATATCCTGGCTCCTTCCAGGTAGTTGGGTGCTACAAAATTCGCCGATATTTCGGCAATCAGCATCAATTACCATTTTTTAGAATATTATTCACTAGCTGATTCAGCCTATCCTTGTACTCATCATTTAATAACACGAAACGAACAATTGGGCTCAGCGCGTCTGTTTATTTGGAATTCTCAAGCAAATATTTCGACAACTCTACTACTGCAAGAGGAATGGAAAAACTTTCCAATTTTTCGAAGCATGCTGTATTCTACATAACTTGGCAAATGCAGAGGATCTCGATTTTATAATGCAACAGCAGTCCGATCAAGTTGATCCGATTAACGAAAGTTCCATGAGGTCGAATGCTATTAGAGATTCCATATGCCGGGAGTTGCAATCGTAAATGGTCAAGCTTTTGTATACAACTACAGTGGGACTACAGATTGGGAACCGACATTTTAGCAAGTTTTGGCTAATTTCCTTTAGTTTAATGTTTATAGTTTTTTAACGAAAACCGTATAAATCCAAATTAAGGACTCCGTGTAGAACTTATGTAAATTTAGAAACAATTGTGGAATGCAGTTCTGCATTAAATTTTAGTACAATTAAGTGCAAGTTTTTCGGAAGAGAATTGTATAAAATTTTGATAGTTAAAACTGATTCTCACACTTGCTGAATCGCAAAATGAGAAGGGGCACACAATTTCCAAAATGTATTCAACAAAGTGTGATTGATTTTGACATTGCTCTCATAAGAAACAGGATATAATGTCAAACTGAAATGAATTCTTAACCCATTTGATTTTTTTTTTCAAATTTGAATTTGTTTAAAAAAAGTTACACACAAATTTTTCCAGCAACAAATTTTCTTAATAAACGTGAAATTGTTAAGAGATAAACCGCCGAGGAGAGCAAGTAAGTACATTTAAAGTTGGGTAATAAGTAAATACGTTCGACTTTTCTTAAATATTTAAAGTAAGGAAGCCAAGACGAAATGGAGCAAAACGTTTGAACGGTGCGCTGTATGCAATAGAAGTCAGGAATATAGCGATGTTTTAAACCACCTAGTTGCGAGTTAAGACGGCAGCGATGTAGTGTTGTACTAGGAAAGTGATTTCATTTGTTGTCCGTCCGAGTCAAGCACTTTCAAACGAGCTCATTTATACCCATTTACATACTATTACGCATGGAAAAAATTTAATTTCAAAATTGTTAGAGTTAAGCTCTCATATAAAATTGGAAACAAATGTAAAATAATACTTATATAAGTGTCGAATAATGTTTAGGATAAAAAATTTAAATATAAAAATAAACGCTTAAAAGCATAAATCTTGGGCAATTAAAAACAAGAAAATTGCTAAAACGATTTTTTAAACAATTTGTTTTATTTTATTGACAAAATATATATATTCCAGGTCATGTAAGTAAAACAAAACTATAATCAAAATAAAAGCCTTGGTATCAGTGCTGACAAGATACATGCATAACTAAAGAGAGCCGCACTGAGTTGTCAATCACACCTTGTTTAATACACCTTGACAATTTCTACATTTGAAATTCATTCTCACACTTCCTGAATCACAAAATGAATAGTGTACACAATTTTCAGTGTTCACTTGAAAACTCATAGCTACAAAACCCAGCCCCTGTTCTCTTGGATAATTTAACGATTTTGTCATGTACCAAAAAGGGGGCCAAATATTTATCAGTGCACAAAATATAACCATTCTCAATGTAATAGCTCAGTTATGCATACTTTGCACTGCACTGCATAGCATATAATTTTTACGTATAAATCAAAAAACAACAGACTTCTACACATGTAATGCTGTGCGCAGCGTTGCCATAAGTCAAGATTTGTCTTGAAAATTAAGATATTTTGCTGCTTTTTATTAAAAATCTTCAAAAAAAGATTATTTTAAAAGCTAAATTCTACACTGAAATTATCTTCAAAATGAAGATGAAATGAAAATGAAATACGTAAAAAGCTGAAAATTGTTATGGAACTTTGTCGATTTTTTTTAACTTTTGTACAAAGTTTGAAGTTTGTACTTATGGTTTTTGATAGATAACGAGCTATTCTTTCATAAAAAAGAACAAGTAATTTTTAAACAAAAACACAAGCGACTTCAATTCTCATATCAAAATTGATCGTAAATTTCTTCATGATCCAAAAATTAAGATTTTTAGGGTACTTTCTCTGGCAACACTGGCTGTGCGTTGGCTAACCGCTTACACGCAAAGCTTATTTAACAGATTCCTTATGTGACAACTCTCATGCAATGCCAAGTATGCATAACTGGGACATATGTATGTATGTACGTAGACATAAGTATAATGTTTTTACTTGCTTCACATTCCGCTTGTGTCGTTTATGTGACTCTTTAGTTAAAGTGGTGTCAAAAATTAAGCGGGGAAATCAATGGAAAAGTTCTTAGATGTAGTCTGTTGACATCAATAAGAATTTTAGTCGAAATGCAAATACATTTTGAATGAAATCTTTGCGCGATTTATAAGTATTCGAAACTATATGAGTCGATGTTCTACAGCAAAGTGAATATGTGATGGATTATGTACATTTTAAAAGCCTAATTTTTGCTAAGCATGTACTTATGTACATATGTATGTATGTATGTATGTACTTACTGAATGATTCTCGCAAAACCTTTTAGATAAGGGTGTTGATTCCCCAATACCAATATTCATGTAAGTAATATTTGATAACTGCTTTTTTACTAAATATTGTCTTAATAAAGAAATCTATAAAAAAACTATTTACATCAAAAACGTGGTGTTGCAGTGAGACTCGATAAAATGTGTAATGGCATCAAGAATGTTACCACTCTACATACATACTTACATATGTATATAGTTTTTTGGAAGCAAATAACAGTTCTATTTTGATATACATATAGTGCATATGTACATATGTAAGTATAGGGACACGAATTTCTATATTATATCATATCGATACTTTGGGTATTCGATAGTGATATTTTTTACTCCATAGTTCTAAAACGATATTTTTCGGAATCGAGCAGCAAACCCTTGTATCGCATATAATGCTAAATTCCCGTTATGAAGTTTTCAGATAAAACATTTAATTTTCGCTCAAAGTTTCCCATGTATTTTTCTATGGAGAAAAGTAACTTTTCATAGAAATGGAGTTCGTGAAAATCAATATTTTTCGATCTTGTTTTCTTCAGGAGACTTCCAAAAGTAATATCCAATTGTTTATTAAACCATTTTTTAATACTAAAAATATATCATTGGTACCGTTGCATTTTCTGGGGTTTGTGGTGTATCTATAAAATAAAGTCACTATGAAAAAAATGGTTAAGTAAACAACTGGGTATTTTTATTGGGAATCTCCCCAAGAGAAATATTTTTCCGATAGAAAATATTTATTTTCAAGAATTGTATACCATTTCCACGAAAAGTTGTTTTTCCCATATTAAATACTAGCGGTACCCCGGTGTGCTTCTCTACACCAAATATTGAAAAATGAATGAAAAATCCTGGAATTTTTCTATATGATTTTTTTTTTTTTTTAGTATTTTAGTATATTGCAGCCATGTTTATACGTGATTTAATTTATCCGAAGAACATAACATCACATACACAGCACATCATAGCAACAATTTTTCACTATGTTTTCGATTTTTCATGTATCTGCTGTTGTACCATATACGTGGTACATGTGACAGACATAAACTGTCATATATCATGAACTGCTGGACCGAATACGGGCACACGTCGCATAACCCATCTGCATGATAGTCCGAATATACCGTTTAAATTTGGTAGAATTCGTGCACTTATTTTTTTATTTAAGATGGGAGGTGCCACGCTTCCTTTTCCAATACCGCACATTTTTGATGTGTATACATCTTTGGTTTCGGTAGGGGTCAAATTTGCGAAGCTGTAACGCATATCCCAGCACAAAATTTCGAAGGGCTTAGCATGTGTATTTCAGCATACAATTTTTATTTTCATTACAAGCACCCTGTGTTCGCTTGCCAAATGGTTGCATACATTTAGGCATATGCATAGTAAGAGGAAATGCGCTACAATTGATTATTAGCCGGCATCGATTCGCCATGAGTTAGCAAGTGGCGAAACGAACGAACTCAATGAGGTACAACCAAACTTGCTATCGTCTATCCGTGCTAGCTAACTTTGTTGTTGCTTTCACATGCAAAATTTTTCGTTAAGCGACCGGAACTCAAACATAGCGAGCGAGAAGTGGCGAATCGACGTCGGCATGGCATCCTATGACACCCACAATGCACAAGATACTAATTCCTTATTAAGAATAGGACAATTATCGGGGAGGCTCAAGGGGCCCACAACAAACACTAACGAGAAAATTATTCCCGGAAGTTTTCTCGTGAAGTATGTAACCGTGACATATATAACCGGCTGTTGATGAGCTCGGACTCGTTTTTAAGCAGTATTTCGGTTCATGACCAAAAAAAGAAAAAATATCAAATCGTTTTCCCCAGACACAATAAAGCTGCTGTTACCCTCTAAATCTGTTGTCAAAGATGTGACAAAGGAATAGTTTGAGGCCAGCGAAGATTCTGAAAGCGAAAACTAATTAACCAATGATAGTGTACACACATTTTATAAATAAAGGTAGTAAATATATTTAAATAGTAAATTATTGGCTAATACACATATTTTATTAATATAACCTATCTATAATACAAATTATTTCAATTTTACATTTGATAAACAATTTTGAGTAGATAGAGGCAATAAAATATTTTTTGCCGCATAAAACTTGAAAATCTACCTATATGCGGTGTTTCCAAGATATTTTAACGCCCTTGAGTCACAAGTATATATGTACAAGTATATTTTATCAATCATACCGATAATGTCATGTATTAAAAGAATTAAAAATGAAAATGAATAAAAAAATTAAATCAGCAAAATGAATAAAATTAAGTGAAATTAATATTTAATTTCTAACCTAACCTACATTTGTATGTGTGTAACTGAATCCCCTGTAACGTAGCATTCACTACGCTACAATATTTGCATCCACAACCTACCACAAATCTATCCAACGTTGTAAATATGTATGAACCCACATACACCAGGCATGTACATACGATGTACATACATGTGGGTAGAATATTCACAGCGCACATAC
>NW_023458568.1:2114984-2118882 GCF_013731165.1 Rhagoletis pomonella | reverse complement strand
CATGTAACCATGTTCTCGACGATGCATGTGACTTTCATGAAGATTAAACATAAAAAGCGTTGTAAAATAGTGTGTTATTAACAGGTGGAACCAAAAAAACTATGTCCGCTAAAATGGGTTAAACACTGACTGGAATTGGCATTTTTTACACGCATACATGCATACTTTCATATACACATGTACAGTGGAGTACCACTAGCTTGGACATTACATTGATTGTACTTTGATGTGTTTGAATCTTTTATGGTACTGAAGATTTGCTTACGGTTGAAAAATATTAAAAATCGTCCGTGCATATATGTAAATATATTTTCATAAACGCTTTGAAGTATAGAAAATTTTAATGTTAAAAAATAAAAAAAATTATTTTTTTGTATATATATAAATTTTGTTCAAGGCACATTGACCCACCTGTACAAAAATTGTGGCGCGTCATGGACAAAAATTTTACAATTTCGGACCGAAAAATATGAAAACGAGCTAAGTTGCCACGTTACATCTGTGAACTTCCGATAAAACCACATATTTTTGTGATTTTAGAAGTTTTGATTTTATTAAAAAAAATCAATGTATTTTCCTGCAGAAAACGTACACTTTTATTTAATGTTTACTAAAATTACATCTCAAAAACTAGTTAATGATTGAAATATTGATATGGAACATAGAAATAGAGCAGTGGCGGATTTGAATATTTGTCCGCCCTCGGCAATTCAGAATTTGCCGCCCTTTTTCCGATAAGGAAAATATTTTAAGGTATAAATACCAGTTTTGGAACGATTAACAGTAAATAGTAATATTCAAATTTATGTTATTTACTATTCTTGTATTACAATTTGAGTTGAAAAAGTGGTATTTGCCTTGAGTAAAGGTTTTCAACTTTTAAAGAAAACCAAACAAACTTTTTTCACTTGATAAGTTATAATCTCAAAAACACTAAATTAGTATTTTGAAATATTATCTTTTAAATAATATCAAAAATACCTAACAGTGCTGTCCTATTTTCTGATTGCGTAATTGTATCTTAAATTTATGTTTTAAAAGGTACAAACACAAATTCTACTTTCAGTGCAGCTAACTTGACAAAAAATAAATAAAATTTTAAGTAAAATTTTGGCGCCCCTAAATTTTGCCGCCCTAGGCACCTGCCTATGTTGCCTTTACGGTAAATCCGCCACTGAAATAGAGTGTTTTGCCAAAAATTACCAAAAATTTACAAAATTCGAGATAACTTATTTTACTGGATATAGAGAAATAGTTGCCACTTTTCACTTGGCTGGCCGAGATTTCTTCATTTTAAGATTTTAAAATTTTTGTGTCGGATTGAAAAAGTTGAGCTTGTTGGTGATGAATTTGCGGGGTGATGTGCTGCGGTTATTTTTATGAATGAATTTACTTGGCCTTGAGAAGTACGTGCATGCGTTTATGAAAGAAATAGTTATTGTTGTATTTGAGTATGCGTGTAATTATGTGCATATGTATGTATGCTGCCGTGAGTTGTACATATGTACATTTGTATGTATGTGCGTAGCATTTTGGCAGTAATATGCACATTTGTACATACATATATAGGTATGCATGTAAAAACGTTATCAATTAATGGAGTACATATGTATGTACATCCATATGCATGGGGAAATGCATTTTCATTTGGCTCTAAAACTATTGGGGCATATTCGTATATGAAATAAAGTCTACTCTAAGTTTAAGTTTGTCAGTCCCAAATAAGAAAGTTAGTTGCATCTTTTTTTTTCACAGATGCCTAGTCCACTGAAAGTGATGTGAAAATGCTGTAACTAACTTTAGTGTCGGTTTTATTTTAACTATGCATATGCCCCATTTTTTACATATAATACGAGTATAGCAGTGAAAAATGATAATATACAGTTTTTCTCAATATACATAAATAACTTTTCGACAAAAACAACCTTGAAGTTTGTACGTTTTTTGACAATGTATCCATCTTTGAAGTGGATGTGTGAGAAAACTAAGGCAGCTAGAAAACTGCAGTTTGTTGCATTGAAAATAGCGTACCTATAAACTACCATTAGAATCGTTAAATATATAAAAACCGATTTTCTTCGCTTTTAATGCCGACATCAAATCACCAAACAGTGCGCATTTGACGATATGAATCGGTAAAAAAGTAAAAGTCAATTTTTTCAACCCAAATGCCGACGGCAAATCACCAGCGAATTTGCCAATTGCATACTACATATTTGCATAACTTTCACATTTTAGATTCACAAAATTGTATTTCTCACATACATATGCATGTACACAATAGGGCTATTCGCGATCCGGTGCAAATGGCCTAGCATCATTGCATTGCAAATTTGTATTGCAAATTATTTGCAATACACAAACAAAATACACGCATTTGCATTTGTCATGGCTTGGCAAATTTGCAATACCGAAAATCCATAGCATAAAAATGCTATGCATTGCATTCATAAACAAAACCAAAGCTGATGCACAAAAATTGTTTTGCAAAAGCTTTGCCATGACAGTTTAATAAAGGTCGCTCAGAATCCATGGCATATTTCTGCAATTGCATAAATTTGTCAGCTCTTATACACCGAATCGCGAATAGCCCTTATATGTACATATTACATATTTCGACCTATGCATGCACTTATTTTAAATAATTAACCAATTTAAAGAACAATAAAAGCGTTATAAAAACGTAAAAAGCCATCAGCATTTCATTTCTAACAAGAAAAATATGCATTTGCTTTGATGAGACAATTTCTGTTAAATTTATTTTGCCTCTGGCTGGGCTCTGTTAAAATTCGATTGTCTCTGGCTGGCCGCTCTTAAAATGCGCTTCGCCAGTTTTGTTGGTATTTGACAGTTTCCACGCTGATCCGTTCTTGGTCCTTCTCTATAAATATACGTTCTCTGCCATATGTATGAACATCGTATGTACATGCCTGGTGTATGTGGGTAACCATATCGTATGTTCATACATATCTACAACGTAGATTTGTGGTATGTTGTGGCTGCAAATATTGTAGCGTAGTGAATGCTACGTTACACTCTATAAAGTTATGCACACAATAATCCAGTTGACAGGCCAGTTGATGCGCCCCAATAACAAAATATGTTACTTACAGTTCTATTCGAGGGTATTGTTACTAATTTTACATTTAATTGTTATTTACAATTTTGACAGCTGTTTTCACTTTCCACTCTATGAACCACAGTATATACAGTAATAAACCTTTTCGCAGTTTTTCACCATTTGGTCCCCGATAAGTACTTTTGGGTTGTGTGCAGCATTTTAGTTTTGCGCGCACGGCAACACTTACTGTGGGGAATTTAGCATCATGATTAGAAAAAGTTCTTTTCGAGGATAAAATATACATAATTATGTGTGATATATCTAAATCCATTTGACATTAGTAACGGACCTACAATGTCTGTATGTATATGTTCAAATCTGCCCTTAGGAATTTCTATTTTTGAAACTGGAGACTTAATATGTCTAAAAACTTTTGACTTTTGACAATCAGTACATGTTTTTGCCCATTCATTTACCTCTTTCCTCATAAAAGTCCAGAAATATTTAGAAGTTAACAACCGCCGCGAAGCTCTGATAACTGGATGACTTATACTATGCAATTTGTCAAATACTTCTCTCCGTAATTTATCTGGTATGTAAGGCCTAGGTTCTAGGTAAATTCATCCCAGAGAACTCATCCCAAAACATCTCATCCCGGAAAATGTAACCCAAAAAAAGTCATCATAATACAAACCCATCCCAAAACAAACTCATCCCGGTAAATTCAACCCAATAAATATCGTCCCAATACAAACTCATCCGGATAGAAATTTATACATATGATTATATTGTCTTATATTTATATTTTCAGCACAATGTCATTAAATATACTTTTCA
>NW_023458568.1:2110580-2114884 GCF_013731165.1 Rhagoletis pomonella | reverse complement strand
CAAGTTTGAGGCAGCTAGGACTTACCATTGATATTTAGCAGTTTTTTTGTTGTTGTTTGGTAAGTCCTAGCTTCCTCATACTTGCACTTCATTATACTAAAATTGAGTGGGCTAAAGAACTGCAAACTAACCTTTTTCTAGAGAGCGCAAATAGAAAGTGAATTATTTTAATGAAATTTTGCAGAATTTTCTTAAATTTTTCACAAGGTTTGGAACTCTGATTTTTGTGGATTTTATAAAAAATTACCGAAAACTAAAATATTTAAAAAATAGTTGCCCGTATTGTAAAAAATTCGTAGTACGTAAACTTTATCGACTGACTGCATTAAGGTAGCTGTGCTGGATTGCATAAAACAAAAATTAATTTGTCTTTTCTTAAAAAAAAGGTAGCTCTAGTGGCTTGCTTTTTTAAAGAAATTTAGTGAGAAAGTGGTAATTATTTTGACACTTTTTTTTGAATGCCTCTTTTTCTGCGACTGCATTGCCTTTCTCAATTGTCCTTCACGATCTTGGCCTTTGTTTATGGAATCACTAAGTATAATGATTATTAAGCAACTCAAAAACTATACCAGCGTGATTACCGACGTATCCTTTTGAGAGGCTGCCGCACTCTTATAAGAGTAATAAGACCCAAACTTTTCAGGTCAAAATTTCAGTAGGTTGCGTCTGTATGGCCTTTTCAATTTTATAAATTATCATTATTTTTAAGTGGAAAAATAAAACTCAAAATTAATGATAATCTCTGCGCGAAGAAATAAAAATCATAAAATAATCATTATTTGTAATGCCAAAAATAAAAACCAAATAATAATTATTTCCGTTTGGGCGAAAAAATAAAACTCAATAATGATTCATAAAATAATGATTAAATGCTGCTTTAAATTTTTTTACTCATAATGATTACCTTCCCTGCTTTTAAAATTTGAAATAAAATAGTTTAGTGAAAGTACCACATTTCACTGCTTTTGGGCTGGTTCGTTTCTGGCGAAAAAGAACTAGTACTGAACCAGAAATTTTAGTTCGTGTTTTCCCTACAGGGTTATACCCGTCGTCGCACAAGTCGGTTGCGAAGTAAGACGAGCTGAAAAGGTTTTAAAAGTTTTTGCGCAAGTGCCCAACGAACTTCCCACGTGTGTTACAGGCTAACCTAATATTCGCGGCTTGCGTTTTGGTACGCATGTCGTCGAATTTGTTTTTTTGCGTCACCCGAAATTGACTTGCATGCGTTCAAGGCGCATCCATGCGCCTTGCATGCGTTTGCATTTGATTTCATTGAGCGAAACGTCAAATCAAAATGTCACGCAGAACAAAAATTGTAAATTGAGTTAGCTTCATACGCACGCCGTTCAATTTCGGTTGATCTCATACAAGTTGCATGTGCATTAGAAATTTTTGACAATAAATTGGCGGGTGACAGGTAATAAGATCAACGGAAATAAGGTCAATTGACTCTAAGCGAAAATAAGTCAACAAAAATTTGGAAATAAAGTCATTGATGCTATTTCCTCATTCAAATGGAAATAGCGTCAGCAATGCTTAAAGTATGTCGATTCATAGAAAAAAAATGTTGTTCTTACAATAAACATTGCCCCGTAAGTGTTGTTTTTTAATAGATGAAAAAGGTTATTGCCAAATCCTCAGTGTGGTGCTATTAATCCACAACCAATCATGAACTACCACCAATTTATTTTATTAAAAAATTTAAAATTACGAATATATGTAGTAAAAACACGATGCGAAAAACCAAACGCAAAACGCAGCTGGAATACCAGAAATATTTGAAGAAAGAGTGTAGAAATGATCTAGAACTTGCAAAACATGTTTCGTTTCCTCAAAAATAAAGCGAACACTATTAAATTGAAGAAACAGTTCATGTCCAAAAACCCTGGAGGAACACTGAAAGAATTCTGTGTTTTAAATTAGCATATTTTGAACGAATTCAGAATGTCTAAGTTGGAAAAGAAACCAACGTTTCTATAAGGAAACAATTAGAAGAATTTTCTTACACTGCATTCATGCTCCGCCAGAAATTTGTGACGACATCATTTAAAAGCAGCTAAGGAGAACGCCGACATTATTTATTAGATGGCACATTCAACGAGCCAATGTGCCAAAATGCAGATATAAACAATTATTGATTATTTAATATCGGAACCGAAATCATATAAGTTAATTGATTGGTTTTCACACACTTTTGAACCACAAAACACAGCAGAAATCTTCCAATCAGGGCCGCCAGCTATCCTTAGTTATGAGCCAAATAGAAAAATAAAAGTGCCAAAAAAGGTGTCATTCCATTTAATCATTCACATTTAGCAATAAAATAAAGCTACATTTTCCAAACACAAGTGCAATGATAAAATAAGATAAACCAGTTGAATAGCCTTTATAGATTAGAAAATTTTAGCTGAGAAAAAGAAGTGCACGCAAAGGATTTCACAAAAATGTATTGAAATGTTTTATTTTTTACAAAAGTGCCAATTTGGCACTTTGTGCACAATTGAAAAATTAAGTGCCATTTGAAGTAAAATAGGGACAAATGGCACGGTTTGACCCAAGTTGGCATCCCTGCTTCCAATAACTTACAAATATAAAAATGTGAAATATCGAGGGCTTGAATTCATTAATGCCCTCTATCTGCAATTTGCACAAAAACTAATTCGTGATTTTAGAAACCATCTGGGACTTATTACCTGTCGTTATATAAGGTAGCATTAATATCATTGATGACATGATGATGTGAAAAGTGTGCAGATAGAGGGTATTATTGGATATAAGCCCTCTATGTTTAAAATATATAAAAATTTTATTTCAACGTATACAAAAAATAAATCTACCTGCGTTACAGAACGGCGGGAGACGGGGAAGGGGGGGTCGGGGGCCGCGGAGTAGCGTGACGTGGTGTGCGTGCCGGTCGCGCGGTGCGCGGTGAGGCGCGCTGACGCGGGCCGCCGCGAAGCTAAGCAAATTTAACGTTTGAAAGAGAAATAATGTCAATGGATTTTATTTCGTTTTTAAAAAGGTAATAATGTCAGTTGACTTTATTTCGCACCAGGGTGGGACCTTATTTCCGTTGATATTATTACCTGTCACCAAATTGGCGGCGTGCGTGAATATTAGGTTAGCCTGTTTGGGCGCATGCCTGCTTGTGCTTTGCTTTTGCGTATTCCATTTTTAGCGCATGCTGGTATGTGTGTGTATGTGCGCTGTGAATATTCTACCCATATGTATGTATATCGTATGTACATGTCGGTGTATTTGGGTAAGCATATCGTATGTTCATACATATTTACAACGTAGGATAGATTTGTGGTAGGTTGTGGCTGCAAATATTGTAGCGTAGTGAATGCTACGTTACACTCTATAAAGTTATGCACACAAAAATCCAGTTGACAGGCCAGTTGATGCGCCCCAATAACAAAATATGTTACTTACAGTTCTATTCGGGGGTATTGTTACTAATTTTACATTTAATTGTTATTTACAATTTTGACAGCTGTTTTCACTTTCCTCTCTATGAACCACAGTATATACAGTAATAAACCTTTTCGCAGTTTTCACCATTTGGTCCCCGAGGAGTACTTTTGGGTTGTGTGCAGCATTTTAGTTTTGCGCGCACGGCAACACTTACTGTGGGGAATTTCGCATCATGATTAGAAAAAGTTCTTTTCGAGGATAAAATATACATAATTATGGGTGATATATCTAAATCCATTTGACATTAGTAACGGACCTACAATGTCTGTATGTATATGTTCAAATCTGCCCTTAGGAATTTCTATTTTTGAAACTGGAGACTTAATATATCTAAAAACTTTTGACTTTTGACAATCAATACATGTTTTTGCCCATTAATTTACCTCTTTCCTCATAAAAGGCCAGAAATATTTAGAAGTTAACAACCGCCGCGAAGCTCTGATAACTGGATCACTTATACTATGCAATTTGTCATATACTTCTCTCCGTAAATTATCTAGTAAGTAAGGCCTAGGTTCTAGGTAAATTCATCCCAGAGAACTCATCCCAAAACATCTCATCCCGGAAAATGTAACCCAAAAAAAGTCATCCCAATACAGACCCATCCCAAAACAAACTCATCCCGGTAAATTCAACCCAATAAATATCGTCCCAATACAAACTCATCCGGATAGAAATTTATACATATGATTATATTGTCTTATATTTTTATATATTCAGCATAATGTCATTAAATATACTTTTCATACGTAATTGCTCCACATACATATATACATATATGCAAAATTTTTAACGTGTTTTCAAAAATAAACATTTTGAGCAACATG
>NW_023458568.1:2103547-2110480 GCF_013731165.1 Rhagoletis pomonella | reverse complement strand
AAGTACCCCTCATCAGTCCCTTTTTCCAACTTAAAACTAACCTTCAAATTAATTTGATATACATTTTACGCCCTTTATAATGAAACATGTTTTGTGACCAGCCTGTTAAATATTTGTTTTAAATTGTTTACATTTGTTTATATTTGCAGACACATATAATTAACACAAGCGCAATTTTGAGTAGTTTGGAGGGATGCACTGAAATCGGTAGTGATTCGGAAATCGATCATGCTGAGCAGGTCCAAGTTTTCGACGATAAGTATGATTTGCTTGAAAGAAAAGCCAATTCAATAACGCAACAAAGTGTTCAAGTGTCACAAAATATACAATCGCTTCGCCAAAAACTTGAAGGTTTGGCTCATCAAAGTAAAATGCCTTTCAACACTGACGCAATCAACTATTGGAAAAATTTGCAAATTCCTGAACCAACTCTAAGTAAGCTGTCACAAATAATTTTATCTGTGCCAAGCAGCCAAACTTCCGTAGAGCGAGCATTTAGTGCTTTATCTTTAATATTAACAAAACATCGTTCCAGGCTGAGCTCTGAAAATCTTAACAATTTACTTTTTATCAAATTAAATGAAAATTTATTTAAAAATATAAATCTAGACGTAGCGAGCGACGTTCAGTTTTAACTAATGAATTCATTGAATTTTTTATCTACAAGTACATACAGTCACTGTCAAAAGTATTGTGACATTGATTTTTATTACGATATATTCAGAAGGTTTCTCATGTTAAATTTTCTTCGTAAATTTTTTATAAATATAGGGCTCATTAAACAACCAAAAACATTTAAATCAAAATTGTAACCCGTGGAAAAACTTACGAAAAATTCAGCGAATTCGCATCAAGATTTCAAACTTTTCAATCATAATTTGTAAACCGAATCCGAACACGTTGACTTTCCATAATTTTTTTGCTGACGGTGTTGAGCATTTTCTTCCATTTTTTAAATATACCGTGAGCAAAAAAAGTATGGAAAGTCAACGCGAATTTTAGCCACTTAAAACGTTTACTTTTTTATATTAAAATCGAGGGGGCTATAAAACTACGTGTTCGGACTCTGTTTAAAAATTATGATTGAAAAGTTTGAAATCGTGATGCGAATTTGCTGAATTTTCCGTAAGTTTTTCCAAGGGTTACAATTTTGATTTACATGGTTTTTGTTGTATAATGAGCCCTAGCTTTATAGAAAATTAACGAAAAAATATACTTTGAAAAACCTTTTGAAAATCGTAATAAAAATCAATGCCAAAATACTTTTGCTGGTTACTGTATTCCTGCAAATGTGCCATTTTCAAGTTAAGTTGGTTTACTGAAAAATTGCTGAATTTTCTTTAATTTTGTCCAAACATTGAAATTTTAATTTAAATTAATATTAATAATAATACGGTTCTTATGGTCTTGGGTGTGCATATTTCGATGCATTTGCAAATTCACAACAATAAAATGCGAACGGTTGCCATAGTAGCAAGCATAAAATTTTCAAATGCACCGAAATATGCACATGCAAGACCATATGCTCCGGATTGTGATTACCCTTACTTTTTTTGTAGAATATTTCCGCAAATGTGTTGTTTTTTAAGCTAAGTTTGAAATTTTGATGAACAATTTTTGAATTTTCTTTAATTTTGCTCAAAGTTCGAAATTTTCGATTAACATGTTTTTGTTGTAGAATGAGCTCTATGTTTATAAAAAATTTACCAAAAAAATTACCATGAAAAACTTTCTGCAAATGTGTTATTTTTATTCAATAAAGAAAAAAATTTGGGTAGACTTTGTGTTTCGTTTGGCTAAGTGTTCAGGTTTCACATCGATATATTTATCATTGACAAATTTAAATAACGAAAGAATATCACATCAAAATACTTATCATTGATAAATTCAAATACTATTCAGCTCAAATATAGAGCGCATGAGTAGCAAAACGCGGGCTATGCAAACAGTGCAGATGTTCTCACAACGATAAGCACTCTTTGTATACGAACGAATGAGTAATACAAGTGTTTGAGCAGTGTATGCAAGAGCGTTGCTTTCAACGATTTACTCTAAAAATATTTTTCATGGCTTTTGTTTTTTTGAGTGATAACTCGAAAGAGCAAGAGCGAATTTTGAGCGCTCTACGAACTCTGGTTTCGACTACTGAATTGATTCATTATCTTCCAGAATTTCGCGTAATTTTTTCTTAATTTGTCTTATGGTGTCATTACCGATTTTTATTTGTATATTAGCCTCTTTTATCTCCAAACTGAGAATTTTAGTTAAGAACTGTTTTTCAATCATTAGCATTTCCTTCCTAGTTTTGTCGAATTTGAAACCCTGTATAATTTTGCTTTACATTTCAGTAGAAATTTAAGCCGTTGTTGTTGTTTCGCAAGTATTTTGTGGTTTTTGCCGTATTGTTTGATGGGGTAACAGGTGTCCATGTCGTACTTATATTTAATATGTTGAAAAAAGTGTTTCATTGTGCTGCTTTGTGTTTTTCGTATTTGTTGTTGAGATCAATTTAGAATTATTTTCCGTGGGCCAAGGTTAAAAATTCAATGCTATTGGGTTTGGAGCTTTTTGGCCGGTTATATTGAATAAAACAAGTGTTTACTTCTTCTCCTACGCGTTTCGACGCATATTCGCGTCTTCTTCAGGGAGTTTATATATTTATAAATACGAAAAACATAATAAGAACGAATAATTATTACAAGGAGCAAATAAGACAATACAAAATAATTGAACACTAATTACACTTACTTTAATATTAAGCAATAAAATTATCACAACATAAATTAAACATATTTAAAAACATTAAGACACGTTAAAGAACACTGCACATCCTTCATCGTCAAACCTCAGACATTGTGTGTAATTGCAGTCGCATATGCACAGTTTATATTATCTACGTCTTCTTTGAAGTTCATTGCTTCAGTTATTTTTTTTTTGTATGCGCAACCCTTCTAATGTCATCCTTCTTCTCGTTCTGTTCTCCACGTCCAAAACCTTTGCATTGTAAAATTTCTTCGACCACGTTTTGTAGGTGGTTTTGAAAAATCTGGGCTTTTGGCTTGCTCAAAACATGGTACATTTGCATAATGCTCTTGTATAGTTTCCCTGTTGCCGTCATCAAACTGAGTATCATCGTCCCATTCCATGATTTGATTGTAAGCTGTAACACTGTCTTATTAATCAATACAACTTTTTGTTTGTATTTATTTCCCATCTTGTTCACATTAATTATTTCACTCTAATCACTTTCACTTCTTGACCAAAAAAAAAATCGCCGAGCTTAAGTAATTTTTGCTGACACAGCAATAAAATTCGAAATTTATAAAAAAAAATGTTGTGTTTTTTAATAGAGTTAAAAAGAAACATGGGCTTTGACGACTTTAAGCAATTTCCGCTTCTATCAAACGTCAAATCGATTGACTTAAAATTCTTTAAAACTTGCCATAAGTCTTTCTAATAAAAAGGAAAAAATATCTGGTCGGCGCTCAACAAAAAACGCATTTTTGAATTTTCCCATATAAACTAGAACAGCCTTAATGTAAAGATAATTATGTCAAAGTTTGTAATAATGTCTTTTCGCCGGTTTTATTACATAAAATACCCCTGAATGCGTCTGGGTAAACAGAAAGTGTAAAATGTAAAAAGCTCGTAGCGTTAGCTTTTTGTTTATATTTAAGTATATACATAGTTAAATTATACAAATCTTACGATCTTCAGGGAATGTAAAACTCGGTTTGCGGGACTTAGGAGTTGAAATTTACAATTTTTGGTAAAACAGTGGAACAGCAACCAAAGAATGTTCTTACTGTAGTGGTTATACATCAGTGCTAGCTAAAAATGAGAATGTGTTTGTGGTAAAGCACGGTTCAATAATTCTGTGTTGTATTACTTATCATAACAACTTCTGTATGTTTTTTACCATTTTTTCATTGGGCGATATTTTTTAGAGCTACAAAACATAGAAAGAAAGTTAACGGATTTAAGTAAGTAAAAAGTTGGTAAAATCTGTTATGTATTTAATTTTTTTGGGATAGTTTAAATGAGGATTTTTAAGCAAAAAAGTTAACGTTCTTCGAGCACTCTGATTACACTGTACGGCAAAATCAACTTTTTTTCTAGGTATTGCACCAAACCAATTTTTTTTAAGAGATTGAATCATAAGTAAAAAAGTAATTTCTCCGTTTTTCGAAGTTAGCCTCCGAAATCGAGACATTGGCCTTCGAAGTTCGATTTCGGAGGCTAACTTCGAAAAACGGAGAACTTACTTTTTTTACTTATAACTCAATCTCTTAAAAAAAGTTGGTTTGGTTCAATACCCAGCCGAGTGCTGTACAGTGTTATTAAAAGAAAAGCTTTGAGAAATTCAAACAAATTTTAAAATTAAAATTAAAATAAGCTACAGCAATAAATGTTGTGTCTGCATAACACTTAGAACTAAACAATATGTTTTAAGACAACATTTATTGTTGGTGTCTATAATATTTTATTTATTTTAATTTTAAAGCTTGTTTGAATTTCACAAAGCGTTTCTAATTCAGGATCTGAATAAAATGAAGTATTTCTACTCCTACTACAAATTACAAAATTTACTCAGTGTACCTACTTTATTCAACAATAATGCGACATCAACCTGCTTCGACTAATGTTTGCATGCAATTAAATAAAATTTGTTGATCTTCTACTCTCCCTGTTGACGTTCGGATTGTATACGTGTAAGAAGCCGATTGTGTACATGTGAAAAGCCGAATGTAGTTCGTTTCCCAGGAAAGTGTTTGGCGGGCATTGGTATACATTCATACGTAAGTCAATGCTTAAGAGTATTTTGCTCCACTTCGACAAAATTTATATCTACTTTTTCATCAAAAAGCAGCCATTTTGAAACCTGATTCTTGCCTGGCACAAAGCAAACAATTTTTTATTATTACCAAGAAAATAGGCGGAGGCTTAAGAAACTGAATATTTCATGTACAATAATAAAAAATTCAGGCACAAAGCTTTAATCCTCTCAAAAAAAAAATTATAAGTGATAGACGTATGAAAATTAACGTTGGAGAATAGTTTGGTTGAGGCCTTAAATGGCCGTTGTACTGGGTTACAAAAAGCATTGAGCACCCTTGTTTCTAATGTAGCGGCTATTCCACAACTCCGGAGTCCCGTAAACCAAGTTTTACATTCCTAGCCATATTTCAAGTCTAATTTTAACTATCATCAATAGAACTTTAGGATTTCAATTTAATTATACATATATTACAAAACCGCATATATATATATATATATATATATAAATTATTTTGTAGAGTAAAAACGCTCATACACTGAGAAAAAGGATTAGTTTCGACAACTAAAGATGTTTAGTTTCCGAATTTTGACAATATTTGGGAACTGTTACCAAGGATAGGGAACTATTACCATGGGTTGGTAATTATAACTAAATATATTAAAGCTTCTAATATTCATCTAGGTTGTAACAAATCGTTAATTTAGTTGAAGGGTTTGGTAAATACTAATAAATATTTCTTTGAAGCATATTTCTACAAATTCCATTGAACTTGAACGTATGGTTCATAAAAGGATGTTATTAAGCTCTGCTAATGCAGATAAGCTTTCTTGCAACACATGGTTTAGTCATAGTTACAAAATCTTGGTTGAGGCAACCACGATTTGGTTTGAGAGTGGAACATATTCATGCTTGTGAGCCACCCCTAAAGAATGCTGAGCGCTCTCTGAGCACATATGTGTTTCACATACGAAGAGCTGAGCAACGCACACAGTCCCACTTATTGAATCGTTTGAATGTGCTAGTATGCCGACCATTGCATTGTGCGTGGAAATCATTGTTCCGCTACCGCTGTTCGTATATGGGTGAAACACGCATGTGGTGCCAGAGCTATGGTATGTCGATCGCTGCGCTAGGTAGAGAAAGAAAAGTGTGTGCTATGACATGCACAGAATTGTTTGTCTCAGTTTTTCTATCACCGCGAGTTGTTTCGGTGCGCGCATAGTTATTTAAAAATATAACGTTTGATGCCAACCGAGGTTTTTCAGTGGATATATAATTCATGTGAATTATAATTTGAAAGTGTCTATTTAGCCAAGGAAAAAGCAAAGCAGCATACTTCCAGCAGACATTGACCTGGGTTTTCGCACGACTGTTCCTGTATCATCGTTGTTTTTTAGGAAATTCTTACCACCATATACATATGTATTATTTACTTTAGTAACTAACTTATGTAAATATGTACGTATTTTTTATGCTTAATATATGCAAATAAAAGAAGAAAGTAGACACAACAAACATCGAGTAAATTTTTATTTGTGTCAAACTGAAACTTTTTTCCCAATAATAAACGGTTAGCTGATTCAAGTCTACAGCAAGTTCACAAAATTAATTGAAAACTTGTATCAACCAAAGCATTGTTTATATTTGCTCAACAATTACTTTATTCAACTAACAATATTGTGCAATCAAGGTAGTCGTTTTGTAATTATTAACAAATATACATTTGTCCCAACTAGAAGTCTTAAGTAAATTGCAGACTTTCGTGAACTATATATTTATTTCGCCATATCCAACTATGCTACTTGATCACTATAACCAAATCTTGGTTATTATAACTAAACCTTTTTCTGGGTGTATTTAAAATTTTTTCTCTTTTATAAAGCAATTGAATTTCTGGCTAGTATATTTCAGCACGAATGGCTTCGGTGAGCAAATCCAATTTTTTGCAAAAAATGTCAGTTACGCGGTTTTGTACTTTAAACAACGATATTATTAATTATGCATTGTGTATACATCTCTACCTGAACTCCGTTATATGCTTTTCAACGAAAATATCCTGAGACGCTAGATGAGCTGCAAAACGTTGTAAGTAATGTTGTTTTCCCTCATCAAGATGCAGCTTGCTGTTAATTGCGTCGTAATATTTAGAATCA
>NW_023458568.1:2090661-2103447 GCF_013731165.1 Rhagoletis pomonella | reverse complement strand
ATTACAGGTGGGTTTGAAAAAGCGGCATGGGTACATTTGTACCTATCCAATGACATAAGTGTTAAACAACGTTAGCGCTCAACTGCTACGTAGCCATTGGGCACGTTCAGAAGGCGCCACAGCTCAGTAACTGTTGCGATTGCACCTTCTGAACGCGTTGTTGTGTGCTTCTTATCAACTGAAAACGTGCGTTTTAGATGATCGTAATATATTTCTGATCATTTGAGATACATGTTGGTGTGTACCTTTGAGAGTATAATGTATCGGGCCGTTCAGAATACGCATAACGATCACTTATTTTTTAGCAACGGTTGCGCTCAACTGCTGCGCCTTCTGAACCTACCCATTACGAGAATATTCTATACTTATCTTGAATAATTTTATTCCCAAAAAAATTAATGTTTATGTATTTGTATTTTTTTCAGAATCGTCATCAGATGAGTATTTTTCTATGATTTTCAAGGAATTAGAGAATTCATTACTACTTTTAGATTTTAATACCGTATATAGTGTAGGTATTTATTTTCATTGCCTTTTTAAAACGAACTAAATTATTTCCTTTATATTTAGCTCTGTAAGAATTCAGATATCCTAAACCTGGAGGACGTCTTCAACTTTCTGTTGGGAAATATATTTAACTCTAATGTTGCTGTTCAGCGAACGTGCTTTTATATTTTAAGAGAATTAACAATATTTTTTGTTGCTGATGATTCTAAATATTACGACGCAATTAACAGCAAGCTGCATCTTGATGGGGGAAAACAACATTACTTACAACGTTTTGCAGTTCATCTAGCGTCTCAGGATATTTTCGTTGAAAAGCATATAACGGAGTTCAGGTAGAGATGTATACACAATGCATAATTAATAATATCGTTGATTAAAGTACAAAACCGCGTAACTGACATTTTTTGCAAAAAATTGGATTTGCTCACCGAAGCTCTTGGCTCAAGCCTTATCCATTCGTCCTGAAATATACTAGCCAGAAATGCAATTGCTTTATAAAAGAGAGAACAAATTTTAAATATGAGTATTTTTACTCTCTACAAAATAATTTATGCAACCTCACATAAGTGGTTTTGCATTATCATGATATGCGGTTTTGTAATATATGTATAAATAAATTGAAATCCTAAAGTTCTCCTGATGATAGTTAAAAAGTCGTTATACTAGGCGATTTAATACAGTCAAATTAGACTTGAAATATAGCTAGGAATGTAAAACTTGATTTGCGGGACTCAGGAGTTGTGGAATAGCTGCTACATTAGAAATAAGGGTGCTCAATGCTTTTTGTAACCCAGTACAACGGCCATTTAAGGCCTCAACCAAACTATTCTCCAACGTTAATTTTCATACGTCTATCACATATAATTTTTTTTGAGAGGATTAAAGCTTTGTGTCTGAATTTTTTTTTATTGTACATGAAATATTCAGTTTCTTAACCCTCCGCCAATTTTCTTGGTAATAATTTTAATAAAGCATTTTTACTCTTGAACTGACATTTTTGCGAAAATAGACCGAAAAGATTCACTTCGACAGGAGTTACATAACGTGTAAAAGTGTTCCATAAAAAATTGTTTGCTTTATGACAGGCAAGAATCAGGTTTCAAAATGGCTGCTTTTCGATGAAAAAGTAGATATAAATTTTGTCGAAGTGGAGCAAAATACCCTTAAGCATTGACTTACGTACATATGTATACCAACGCCCGCCAAACACTTTCCTGGAAAACGAACTATATTCGGCTTTTCACATGTACACAATCGGCTTCTTACACGTATACAATCCGAACGTCAACAGGGAGAGTAGAAGAGCAACAAATTTTATTTAGTTGCATGCAAACATTAGCCGAAGCAGGTTAATGTCGCATTATTGTTGAATAAAGTAGGTACACTGAGTAAATTTTGTAATTAGTAGTAGGAGTAGAAATACTTTATTTTCTTCAGATCCTGAATTACAAACGCTTTGGGAAATTCAAACAAGCTTTAAAATTAAAATAAATAAAATGTTATAGACACCAACAATAAATGTTGTCTTAAAAAAATATTGTTTATGTAGTTCTAAGTGCTATGCAGACACAACATTTATTGTTGTAATTTATTTTAATTTTAATTTTAAAATTTGTTTGAATTTCTCAAAGCTTTTGTAATTCAGGATCTGCAGAAAATAAATAAAATTACTACTACTAATTACATAATTTACTCAGTGTGCCTCAGTGTAATTATGTGAATTATATAATTTTTTTTTAAATACCAGACTCGTCCTCAATCAAAACATCCAATATGTTTTGTTATTTATCTTTTGGTTTAGTCTTAATTTTAAATTGTTCTTAAATGTCAAGTTTTACCTAATTAAAAAACAAATATGTATATATTTTTATTTAATTTCTGCTTGAAATTAACGAAATTTTCTTTTAATAACACTGTACAGCACTCGGCTGGGTATTGGACCAAACCAACTTTTTTTAAGAGATTGAGTCATAAGTAAAAAAAGTAAGTTCTCCGTTTTTCGAAGTTAGCCTCCGAAATCGAGATATGGGCCTTCGAAGTTCGATTTCGGAGGCTAACTTCGAAAAACGGAGATTTTACATTTTTACTTACGACTCAATCTCTTAAAAAAAATTTTTTTGGTGCAATACCTAGAAAAAAAAGTTGATTTTGCCGTACAGTGTAATCAGAGTGCTCGAAGAACGTTAACTTTTTTGCTCAAAAATCCGCATTTAAACTATCCCAAAAAAATTAAATACATAACAGATTTTACCAACTTTTTACTTACTTAGAGCCGTTAACTTTCTTTCTATGTTTTGTAGCTCTAAAAAATATCGCTCAATGAAAAAATGGTAAAAAACATACAGAAGTTGTTATAATAAGTAATACAACACAGAATTTTTTCACCGTGCATTACCACAAACACATTCTCATTTTTAGCTAGCACTGATGTATACCCACTACAGTAAGAACATTCTTTGGTTGCTGTTCCACTGTTTTACCAAAATTGTAAATTTCAACTCCTAAGTCCCGCAAATCGAGTTTTACATTCCCTGAAGATCGCCAGATTTGTATAATTAACTATGTATATACCTAAATATAAACAAAGTGCTAACGCTACAAGCTTTTTACATTTAACGCTTTCTGTTTACCCAGACGCATTCAGGGGTATTTTATGTAATAAAACCGGCCAAAAGACATTATTACAAACATTGATATAATTATCTTTAAACATATTCCTTAAGCTAGATAACCGATCTATCTATGCGCAGCCGTAAACATTTTCACCGCTAACCCATTATTGTGATATCTGTTTTCCCCTGCTTCTTGTTCCTGTTATTATTATTTTAAGGACCAATCTTAGCGAAAATTTATTAGACATGAAAGAAGAAACTACATACATACATATATGTACATTAAGGCTGTTCTAGTTTATATGGGAAAATTCAAAAATGCGTTTTTTGTTGAGCGCCGACCGGATATTTTTTCCTTTTTATTTGAAAGACTTATAGTAAGTTTTAAAGAATTTTAAGTCAATCGATTGACGTTTGATAGAAGCGAAAATTGCTTAAAGTCGTCAAAGCCCATGTTTCTTTTTAACTCTATTAAAAAACACAGAATTTTTTTTATAAATTTCGAATTTTATTGTAAACACAGCAACAGTGTACGCCAGCATTACTGCTGTGTTGGAGACACTTCGCTTTATTAGTTTTTTGCGAACCGACTCTTCGGGCCGACGAAGCGGCAATCGTGCGCACGAACGAACTCGGTCAGCAAAAAGTACTTAAGCTCAGCGATTTTTTTTGGTCAAGAAGTGAAAGTGATTAGAGTGAAATAATTAATGTGAACAAGATGTGAAATAAATACAAAAAAACGTTTTATTGATTAATAAGACAGTGTTACAGCTTACAATCAAATCATGGAATGGGACGATGAGACTCAGTTTCATGACGGCAGCAGGAAAACTATACAAGAGCCTTATGCACATGTACCATGTTTTGAGCAAGCCAAAAGCCCAGATTTTTCAAAACCACCTACATAACGTGGTCGAAGAAATTTTATGACGCCACAGTTAGCTGCAGCACCTGCCAATGCTTATAGTCCATGATTTTATTTGATTATAAAAATAAGTATAAACAGTGAACTCAAAACACTCACCACAGATATCGCTGGCTGTCTGAGTAAGAAGGTGGTTATCTTAATAGAGCCAGTAAAGATTATTTAATGTTAAATTAAAAAGTGCCTAGAGTCCAAGCTTTTATTTGATTATAACAATAATTATAAACAATGAACTCACCTCAGATATCGCTGGCTGTCTGAATAAGAATAGAAAGAAACTATTGTTAATAGCCGCATTTATAGGCTTCACGGAAGGTGGAATCTGGCAAAGCGATCAAGCTAACAGGATTCGTGCAAAAGGGAGAAAAGTTAATGAGTCTTGTCATCGAGTAGACCTCAGCGACTGCTGTACCGCCGACCGGATACCCGACAGAGGTGGTCTGAGTATCGGTGGCTCGCTAGTGCCAGGCGAGTCTTCAAACACTTGCTGGATGTCTTCATCGCTGACATCTGTGTCTAATACCTCTTCACTGGACTCCGTTAACACCCCAGAGCACGGTATGGGTGGGTTTGCCGACTTGGCCGGACGTCCGCTGCGTTGAGGTCGAGTGGCACGTCTCCCCCACGTCTGGCAGTTTCCCTCAGGTGGAGCAGACCATGGTGCCGTTCTCGGCAACGGTCGCAGTTGCGCGTTGAAGGACAGCTACTGGCCATATGTCGCGATGACAGGCAGTTGGCACTGTGGCGATACAGCACGACGAAGCTGGCGGCAGAATAGCAAGCGGTGGTTTTTCTTACAGATGGGGCACCGATGCACAGTGGTTCGGATCGCAAATCTAGCTGGACGAAACTATTTAAACAAATACTCGTTGATGGATCTTTACACCACTTCTTACCTAGGGGATTTTTGGGTCGCTGATTACGAATCTTAAGTCACTTATCAAAAATTCAAAATGGCGGATCCAATATGGCGGACGAAAATTAAAAAAGATCGGTAGATTTCTATGACACTGGGTATCTGGGGGTTTTCTGGGTCGCTGATTACACATCTAAAGTCATTTACCAAAAATTCCAAATGGCGGATCCAATATGGCGGACGAAAATTAAAAAAAAAATCGGTAGATTTCTATGTAACTGGGTATCTGGGGGTTTTCTGGGTTGCTGATTACGAATCTAAAGTCATTTACTTAACTTACTTACTTATTACTTACTTACTTTATTTACTTCGGAACGAGCATTTTCATCAGATATTTCTTTCAGTTTACTAATCACATAATCACGGACACCTTGTTGTCTTTCAGAAGTTTCAGCAACACTTCTCCAAATGTCAAACAACTCACTTCTTAAGATTTTCCCTACCATGACTAAAATTTAAGATCACAGCAAGAAACGCAAATAAATTTCAGAAAAAAATTTATAACAGCGCTTAAAGATTTGCATGCCTGTTGTATAATGTTTTAATTTCAGAAAGCAGAAAATTCGCAAACTTACTATTTTTTTAACTCTTACATAACCAAAGTTTTTATAACTCCAAGTATTTTTCTGTTTTAACACACAACCCCTCAGATACATTGCTGTTATAATTACTTTTGAATTTTGAGATTTGACATACTGTCACTAAGCCAATTGGTTAGACTTGGTTATCGAACTTACCCTCTGCATTTGCGAAGGTGTAAAGAATAATATGCAAGTGGTTTTATAACGGCCTTCGGCGGCCTTTACTTTTCCTACTCTTTAATTTATCTTTTTAATTAATCACAACGATGATTTTTCAGAATAAATTTGCTTAAAGCAATGTGGACATAAATTGCGTTATGACCTCTGATTCTATAGCGGAATAAGTGTAATTTTTTGTTTATAAAGTCAATTTACAATTATGCAAATATCTGTGAGTGCAATTAGCAATCTTTTAAGTTAAATTTCAGCTTTTAAAATAGAGTTCTCAAATAGGCGGCGTTGACTTGCCTTTTTTTGTTTGTTTTCATATGTTAATGCTTTAATAAATGCAATTTCTATTTGAATGTATTGTCAGGAATGTACCATTAAGTATTTTAAAAACAAAAAAATTTTGACTTTCGTCCAGCTAGATCTGCTATCCGAACCACTGTGCGATGCTGCTCTTGAGTAGCGTTGTTGTTGGCACAAACCATATTGTAAATTTTTTTGAAAAGAAAGAACTCGTTAATTTGTGCTTACTAACGGAGTAGCACGTTTGCTCGCGTAATTACGCCTCGCGTCGTACGTATTTCTACGACTCGCACGCGTTTATCTTGACCTAAACAAACCTTAACACTCTGCCCAGTCGCCGTTAATTCGGCGGTAGGTTATCCTCTTTGATAACCACGAAATCATCGACTTTGATGTCTCGTTGAGGGTGTGGCCACTTGACTCTCATGATCCGTTCCTTTAGGCATGCCTTTTTCCATCGCCGCCAAATTATTGATAAATTGCCTTGATCTTCTGCCATCGGTTTACGATTGGCATGGGGTTTCCGTTCCGTAGGGTGAGGGGTTCTGTGGATTCGGGGTTGTCGGACTAATGGGTCTCGAGTTTAGGCAGGCTACTATCTTTGCTAGCAAAGTGGAGAACTCCTCCATTGTAAACCGCATAGTATTCGCCACCTTCCGGTGGGTTTTGAAGCTCTTCACTTCTGCTTCCCACAGCCCTCCCATATGTGTAGCTCCCATATGTGGAGCTCCCCGTGGGATGAAGTGCCAGTCGATCTCTTGAAGAGCGGGGGCGGGAAATTTCGGCTACAAAGTTTCGGAAGTCCCGTCTTAATGGTTTATTAGCTCCTGCAAAATTGTCCGAGCACACACTCCGAGGGCAACCGCTCTTTGCCACAGACCTTGAAAATGCCGCTAGAAAGGTGGAAGCCGATAGATCGCTCATTGTTTCCTGGAGTTTTGCTTCCGTCGCGAAGCACGCGAAAACGCAAACATATCCCTTAGTTATAAGAGACGCTCTCCTAGTATAGTTTTTTATCTCGGACGGGCCAGTGAAATCTACGTCGGTATTGGTGAAGGGCCTTGGATTTCATCGGAAGTCACTTGGGTAGTTTCCTCTCGCGGGATCTATTTGGGTACGGGATGTGTAGGGTCATGGTTGGGAACACCTGCATCAGCTGTATTTATATTTGCCTTTTATTTATTTACTTGTTAGCTAATTGCCTAAACTAATTATCAAGGTCAGCTACGCACAAGTCATTCAACTTATTATTGCATTAAGTCATACCGCTAAATGTTCTTACATATGTAAATATTTTGCATCCATCTCTTTTAACCTCTCTTCTATAAGTAGTCCAGCGAACATACACACAAACATGCATTGTATCTTAGCTTAGCGAACAAACACACTCACTTGTATTGCATCTTAGCTTAGCGAACATACACATAAACATCCATTGTTTCTTAGTTTAGCGAACATACATACAAACATGTAGTACATGATATGCATGCTTAAGTTAATATTGAACTGCGTTGACTTTACCCTTTCTCATTACCAACAACATGTATTGACAACAAGTGCAAATAGCGTTACACTTGTTTATCTTTTTTGAAGTTTATTATTTTAAAGTTAATTACAAATAACGTAACTTTGGATTAGCGTTTTTCACTTGCACATGGAAATTGTATATAAGGGTGAGGTTTGGAAATAATAAATCAGACTATTGCTGAGCACCAACCTGCTGGCTTCCAACTTACTCAGCCCATTTATTTTGGCTGTTTTCACTTGTCTAGTTTGCACGATCGTAGAAAACGCTCCTCGATCCAACATTTTGGCGCCCAACGTGGGGCTCGAGTAAGTATTCGCATCTGGTATTTCGTGGACACTTGGTGGTGAGCACGGGACTCCACCATTGTACTACACCGCTGGACTTTATCATCCTCGTTGAACACTGGAACCTAATTGCCATAACCATTGCCCAGCAGCACTAGTTTTCTGGTCTCCTCTGGACCCCTGTTTTAACACTTTTACGCCGCCGCTACTGGTTTGCCTTCCGTCGTCCACCCAAACGTAAGTAACCACTATACTTGGAAATTGATACAGAATGTCGTTGGATGAGCTAAAGCAACAACGCGCAAATGTCAAGAAAAACATCACTCGAATCAAAAATATCATCGACGGTAGTTTGCGATCAGGTGGAAAATCACTTTCACCTGCTGAATACAAATGCCGCCTGGGTATCCTGGAATCTCATCCTGACGATTCAGACAGACATCGAAAAGTTGGATGCCGAGGATGGAGGGCGCCCTGACTTAGAGGACTTCTACATAACCACCAAACTCGCAATTCAATCGCAGCTGACGGAGGACCACAACGTTTCATTTTCGGACACAACGTGTGTAATGCAACAAGCCACAAAACTGCCAAAGTTAAAGTAAGTCAAAAGGCCAGCAACGCGGATACACCTTTTCTTGCCATACACCTTTGAATTGCGAACGCTTCAAAGAACTTAGCATCGCTCAACGCTTTGATAATGCAAAGAAGTTTGGTCTGTATCAATTGCATTTCAAAGGGGCATCAAGCAACGCATTGTCCATCATCGCATCGGTGCAAGGTTTGTCAAAGGCAACACCACACTTTACTTCATCGTGGATCAGCACCAAACCACCAAGCCACAAATCCTTCATCTTCAACAACGGAGGCTACTGTACGTACACATATGAACAACTCGTCCAGTGACATTATTCTTGCAACTGCAATGGTTTGGGTTCGTGACTCATCTGGCAACTACAAATTGGGTAAGGCACTGTTGGACTCCTGTTCCCAGGTTAACTTCATCACGTATGAATTTTCGCAAAAATTAAGGTTATCAAGAAGTAACCAAAATATTGAAATCCAAGGCATTGGTAAGTCCTCGACCAATATCAAGTATAAAACAACAACTAATATCAAATCGGTAGTTACTGGTTTCGAGCTTCCGTTGACCTTCTGCATCACAACCCACATTGCCTATCAACTGGATCAATAAATCGACATTTCTTCATGAATATCCCAGGGAATACTACATTGGCAGATGAGGAATTCCACGTGCCAGGGAAGGTCGACTTGTTGTTAGGTACTGAAACGACTGTCTGTCGGTCCAATTTAAACTAGGACAAAGGCAAAAACGCTGTTAGGATGGGTCGTATCCGGACGATATCAAACAACTAATAACTCAATCAAACCTTCATGCCTACTTACAGCTAATGAATCTCTGGATGCAAGGTTGGAGAAATTGTGGAACTTGGAGGAAGTTGCTACCGCCGTGGATCCTTGGACTCGTGAACTGCACATATATATCTCAATACAGTCTCCAGAAAATCCTGTGGCAGCATAGTGGTAAGATTGCCCTTCAAGGATGATCCTAGTTGTTTGGGTGACTCAAACGTTACGGCTTTGAGACGGTTTTATGCGCAAGAACGTCGTTTGGAAAAGTTACCTCTACTAAAGGCGCAATACATCGAATTCATGGTCGAATACAAAGGGTTGGGACACGAGCGTTGTGGAAAACCCAAAGGTAAACTAGCCACATTATTATGTTCCTCATCACTGTGTTCTGAAGCCAACAAGTAAGTACAACAACCAACCTAAGGATCGTGATGCATCCTGTCGAACGACAACCCAAAATTCGCTTAACGATCTACAGATGGTAGGACCTACTTTGCAAGCTGAACTATTTATTCTACTTTTGCGCTATCGGCTTTATCGGTATGCGCTCACCGCCGACATCATCAAAATGTATCGGCAAATTGTAATGCACGAAGACGACCGGAAATACCAATACAAGACAAATGTCACGCGAGTAGACGCATTCTTAAGTAGCTGCAGTATTATCCATATTTTCTTCAATCCACCGTGTGCTTTAATTGGTTAAATTGATACCATAGTGTCTGTGAGTGGTTAAACTGTCCGAGTGTGCCGATATCATAGCAACTTTAAGTCACCTGCCACCGTAGTAGCGGATTTAAAATCTTAAAAACTTGGTGCGTTCTAGATTGTTTAATTTTGCTTTGTTAACATGTCAAAAATTTCAACAAGAACAACTACACGTAAGTCTTCCCCTTCACCTAAGACCCCTTCAGTGCTGCAGAGTAAGCCTCAGAGAGCTGAGAGTCCCAATCTACCTCTTAATGTATGGTTCGAAAAATTAGATGCTCACCTCGAATCTCATAAGCAAAGTATAGTCGAACAGCTAACAATACGTATGAGGCAATCTGAAGAGCGTGTCTTGGAGAGGTTTGGTTAGATGACAGCGGAAACTGCAAATTTAAAAAGATCGCTTAAAGAAGTTAATGAGCGTATGAAAAAAACCGAGATGGAGTGTGAAAAGCTTCGCAGTGACGTACATGCTTTCACTGAACAAATGAACGAGCATGAGAATAACCTCATATCTTCGGATGCCTTCATCAGTGGCCCGCCAACAACAAAAGAAGAGAACATAACGAACAGCTTCTTTCAGCTTTGTCAAATGCTTGCAGTACAATTGCGCCCGGTACGTTCTGCCTTTAGACTGCGAACTAGCAATAACACTAACGCTCCCGTCATCGTTAAACTGAGCTCAGCTTTTGATCGCTCTCTGTTGCTGAAAGCAGTGGCAAACTACTGTAAAGAAAAGAGAAGGCCAATTTCTCTTCGCGACATGGGATATAATGTTGAAGGGAAACTATTTATACACGAGTGCTTAACAAAGAAAAACCGCGAATTGATGCACTTTGCTACTCAGCTAAAAAAGCAAAGGCGGTTAACATCCGCATTCTCGATTCGTGGCCATGTAATTGTTAGAGCTCAATCGAAAACTGATGCAATCAAAGTGACAGACGTGAAAAACATAGAAAGTATAGCAGCTCTTAGCAAATAAGTGCAGAAACATTGTAGCCCAGCTTTGGTTTTATGTGATGCTGTTATTTGTAGGTTTAAGTTAAGGCTTATCTCTTATATCTTGTTATTGTTTTACATTCTTTCCTGTTATACTCTCTCTATCTCAACACTATTTCTGCTGACTGCCTATGCCAATTCAACTTGTATACCCCATTCGACATACATTTATTGCTGATGTGTATTGAAATAACAAAACAGGCTAACAAAGATCATGTTAAAGGAATTCTTGAGCTTGTATGTAATAGCTGCACTGGTTTTAATATATGTAGCTTTAATACTAGAAGTTTAAATTCCGGGAAAATTGATTACTTAAATTTCATTTTCGATGGCTTAAATATAGACTTATTATGTATTACCGAAACGTGGTTCCAAGAGTGCATTGATGACAACTCGTACGGCTTGTGCGACTATACATACGTTAGTGAGAAGTGATAGGACATCAAAGATGCGGGGAGGAGGCATTGCTTTCTATTTCAAAAACTATATTAAATGGAAAGAAATCAGCAGATCTGAAGCTTCTCAGCAAGTAGAATACCTTTTTATTGAGTTTAATAATAACAATCTTAAGGGCTAAGCGCAGGACCTTACCGGGGTCACACAGGGTGGATCGGGAACGGCCTACTCCGGTAGGTTAGCTGCGAATAACCAATAAGCAGTCCAAGACCAAGAGCGGCGACGAGGGCCTGATTTAAAAGATCAGAAATGCTTGATGAATCCCCTGTGTCCGGGCGAACAGATGCCGCCTCCCAAAAAGCATCCCAGGATTGAGACCAGTTAGATCCTGTTCATGGCATACTGCAGCATGTATACGATTAGTTCGATATTGGGCTGGCGAGAGCAGTATTCCGCCACTTTAGTATGTGAGGGTGACACCTCACAGAAATGGCTGGTGGGCTAATGCTGCAATCGCCTCCGTCTCGTTAAAACCCTGGCAGGTCTTCAAGTATGTTCAACACACGTCGCCATTTAGTTGGCCGCACAGGTCCAGTTGAGATTTACTCCTGGTTTTGCGCTGTCTTGGCTCTGAACACAATATCCCATAAGGACTTGTGTCAACCCTCGCGATGGCCTGCTCCGTTGAGAGAAGGGAACTTCGGGACACTTAAAAGCGACTGTGCTACGTGTCTAGATAGCGGCTTGAAGCGGAGACCCAATTGATTGGAAATGAATAAAATAAAACAAGCAAATGAAACCAACGTTGATGTTATGGAGGAAGAATGCAGCGCATTCAGGAAGAGCAGTAGAGTTGTGCGCTCCCCGCCACAAACTCCTCTGCAGGCAAATGCCGGCACCACGAGCACGGAGAAAGCCGCCGACGTGGCGCAGAAGGCTACATCTTGCCAAACGGCAACTCCCGGCAGCCGGGATTGTCGTCTTCAAACGCCGGCTGCTGCAAACAGCGACAAGCATGTCACCGCAAGCTTGGGAACTTGCGAAGGCAATGAGCAATTGGCCCAGATTCGGCTCGTCTTGAAGAAGATGCAGAGTGCTGTCTCCAAGCAGAAGAATGTGTCCATGGACATAAAAACGGGGATGGCCCAAATCGAGGAGAGCTTATATATATTAAGCTACCTCCGAGAGCAGCGCCGGAAGGGTCTACCTTTTCGGAGCTGCGCAAGGCTGGCCCTGGCTCGCAAAAGAGAGCTCGAACTCGATCCGACTCCCCTACAGGCGGGGCCGGAAAAGAAAAAGAATACTAACTATAATAATAATAGTAGTAATAATATTATTATTAATAATGGTAATAATAATAATGGTGATAAAGATAATAATGCACAGAAAACCGTACCAGATAAAAAAAAGCAGAAAGCTCAAGCCAGGGCCAGCGCCAGGTGAACCTTTGGTCAATAAGGGCGAGGCTACCAGCCGCAAAAAAAA
>NW_023458568.1:2086902-2090561 GCF_013731165.1 Rhagoletis pomonella | reverse complement strand
AGATAGGGCTCAGATCTGCTGATTTCTTTCCATTTAATATAGTTTTTTGAAATAGAAAGCAATGCCTCCTCCCCGCATCTTTGATGCCCTATCACTTCTCACTAACGTATAGTCGCACAAGCCGTAGGAGTTGTCCTCAATGCACTCTTGGAACCACGTTTCAGTAGTATATAATAAGTCTATATTTAAGCCATCGAAAATGAAATTTAAGTAGTCAGTTTTCCCGGAATTTAAACTTCTAGCATTAAAGCTACATATATTAAAACCAGTGCAGCTATTACATACAAGCTTGAGAATTCCTTTAACATGATCTTTGTTTGCCTGTTTTGTTATTTCATTACACATCAGCAATAAATGTATGTCGAATGGGGTATACAAGGTGAAATGGCATAGGCAGTCAGCAGAAATAGTGTTGAGATAGAGAGAGTATAACAGGAATGAATGTAAAGCAATAACAAGATATAAGAGATAAGCCTTAACTTAAACATACAAATAACAGCATCACATAAAACCATAGCTGGGCTACAATGTTTCTGCACTTATTTGCTAAGAGCTGCTACACTTTCTATGCTTTTCACGTCTGTCACTTTGATTGCATCAGTTTTCGGTTGAGCTCTAACAAATACATGGCCACGAATCGAGAATGCAGATGTTAACCGCCTTTTCTTTTTTAGCTGAGTAGCAAAGTGCATCAATTCGCGGTTTTTCTTTGTTAAGCACTCGTGTATAAATAGTTTCCCTTCAACATTATATCCCATGTCGCGAAGAGAAATTGGCCTTCTCTTTTCTTTACAGTAGTTTGCCACTGATTTCAGCAACAGAGAGCAATCAGAAGCTGAGCTCAGTTTAACGATGACGGGAGCATTAGTGTTATTACTAGTGGCAACTGTAGGACCCAATAATCACGTCTTAGAAACGGCTTGATGAATATGCTGTCAAATAAACAGCTGATAAATGTAAACAAATGAAATTGCAATAAATAGAGATAATTGCGCCGATGGTACTTAGAATTCAACGCTGAGCAGCCGCCGCGTTGAAAAAATCGTTCAAAGTTATAATGAATTAAACAGTGTATAATTATATTGCAAACATCTTAAAAAAATTTATTTAGAAACGTGGTATTATTATAAAATATTTTAGTTACTTAATCACATCAGTAATATAAAATATAATAAATTTGTTTGCAACTGCCTCCTGACAAAGCGGCGTTGAATTTAATATAAGCGGCGTAAATATTTTCTATCAGCTGTTTATGCTAAGCCCAACACGTTGAGTTCAGGTAGCGTAATAATTTTCCGCTGGAAAAAATAGCGGACAGTTGCCAACTGTTGAGCTGAGCGGAACTACTCAACTGTTCGTTTCTAAGACAAATAGCCAACGGTGAGGCAACAGCTACGTCTTATAAATGCGCCCAATGGCAACAGCTGTCAAAATTTGTATTTATTTACTAACAGAAACCAACAAATTGTGCAGAGCTAAAGTAAACAGAGTTTTTCGCTGAAAATACATCGTTCTTTAAAGAAATGAGTACCGAATAAGATGTTTTAATATGTTTCATATTTGTATATATTTGCACATTGTATTTGCAAATTATAATAATTATAATTGGGCTAGGAAAAGTGCAGGTTTTTTTTACGAAAACCTTTCTTCCAATGAAGGAAGGACGTGTAGAACACTTTTTCAAAGCTACACGTATGACGGTTCCTATTTTTCAACTGCTTTTATCACTCATTCAAGACGACTTGACAAAAGAGTGTGTGCGAGAGGCAATATGTCCCGAGGAGCGACTTTCAATCACTTTATTGTAAAAAGGAATAAATTACCTAAACATACAAGTATGTTAATTCATATTATATGTTATTTGAGCACAGGTATTTGGCGCATGGAGTCTCCCATCAGGCGTTAGCTTGGAGTTACAAACTAGGAAAGACCACTGTTCGGAACATCATCTTGGAGACTTGTGAAATTATTTGGAAAGTTTTGCACCCATTCTATGTTAGTGAACCATCGGAATCCCAATACAAGGACATAGCTGAAAACTTTTACACCAAATGAAATATTCCAAATTGTGTTAGTGTTATAGATGGAAAACATATAGCAATAAAGTGCCCACGTAATGCTGGATCAAGTTTCTTCAACTACAAAAAATATCACAGCATTGTGCTAATGGCCACTTGTGATGGGAGATACACATTAACATCAGTCAGCGTTGGAGGGTTTGGTGGGCATAGTGATGGAGGTATTTTTTTTATTGTATACAAGTCCATAAACATAAATTTCAACACATTTTCTTAAGGTATTTTTCGAACAACACCTTTTGGACGAGCACTCCTAAACAATGAGTTACCTCTACCAATAAGCATACCACTAGTTGAAGGAAAATCACCACTTCCATATTTCTTTGCGGGTGATGCAGCTTTCCCTTTACGTTCCAACTTAATGCGGCCATATCCGGGAAAAGCACTCAACAGACAGCGACGGATTTTTAATTATCGTTTATCCAGTGCTCGTCGAGTGATTGAAAATGCATTCGGCATTTTAGTGGCGCGCTGGAGGATCTTCAACCAAACTATTGAAGCTGAACCCCACAATTGTGAAAAAATAGTTCTAGCAGCGGTAGCATTGCATAATTTTATCATGTTAAATGACCAGAAGCGCTGGTATTGTCCAGAAAGATACGCCGATTACGAAACAACGGATCACCTAATCCGTGAAGGAAACTGGAGCTTGGATATAGAGGATGAAAGGTCAGCACCCAAGCCATCTCGGTCTTTCATGCGCAATGCAAGCAAAGAAGCTTTTAAGCTGAGAAATGATCTTGCTGACTTTTTCGAAAATGAAGGTGCTGTGGACTTTCAAAATAAAATTGTTGAACTTTTGTATGGAAGCGCACAGTAACGCACGGTGCACATTAGAGCGATACGATAAGCGATATAATATGAAATCCACATCGACATGCGCCCAGTGCACATTACAGCGATACGACACGCGATACCATATGCGGTGTGATAGAAAACCGGGTCGCTCGGGCAATACGCAGGCGATATATGTCGCCGCAGTGTCGCTGTCGTGCAAGTGTGGACAGTTTTCATCGCTTCCTACCAATTTCCCACGTACTCAGCATATCGATGTCGCTTTCATATCGTATCGCTTATCGCATCACCTATCGTATCGCTCCAGTGGGCACCGTGCCGAAGAGTACAACTCCACAACAAGTTTTTCAGGCATTCAGCAATGGCTGAATTGTGTAGCTGAAAGCCTTAAAAGCGCCAAACGCCTATTGTGGAGTTGTACTCTAAAAACTTTGAAAACTGATCTGAAATATATGTATACGCATAGTTGCCAACTTGGTGCTTTAGGCATTAGATTTAGTGCTTTTTGAAAATTAAAACGCCAAAAAAATTACTTAGTGCCTAGTGCCTTTTTTAGTGCATTTTTTAATTAAAATTACTCCAAGATGGTTAAAACCTGAAATAATTTGAAATATTATAAGCTGTGGTGTCTCATGAAGATGCGGAATTTACAAGAATATACAAATTCAAATGCACTAAAATACAACCATAATTGATAAAAAGCTGAAGTTGCAAACCCACCTTGTTGAATTCTATTCGCGTTGAAAATGCTATTACGCAGGTAAGTTAAGTATTTATTTGTTTCTT
>NW_023458568.1:2069125-2086802 GCF_013731165.1 Rhagoletis pomonella | reverse complement strand
CCGCCCGGCAAACCAAATTTTATTTTTAACGAACGGTCTAATGTACATATGTATGAATGGATGTAGTATATGTATACATATTATCGTTTTAGTTTTATTATGTTCCATTTTAAAATAATTTATTTCTTGTATAATTCTAATAGTTATCATTAATGTAATAAATTCATATGTACATGTGATAAGACATCTAATATGTCATGTTTTTTAGCTAAAAAGAAATGCTCCCTATGGAGAAATATTGGAGTAATCTTCTATTACTCCATTAGGAGGAATGTGGGAGAATAGGAAAGCTGTTCTATACCTCGCTTAGGAGGTTTGCGAGATTACTTCGTTGGGAATACTCCTTTATTGCTCGTTTGGGAGGAATATGTGGTATTTTCCTATGTGCACTCCCTTATTGTCTTTTTGGGATGTTTCTAAGAGGTTATTCTGAGATATCTCATGTATTGCTCACTTAGGAGGTCTTTGAGATGATATTTCTGTATGAACTCCATGATTGCTCATTGAGGAGGTAAAAGGGATTACTCGCCCTCCTAGGACACCCCGTGTTAAAGAGAGTATACAAAATTACATGCTTATACACAGAAACATAGGGAGCAATAGGGAGTATTCGTATACTCCCCAGGGAGTACTCACCGAGCAATCATACGATGCTCTCACCAACACACAAAAAGTACAGAGTTGTACATGAAGAACTTTTTTTCATATAAATCCTATATAGGTACATTTGTACCTATGCCGACCACTTACGTATGGTCAGCGTACCCGATCACATGAGTGTTAACAAATCAGTGATTAGTAAGCGATGTTATGCGGTTTCTGGACGCCTAATACACTAGCTGTCAAACTCAACTGTCGAAGGTACACACAACATATTACGCAATCGCAACAGTTACCGAGCTGTGGCGCCTTCTGAACGTTATCAATCACTCAAGTGTTGAAATGAAGAAAAAAACAGGGTTTCCACTGAAAAATTTTCTCTCCAACCAAGAGCTCATTCAAAAACTTACCAAAATGTCTTTTTGCCTACCATTTCATTTGATCAAGGTAACTACGTATCACAGCATTTGTGGGATTTTATACTTAAAATGAGACAGGTAAACAAAAAAGATGGGAATGATAATTTAAATAAAGGCTATAAATTCACAAATATGTATATAAGCATATACTTATGTGTGTGACAATATACCTTAACCTGCCTTTACACGGTTCAATCTTCTAGTCGATTTTTGTCGTTCAACCAAAATCGACCCATGTAAATGGCAATTCAACAGTAAAATTTAAGTGTTTGGCCGGTCGATTTCTCAGTCAATTTTCCAGTCGACAGATATCCCCCGTGTAAAGGCAGCTTTACATACTCTCGAGGTTGTACATTTGCAAGTCGGCCAATGTGACCAGAAAAAGTGTTTTACCAATGTGAGGGATAAAAGAGTACTCCATTTGTCCTAATTTCGGAGCAATAGGAGAGATTTGTCGGTTTTTAACTCCATTATAACTCGCTTAGGAGTCAAATAGGGGATCTCCTAAGCGAGCAACAAACGAATACTCCCAGAGGCATGATTTTGGAGCAATAAACGATTTTTGTCGACTTTGTATTCATTTATTACCCGTTTAGGAGCCAAACGGGAGACCTCCCAAGTGAGCAATAAGAGAATACTCGCTGAGGAATGATTTCGGAGCTATAACTGAGATTTGTCGGTTTTTTACTCCGTTATTACTCGCTTACGAGCAAAAAGCGATGTCTCCTAAGAGAGCAATCCAGAAGTATTGCTTTTGATTTACAGGGAGCTATAGGCACCTCGTTCAAAAGAATTGTTGTGTTATTGGATAAATTTATCATAAAGAAAACTAAAGAAAATATTTCATATAGAAACAATATAAGGAGGATGCAATAGTTTAATGTCGATAGCACACATTTAAATGAAGGTCCGTGGTATGTATTACAACTTTTGTTTAAGTTATTAAATATTATATTATATACCGCTAAATACTTTTCAGATTTGGCAATTATTAGGAGTGTCAGCACTTACGTATGACTCCGTAGTTTTAACGTTAATATCACGCCGGTCCAGATCTTTTACTGGGTGACAAAGATATCAGATTGGCAGTCACCTACACATTAAAACAAGAAAGTTTTACACTCTCCCTTTTTGCGTGAAGTCCTGAATACCCAAGCATCCCTGACACCCATGAAATCATGTAGTTATCTTACCGTTTTATTATTATTCTGTTTTCCAAATTCCAAAATTAATCAATAATGTAATAAGTATTTATGTAGGATATACATATATTTATATTTAAGTTTATTTTTAAATTAAAGTATTTTAATGTTTTAACATTGAATGTTTATTTATTAATAATCAAAAATTTTCTTTTCAACTACAAACAAATTCATAGAACCATAAATTGAAAATCAAGAATTTAAACAAGTATAAAAACATACAAGTAAAATACCCTACATATACTCCCCCTCCAGTAAAACGATAAATTAATTAATATTAAATGTTATTTTCTTTTTTGTATTTGGAAAACAATTAGGTTGTATACTTTCCCACCATGCAAAACATGAGAAATAGGCAACAATCGTCAATGGCAACAAATTGGCGACACCGATTTATTGCTGTGGTGACAAATCGGCAACATCACTTCGTTCATGTCAATTTTGAATAAAAAAGTTCTCAAAACTTCCGAAACTTATGAATATGGCGTCAATAGTATTGGCCAAAAGCGTCTAAATTATGCCCAAGGACAAGATTGAAAAAATAGGAAGTCTCACAGCGAGAAAATGAATTAATTCCGATTGTAAGTTGCAATTTGGTATACAAAAAAATAAATGAGGTATTAAAAAGAATAAAATTATTCCAAATATCGCCTGAAGCGATAAGAAAAGGACTCATTCAGGTAATAAGAAAACGACTCGCCCAGGCGAGTTGCCTTCGGCGGACGTTTTAGAGCGACCGGTAATAGGAAATCGATTCGATGGCAATGGTTTCCGATGGCAATGGTTTCCGAGGGCGACACGTTTTCTTATTACCGGCAACACAAATTGTTTGGTGGGTTGAGAAATATTTAAATTTGAAGTGTGTATTGGGTTTTCCTGTTGATTTTCTATTGTTGTTGTGTTCTCTGTGTGTGTGCGTGTACGTATTGGTGATCTTTGCATTTTGAAATGAACTGGAGAAGAAGTTTACAAAATAAATATATGTAATAATAATTTTAAATAACACAAATAATATTTATATATATATAAATAAAAAAAAAATATTTAAAGTTTAAATAAATGTTAATAAAAATTAATTATATTAATATAAAATTATTTATATTAGTTGCAGTTAAAAATTCAAAATTTCTTTTAAATATTTTGGTTTTAAAATTTAAATATATTGAAAATGGTTGGTAAATCTCGAATTAATTATAAATTAATTTATTAATAAATTTAAACTAATTTTTCCTTGTGTTGTTAATAAATTTGTAATATTGTTTTATACAAATAAACAAAGTCGAATGAATCAACGAGACTTAAGGCACGAACTTTTCTTTTTTTTTTTATAAATCTTGTTCTCGAAGAAAAAGTTTCGATGTTCTAATCGGCTATCGCTCTTTACATGTTTTAAAATGAATTCCGGTTCTTAATAAATTTGTAGAATTTTTTTTAATTTGTAAAATATTAGCTTAAGTTATAAGTATTTGTTTTGTGTAGAATTTTGATAATCGTTAATTTAAAAGAAAAACATAATTAAACTGGCCTTTATGTTACTGCTGTAAGACCGCAATTTGTTTGATTAATTTTACTATTTTTCTGTTGTCGTTCTTTGGTTTCATATACATAATTTATTGAAGAATACGAATTTGAGATGGGACTGCAATTGATTTCTGGTTGTTGTTAGTCTCTTCTTAATTTGCTTACTATTGTTAGTGTAAGTAATTCGACTCCAATAACTGATGATTGTTCCGTTTGATGAATGCAGTTATAAATAGGTATTTAGGTCGCGGCTATTTGAATTCTTTCAGTAGTATTGTTCTTAGCTTCACAGGAGGAAGGATTGTCTAGAACTATAATGTCTTCTTTTGTAAAAGATGATGAAATTTGTTCCTTGAATCTATACTCTTTATTCTGTTATTACAGGATCGCCAATATGTAGGATATACATATATTTATATTTAAGTTTAATTTTAAATAAAAGTATTTTAATGTTTTAACATTGAAAGTTTATTTATTAATAATCAAAAATTTTTTTTTCAACTACAAACAAATTCATAGAACCATAAATTGAAAATCAAGAATTTAAACAAGTATAAAAACATACAAGTAAAATACCCTACAGTATTATTTATGTTTTGTCTGATCTCGTACGTATAGGTATCAGTTAAGATCTTTTAATATTGTATACATGCATGTGTTTGAAAAATTAAATAAATGGATTGTGTAAATAGCAAAATCTTTTAGCTATTGTGTGGAAAGCCGTTTTATTACTCGTACAGGAGGCTTTCAGGATGCCTTCCTTGGGAGTACTCACTTATTGCTCGTTCGGGAGGAATATAGGATGTTTTTCTATGTGCACTCCCTTGTTGTCTTTTTGGAAGGTATTGGGGAGGTTTTTATGGGAGTACTCCCGTATTGCTCCTTTAGGAGGTAAAAGGGATTACTCCCCTTCCTAGGACATACAATGTTAAAGGGAGTAAACAAAATTGCATGCTTATACACAGAGACATAGGGAGCAATGGGGAGTATTCGTATACTCCCTAGGGAGTACTCACCGAGCAATCGTACGATGCTCCCAAGTTCTACTGGGCATATATATATGTATACATATATATGTATCAGGGATGTTGCGGATGTGGAATTTTCGACATCCGCGGATGCGAATATCTAACAGCTAACATCCGCGGATGCGAATGCGAATGCGGATGTCAAGTATTTTTAAAAAACAATTAGAATCTAGCATAATGGCGAGATCGTTGTTTAAACAGTGCTTACAAGACAAACCAGATACATATGTCATGTTGTTGCAGAATTTGGAGAACCTGTAACTTTAGAGCACTTTTCGATTTTAGTTTTTGTAATTCATTTGTAATACTTTCTTCTGCGACTGCTGTGAAAAATGTGTGCTTATAGCGAGCTAAATAGATGGATATGGAAAATAGATTATTATTTTTGAACAAAATTCTGTTTTCAAAGTCGTGGTTACCAGCCGAACCGGATCAGAATATTGTTATTTTTTTTTAAAGCACCCCGTTTTCTTATAAGCATTTGAATAACAGATAGTTTCGTAATTCTTATCTAATTAAAGGTCAGACCTATAGCTTTGTAATTATTTCAGCATCGATTCTCTTTGTAGCTAGACTTTGATCATTTCTACTGGAAATTCCTATTGAAGGAGCTAAAAGCTTAAAAGCTAACTCGGACTTAATCCTGATCAACTGCAGTTAATTCCCGAGTTGATCCAGATCAACACTGCCGTCTGTTTATGCTTTTACTCTTTGACTTTAAATAGCAAAAAAGAGACAGTTTTACCACAGAAGTTTTTAGCCAAGGATCCAATGCATATCCCTATGAAAAAAATATTACCCAACAGTAAACAAAACTACTGTTTTTTAAATTTTGCTAAAAATAAATTCCCCAAAGAGCCCCATTTGAAATTATTCAAACGAATAAATGTTATAGGTGGCATACGCGGTACGTCTGACTCGCGAATCATTTGTGTACGTGTTGACTCGCCTTCGACTACACACAGTTGAATCATTCAGAGTCATGCCGGGAGTCATGTTGGTGTAACTAACATATTTATTTTCACAAACACATTCAAACCGACTCACGAGTCAGACGCACCGTGTATGCCGCCTATAACATCAAAAGCAAATCACGAAAACTTTGTTAAGAATTACAGTGTACACTTTCTTCTTTTGTGTAGTTTTTTTTTAAGATTGGTCCAAAAAAATCATAATAAAGAAAGAACCCAAAGCAGATATTTAAAGCACAGAAAAAATATATTATAAAAAGGACTATGTTCTCTTTGACGTACGTCAAAGGTCAAGTAGAAGTGGGAACTTTTATGGCTGCCCATTGATAGCTCGGTTATATAGCTTAAGAAATAATATTTTAAAGACATTTTTATCAAAGTTGATACATATGACATTTGACCAGTTTTGTTACACAAATACTCCTACGACCACAGGCAAAAATATTGGCTACAATATGTAATTTTTTTTGCCATACATACGTTTTATCGGTCCACTTTCAAAATATTCGCATTCGCAAAAGCTCCGCATTGATTATTGCGAATGCGAAAGCGAATGCGAATGTTAAAATTAATGCGGAAGCTCCGCGAATATTCGCAACAACCCTGATATGTATGTATGTATGAACGAACTCATTGCGCAATTTCAGCTCTGTCGGTACCAAGCAATATATGTATAAATGATGCAAGCGTGCTTTGCGTAACTACATCCATTCGTACATATGTACATATGTTTGTATGGATATATTTATGATGAAGCAAACAGGCTTCGTTGATGTACTGATGGGCATATGTATGTACTCATGGACAGCAATGTTTTCATGTATGTACATATGTTTGAATGGTTGTATATATGTATATTTGTACGTATGTGCATATGTTTGTGTACATGTATATATGCACATATGTAGTACAAACGAAAACAAATCTAATAAGCTGCTCGTTGATATAAATGCGAACTGTACTCAGGGTTGCCATTTTGGTAAATTGTTACCAAAATTGGTAGAAAAAATTTAGGTTGGTAAAAAGGTAAGTTTTTTCTCATTTTGGTAGATTTTTGTTGAACTTTTCGTTCCCGATTTATTTTTCGTAGTTATGTTTACATTATAAATTTCTTTGCACACTTTTTATATACTTACATACGTATAAATGTATATCGATATAAGGCGAACATATCGTGCTCCATTCAAAAGTCATTCTACTGGAATCCCGAGGAGCTTTTGATTGCCTAAATATTTTAAATGATTATTTAAATAAAAAGAAAAAATTGACTGGTATGTAAATACGCACTATGATTGTTCGCAAAAAAATTAAATCAACGCCATTTTTTATGAATGGAAATTGTTAAATAAAAAAGGCCACAAAAGACTGGCGGCAAAAAATTAAAAAAGTATACTCAAATATTATTTGCTATAAAACTCCATACCTTAAATTGTTCTAAAAATTCAGAGTAAATAATTCTAAATTAAGACGAAAATTTTTTCAATTTTTCTAAATGTTGTATTTACTCCTTGATTTTTATGGATTTAGTTAAAGCAACAAGACATTTTTACTTGAAAAACATTGTGAATATTAAAATAAAAATCACCAATTGTTTTTTTTAATCACTGTGTTTATCGTTGTTGCCTTCAGTTTCATCACTTTCGCTCTTAGTTGAAGGAAACTCAGAATATGACATTAATATGATCTCAAATACCATATAATTAGTTGAATAAAAAGTTCATTAAAAACAATTTTAATTCTTATTGAAATAATAAAAAAAATAAATAAACTATAGTCTTAATTAAAATAACTAAAAAATATAACAAAACTATAGTTTTTATCAAATAACTATAAAAACGTTATTGGTAGATATTTTCCAGATTTGGTAAATTTTTTTCGAGTGGATGGTAAGTATTTTTTTTCGTCAGTGGCAACCCTGACTGTACTGATTGTCAAAAATTATGTGTTTGTTGTACATTTGTTCATGTTTGTCATTGTGCCTGTAATTTTCTAGAGTAGTTTTGTGCTCTCGCTATCTCCTTGTATTAACTCGTCCTTCGTTGGTATACTCTGATGAACATATGTGAGGATGATTGCAAGGCCAACTTATATAAGGTAGTGTTACAGGAGCAGTTGAAATTTTCGCCCAGGTTTCTTAAAGAAAGTCATAAACGTAGCGACCATTGGTTCAACTTGGTGTTGTTTTGCTCTAGATTGCACCGTTTGTGGGCCTGTCGAATCAATTTATGTCTTGGTTGTATGAAAGATCAAAAAATTTGGATTTTCTGGCAAGTTGTACAACTTATCGCTACATTAATGGCCATGTTGTACAAACTCATTTAATTTGCGTTTATTTTGTACACTAAATAACTGAAAATGGATAACTCAGCCGAAATAGGTACGTGCTTTCGTTGAATTTTATAAATGTAAGCCGAAACTATGAAATTGTGCTCGCAAAATTGCAATGTTTGTGGGCAAAACGTCCACCTTGATTGCGCATTGATTTGAACCAATGTTTTCGGCTTGCATTATGTCAAAAGGACGTGTTTGTTGTAATTCATTCTGTCATTTACTACTACTATGCGTAGGCCAATTCATGAAATCATTTCATGCGTTTGAGTAGAAACTGAATGAATGAACACCATTTCATGATTTCAATTAACGCGAAATAGAGTTTATGCACTTAGTTTTTACTCAGATCGATGAAATGATTTCGTGAATTGGACTACGCATACATGTGATACTTATGCTTTTAATTTATAAGGTAATTTTATGTTTTTATACTCTTGCTACCACATGAATATATGAATTCGCCTTGGAAGATAGAAAGCGAGTAAGAATAAATGCCGAACAAAGGAATTTGTCTTCTTTCAACTTAAATAAATGCATTTTGCAAACAAAAGTGCGTACGTTAGTGCCTTGGTAATGGCGAATTCGTAAGGATCTATTGATTGCATTATAAACATTTTCATTTATTTGTTAAACATACAATTACTTCCATTACAACCCGGTCCTATGCACGCTAGAACCGCGAATTCATATAAGGTGGTATTACCGGAAAATGAATAAATAAATTATATGCATATCTGAAAATTAATAAGATGAAATAAAATTATTGTGTTGATTTCTAACCAAACCTATGTATGTAACTCAATCGCCTAATGGTTTGCCGAACCGTAAACATATGTTTACACATCCAATTTCGTGAGTAGGTACCTGGTACTCAAACATTTTTTAAGAAGTTTCACTTCTATCATGTGTTCGGTGTTACACACGCATTTTTTTAGTAGTTATGTATGTATTTGTTTGGTGAAATTATTTGTTTCCATTTTTGTTACATTTAAAATAATTGCGTTAAACCAAACATCACGCGGGCGAAGGTGCGGGCAAAAGCTAGTATATTATATATTACCTATTGGATGCTTGTAGGTCATATAACTCTATAGAGGTCACTCATCGGTGAAACGTGTTAAAAGCCTTGTTAATTTAACTTTATTGGATATGTTGGCTCTCTTCAGGTCATTTTCTTGCACGTTTTTTTTTTTTTTAGCAGCATTTATACAAATTCGCAGTTAATTATCTTCCCCATATGATTCCTTTAGCGTGCGATTTCTCTCGGCTTCGTCCAGAGCTCTTCAGGTGTCAGGTGGGTGGAATGCCTTGATCAACCGAGTCAATCCTAGTTCTGTAGGACCTTAGTCCACTGCACTAGCTTGACATAAGTTAGACTATAGAGGTTCGATTCTTCCTAAGCCCCTGCCCTAGCTCAAAACTCCGACAGCAGCAAACAATTGACAGCATCGAAAATGACTTCTGCTATTGAATTTTTACTTTTTTCGGTTTGTTTGACTTTTTGTAAATTTTTTGGTTTTGAGAAATACTTTGACGCCTAATTGGAAATTTTCCAATTTATTCTCATTAACAATCCCCAGAAGATAATTTACGTACGCCTTCTTAAGTAAAGCCATTCTAAGAAGCCTACCCAAGAACGGCTGAAAAAAGCCTTCTAGAAAGCCTTCTAGAAGGGCTTATCCATTTACAATTTACGCGATGCATAAATTTATATTATTTAGCATTACAAATGAATTTCAGTAAGTATTTTTAGTTGCAATAACACATATTTGATATAAACCATTCGCAAATACTTCAAAAATGTATGATTTTTATAAATTAAAAATGCCTTCTGAAGTATTTACGTCCTATAAAATCCCTTCTGGAAGGCCTTCCATGGGTAGTTGTTGTTGTTGTTGTAGCAGCATACAAGCTCCCCAAAGAGTTTTTGGGGAGTGTTGCTGGAGTGACAGTCCTTGGCCAAATATAAATCTGGGTCGTTCCGGTTACGTAGACCCGACTGTCGTGGGAACGCTTCCATTGGTAGTGAAAGAAGCCCTTCAATTTGTGCCACTCTATATAAAAAATAAAGGAGAAGGTAATGTAGAGTGGAAGGCCTCTTGACTCTCAAGAAGGCCTTTCGGAAGGGCTTTTAACTCCTGAAATTATAAACTGGGTCACAACAAATGAATAGACCTAGTATTATGAAATTTACCATATGCATATCGCTATACAAGTTGAAATCAACTTGGATAATTGTACGAGTTGTGTTGTTGCTTTACATACAAATAGGCATTTAAACGAGTGTGCTTTTGGAAGTCGTTTACAAATGAATAGACCTAGTATTATGAAATTTGCCATATGTACTGTTAACAATGAAAAACTAAAGTTGCATATAAAAGGTTATTTCCGTACATTCACCGCAATGCTGATTGGGATGGTAGAACTTTTACATGTTACCACAGTGTATTACCCAAACCGTCCAATTAGGCTATTTTCATGAATTGTGATAACTTTGAATTGCCAATATTTATCTAGACATTAAATTATATTTCTAAATGTTATTTACCTTGTGTTTGTAGAAGACTGTAGAACGTATTAAATATACCGCAAGTTACATCCTTTTCAAATAAGTATTCCCATTCATTAATAGTTTTTTGTATTAATAGAGTAGAACTGCATTTTTTTTCGGTTCTAATAAGTTGCACGAAAGTAGCAAATAGCCTACAAACGTTTATAGTGAATAAAGCAACCTAAAAATAAAAAGTGTCAATTGCACAATGATTAAATGTGTTTGAAACCAACCTTCAAGTCCGCGAACTTCTCGATTGAATTAAGTACCCTAGGTACCCATGAACTCAATCCAATAATAACAATATCCCAGTCTTTGCACTTTAAACACCACGGCATATTTCTTATAACTTCAGTTAGCAGTCGGATGTATTCAACCAATTCAACTACGGATCCGTGGTCGTCCATTGCGCTTTAGAATTGTTTTAATGATTATCACGCTACAATTATTTATGTACAATTTACTCATGCTGACAAAAGCGTTTCGTTATTACCAAGATTTGGTTATAGCAATCAAATAGCATAGTTGGATAAGGCGAAATAAATAATAAGTTGGTGAAAGTCTGTAATATACTGGAGCATTTTAGTCAAGGCAAACGTTTACTTGATTATAATTACTAAACCACTATCTTGGGTCGATAACATTGTTAGTTAAATCAAATCATTGTTGACAAACATTAAAAAATTCCATGGTTTGTATATTTGTCCAGTTAGTTTTGTCATCTTGGTAATATTTTATTTCCCTAAAAATTTGGACTTGACACAAAAAAAGTTTGGTCTACTGGTAGCCGTATTTATTCTGTTGTGTTTCTTTTCTTATTGTAATTGAAACTAATATTCAGCATAAACAAGTAATTAAAAAATTTAAGACAAGTCGACCCCCAAACCACCTAACGGCATGTGCCACCTAGCAGATAAATTCATCTTTCATGTTGCATTGCCATCGGGTTCTGAGCTAAGCTTAAAGTTTAAAGTCTCTGGCTCATCGGGAAATTTGATTACACAGGTGAAACTTCATTAAAGCTTGTAAAAGTACATACAAAAAGAGGCTGACTTCCAAAACATCAATTGCATTGAAGACGTACAAAGGTGACAGGTAATAAGATCAACGGAAATAAGGTCAATTGACTTTAGTTCCCACCCTGGTGCGAAATAAAGTCAATCTACATTATTACCTTTTCAAAAGCGAAATAAAATCCATTGACATTATTGCTCTTTCAAACATTAAATTTGCTTAGCTTCGCGGCGGCCCGCGTCCGCGCCCCACACCGCACTCGAGCCCCGCGCGACCGGTGCGCCACACCACGTCACGCTATGCCGTGATGACAGCTAATAAGTCCCAGATGATTTCTAAAATCTACAAATTAGTTTTTGTGCAAATTGCAGATAGAGGGTATTAATGAATTTGAGCCCTCGATATTTCACATTTTTATATTTGTAAGTTATCGGAAGATTTCTGCTGTGTTTTGGCAACAACTTGTCTGCAGTAAAAAAGCATATAATTTGTGTTTCAAAAGTGTGTGAAAACCAATCAATTAACTTACATGATCTCGGTTCCGATATTAAATAATCAATAACTGTTTACACCCGCATTTTGGCACATTGGTTGAATGTGTCATCTAAGAAATAGTGTCGTCGTTCTCCTTAGCTGCTTTTAAATGATGTCGTCACAAATTGCTGACATAAATACAGTGTAAGAAAATTCCTTTTTTATAACTGTTTCCTTATAGAAAGGTTGGTTTCTGTTCCACCTTAGACATTCCGAATTCGTTCAAAATATGCTAATTTAAAACACAGAATTCTTTCAGTGTTCCTCCGGGGTTTTTGGACATGGAATGTTTCTTCAATTTAATAGTGTTCGCTTTATTTTTGTAGGAAAGAAACATGTTTTGCAATTTCTGGATCATTTCTACACTTTTTCTTCATATATTTCTCGTATTCCAGCTGCGTTTTGTGTTTGGTTTTTCGCATCGTGTTTTTACTATATTCGTAATTTAAAATTTTTTAATAAAATCAATTGGAGGTAGATCATGTTTGTGTGTGGATTAATAGCGCCACACTGAGAATTCGGCAATAACCTTTTTCATCTATTAAAAAACAACACTTACGGGGCAATGTTTATTGTAAGAACAACATTTTTTTCTATGAATCGACATACTTTAAGCATTGTTGACGGTATTTCCATTTGAATGAGGAAATAGCGTCAATGACTTTATTTCCAAATTTGTGTTGATTTCATTTCGCTTTCGAAAAGATAATAATGTCAATTGACTTTATTTCGCACCAGGGTGGGAAATTAATTCAATTGACCTTATTTCCGTTGATTTTGTTACCTGTCACCATAATCATAACTGCATAACTGAGCCTTTCTTCTTGAAAATAATATATGGTGGCAATAATTACCTGAGAAGAAACGATAAAACAGAAAGAGCCGTGAGAATACGTACACTACTTTCTCATTGGATACATAATTACCATCAAATTAACACAACACCGGGAGTGCTCAATATTTCTCGCTCTCAAAACAAAACGCGTTTGCCTAAATTAAAATTTAGTAACTACAACCAGGCCATGTGTTGAGAGAAGGCTTATCTGTATTAAGAGAATGGAATTTGTAGAACCATGTGTCGAAACAATATTAATTTCTTATCACCAAATCCATAGAATCCTTCAACTAAAGAAGCACTTTGGCTGACCGTAGATGTACTAATCCAACAGCTATTTGTAATATTTAGGGCCAGTTTTTCAGTGCCAGTTTAAACTTAGATTAAGTAAACTGAGTTTAAATTGAACAGCTGGCTGACATTTGATTGGCTGATCTTAGTTTAAACCAGCCAGATCGGGCGTTTAAACTTAGTTTAAACCACGGCCGTGCACTGAAAACCTGGCCCTTAGTCTCAAAATTTGTGAAAAATCGTCCACTAAGTGTATTTAGTTGCAGAAATTAAACGCTTTTCTCAGTGTAAGTATTTACATATATAAAAGCTTACACATCACATATCGCTATTTTATCCGTATATAATTTTTCGCTCATTTCTCGAATAAATCCCAATATTTGCGTAGCTACATTTCTATCGCCGATTTCCATTACGTTGGATTTAAAAAAATTAGCTACGAAGCAGCACAGTGACGCAGATTTTATCCAAACGTTGGTTGACTTCGCACAGACAGAAATATTTTGTACGGATATACTTCTGTAACCCAGCTGAGGTAACTGAAACTAAAAATCATTAAGATGTTAATTCAAGTGTTTAAAAAAGTATGCGATTAAATTTGCATTTAAAATTCTCAATAGGTACTGGTTTTACAGTGCTAGGTTTGCGAAGCAACGTTTTTATAACTTCTGGGGCAATAAATCAACAAATTTACGTCAAAGAGTGTTTGCAGAAACGACTTCTGCCATTGGTACAGCTTCACACGGGCTCTGTGCTTTTTTGGCCAGATTTGGCAAGTTGTCATTATGGAAATTTGGCCAAGAATGTTTTTTTTTGTTGTAGAAAATGCCCGTTCATTAATGCGCAAATGAACAAATTAAAAAAAGGAAGTTGCAAGATCTGAAAGTTTTTTAGCTTACGGTGGTAGAAGTAGTAGAAATGTAATTTAGCAAAAAAAAAGGAGTATCTATTTCACAAATGTGGTAAGTCCCAGCACTGGCTGTTGAGCAAAACTTCGCTGCTTCGCACACAAGCGCGAGTGTGTGATAGCGTGAGTGCCCACCTCTGTTATAGACTCTAGTCAGAATTCCGGTAAGTATCCTAAAATAATGTCAGGAGCAGGTAATAATGTAGCTTTGTACTATTTAGCATGTCATTGGTCGGTACCAAGAGCAACTTAAATTTAAATCTATTAAATACATTCTAGCGTGTCTCAGTCGTTTGCCCACAAAAGCGGCTATAACTTTTTTTCTATTCGAAACAGCAAGAGTGGCACCTTTCTGAAATCTTTATTAAATGAGCAATTTTTTTATGTAATGTTAAGTTATAGCTCAGTACATTTTTTTTCACCAGAGATAGTCAAAGTTGGGGAAGAAAATATCAAAAAGTTAAAAATCCCAAAATAGTCATAATTTTATGATGGTTCCTTAATATATTTTAACTTCATTGCATTTGAGTATGGAGAAGCAACTATCTGGAAGTATTTTACATAAAAAGTTTACTAAGTATAGCCTGGTTTGTAGATGCAGTTAAAGAAAATACATGAAAAGGCACGATTTTTTTTTAAATTAAAAAAAAATGTAAATATTTCAAAAACGGTAACACTTTTACCTGAAAATTTTTTGTTTATCAGAGAGCAAAAAAAAAATGTACTGACCCTGCAAACCATTTTTTCAGAGTATTCTGAATCGTAAAGAAATTTTAACGAATTCGGAAAGATCTTATCCGATTTTTTTCCGAATTTTCTAAAATGAAATAAATTACGCACACTTCCATTCTTTTACGAAATTTCGGAAGAAAATCGGTGAAGAAATGAAAATAATGCAGCTATGTGAAGAATTTCTTGCAGACTATTTTCAGAATTTTCTTTATTTTTCGTACAGAAATTTCTTTACGAGTTCGTGTCAACCACTTCATATAATTTTCTTTGAAGGTTCGCAAAAAAAGCGTTACAGAAATCAGATACTCCTAAAGATTTCGTTAAGATTTCGGGAACTTTGGTTTGCAGGGGAGCTATAACTTTACATTACATAAAAAAATTGCTCATTTAATAAAGATTTTAGAAAGGTGCCACTCTTACTGTTTCGAATAGAAAAAAAAAGTTATAGCCGCTTTTGTGGGCAAAGGACTGATACACGCTAGAATGTATTTAATAGATTTAAATTTAAGTTGCTCTTGTTACCGACCAATGACATGCTAAATAGTACAAAGGTACATTATTACCTGCTCCTGACATTATTTTATGTTACTTTCCGGGATTCGGACTAGAGTCAGTAACAAGGGCTATATCTATCAAAATTATTTTTGTGAGGGATGGATTCACGTGAAATAAAACATACATGAGTTGTTTGCAGAAAAGCTTATTCATTTATTGATAAAATATGCTCAAATTGGCGACCTTCTAATCTAATACAAGCTCGGAATCTTTTAAGAAAAGACGCTTTTAGTGATCCTAAACTCAACTGGGCTATCTCAGCAGTAGCTCCATTTATTTGTTCCCGCAAATGCTCTTCGTTTTGAATTGTTTTTGAATAAATTGTGTCCTTAAGACAGCCCCAGTAGAAAAAATCTAATGGATTTAGGTCTGGCGATCGAGCGGGCCACGAGATTGGCCCGTATCGTCCAATCCATCGGCGAGGATAAGTTTAGTCTAAATGAGCTCTTACTTCACACCCGTAGTGAGCAGGACATCCGTCATTTTGCTGCCATAGTCTTCGCCGCAGATTTATGGGTACACCTTCTAAAAGAGTTGGAAGCCGTTCCTGAAGGAACTTTAAATAACTGTGGGAGTTGAGCGTTGGCGGCAGTTCCACAGGTCCCAATATCTGACAATTAAAAATACCACACCATAAATTTATTTTGTACTGGTACTGCGAACGATCTTATCTCATTTCGTGAGGATTGTCTTTCTGCTAACTTTGAAGGTTATGTAAATTAAAATAACCATCACGTTTGTATGATGATTCATCGCTCCAAAATATTTTATTAAAAAAGTTGGGGTCTGAATCATGCATTCGCAACATTTCACTGTATCATGCATTCGCAACATTTCACTGCAAAATCTAACCCTCGACAGGTAATCTCTCTCTCGTAAAGCCTCTCTCTCTCTTTCCATCATTCTCCCTGAAGTCGATGGACCTAGTTCCACTTCCTCTAACACAAATTTAACATCTACCGTTGCAGGACGTCCTGTCTCGCCGCCACGCCTTCCAGGTATGCGACCTTAAAAACGTTAAAAATGATAGTTAAAAGAAGAATGGCTTCAAACAAGAAAGGTGTAAAAATCACTTACCTTCATATATTTCTCTATGGGTCCGGGCGAATACTTCACGGCCCGGATGCCGACGATTGGGGTATCGCTCTGCATAAAGTCTTTGAGCAGCTCTGGCATTACAGCAAGCTTCACCGTAAATTAGGTGAATATCCGCATATTCATGCGACGTATACTGCGTGTTCTCTGTCATAGTATTAATAACACAATGTTCGAAGGGTCCAATTCCACAAAATCCACTTTCATTATTTCCGTTAAGTAATACAAAATAATGTCAGGAGCAAGCAATAATGTACCTTTGTACTATTTAGCATGTCATTGGTCGGTAACAAGACCAACTTAAATTTAAATCTATTAAATACATTCTAGCGTGTCTCAGTCCTTTACCCACAAAAGCGGCTATAACTTTTTTTTTTCTATTCGAAACAGGAAGAGTGGCACCTTTCTAAAATCTTTATTAAATGAGCAATTTTTTTATGTAATGTAAAGTTATAGCTCAGTACATTTTTTTTCACCAGAGTTAGTCAAAGTTGGGGAAGAAAATATCAAAAAGTTAAAAATCGCAATACAGTCCTAATTTTATAATGGTTCCTTAATATATTTTAACTACATTGCATTTGAGTATGGAGAAGCAACTATCTGAAAGTATTTTACATAAAAAATTTACTAAGTATAGCCTTTTTTGTAGATGCAGTTAAAGAAAGTACATGAAAAGGCACGATTCTTCTTTAATTCAAAAAAATTTAAATATTTCAAAAACGGTGACACTTTTACCTGAAAATTTTTTGTTTATCAGAGAGCTCACCACCCCACCTGTCTTCTCCTCAAGTTTGGCAGGTTACATCTGGGACACCCTGTATATAAAAATGTTGTGTTCGTATGTCACGGTCGTCAAAACTCGAGAACGGCTGAACCGATTTGAATATTTTTTTGTATTGTTCGGTATAATAACAGAACCAATGATATCGCAAAAAATTGGAGGGTTGCTACCTATTTGAAAACTTTTAAACCCAATTATATTGATAAAATAAATAAATTATTACAATATGGGTATCAAAATAAAGAGGTTTAAGAAAGATAACTGCTGTAAATATTTTTTGAGGAGGGTTGCCACCTATTTTAAAATTTTA
>NW_023458568.1:2066335-2069025 GCF_013731165.1 Rhagoletis pomonella | reverse complement strand
GGGTTGCCACCTATTTTAAAATTTTAACTCAGTCAAATTGATAAAATTAATAAATATAAAAATGTTTTGTTCGTATGTCACGGTCGTCAAATATCGAGAGCGGCTGAACCGATTTGAATATTTTTTTTTTTGTTGTTCGGTATAATACCAGAACCAATGATATCGCAAAAAATTGGAGGGTTGCCACCTATTTGAAAGTTGTTAAGCCATTATATTGATAAAATAAATAAATTATTACAATATGTGTATCAAATTAAAGAGGTTTAAGAAAGATAACTGCTGGAAATATTTTTGACGAGGGTTGCCACCTATTTTAAAATTTTGACTCAGTCAAATTGATAAAATAAATAAAATGTTGCAATGTGGATACAAAATTAAGTAGGTTTAAGAAAGATAACTGCTAGAAATGCCTTTGAGGAGGTTTGCCAACTATTTGAAAATTTTAACTCAGTTAAATTGACAAAGCAAATAAAATATTGCAATGTGGGTCTAAACTTAAGAGTTTTAAGAAGGCTTACAGCCGAAAATATGTTTGAAGAGGGTTGCCACCTGTTTGAAAATTTAACTAAATTTAATTGGTAAAATAAATGACATATTAAATATAATAATCAAATTAAAGGAGTTTAAGAAAGGTGACTGTAGGAAATACTTTTGAGGAGGGCTGACACCTATTTTTATTTTAGCTCAGTTAAATTGACAAAATAAATGAAATATTGCAATGTGGGTATTAAACTTTAGATTTTTAAGGATTACAGCCGAAAATAAGTTTGAGGAGGGTTGCCACGTGTTAGAAAATTTGACTCAATATAATTGATCGCTGTAGTGTAGTGGTAAGCAGTGCGCGCTTACACTCCGCAGGACCCGGGTTCAAACCCTGGTCAAAGCAACATCGCAAAAAATATAGAAAAAAGGTTTTTTCTTAACAGCGGTCGTCCGTCGGCAGGCAATGGCAAACCTCCGATTGTATTTCTGCCATGAAAAACAGCTTCTCATAAAAATACAATCGCCGTTCGGAGTCGGCGTAAAACTGTAGGTCCCTCCGCTTTGTGTGACAATATCAAGGCGCACGCCACAAGTCGGAGGAGAAGCTCGGCCAAACACTAACATATGTGTAAGCGCCAATCTATTATTATTATAATTGATCAAATAAACGGCTTATTACAATAAAGGTATCAAATTAAAGAAGTTTAACAGACTGTAGGAAATATTTTTGAGGAGGGCTGCCACCTATTTGAAAATTTTAGCTCAGTTAAATTGATAAAATAATTGAAAAATTGCAATGTGGGTTATAAACTTTAGATTTTTAAGAAGGCTTGCAGTCGAAAATATGTAGGAAGAGGGTTGCCCCCTGTCTGAAAATTTAACTGAATTTAACTGATAAAATAAATGACTTATTACAATAAAGGTATCAACTTAAAGACGTTTAAAAAACATGACTGTTGGAAATATTTTTAAGGAGGGTTGCCACCTATTTGAAAATTTGAACTCAGTTAAATTGATTAAAGAAATGAAATATTGCAATATGGGTATCAAGCTAAAGAGCTAAAGAAGACCTACGGTCGAAAATATGTTTGAAGAGGTTTGCCACCTGTTTGAAAATAAAACTCTATTAAATTGATAAAATAAATGAGATGTTACAATATGAGTACCAAACTAAAGGTATTTAAGGAATCTTGATTTGGAAATACTCTCAATAGAATTATGCAATATATAAAAGTAAACTGAAAATATTTGAATTAAATAAATATTACTGGTTCGAAACGGAAAGCGTTTGGGAAAGCTTTACTAGAGAAATCTTTTGTTAATGTTTTCACTTATCCAAATCCGGATAGCTAAATGAAGAGAGAGTTTACAACATCTTATCAAACGAAGTGATACAAATGAAAAAATTATAAACAGCGTAACGAAAACATAAAAATATCCCATGAAATGAAATAATGAAAACTTAATATTTTTATCACCATTCCCTTACATTAACGCAGTTAACAGTTAAATTTTAATCATAAACAATTTCGTTTGGGGTCGCCATAGCCTACTAAGTATATTGCGAGTAAAGAAATTTTTAATAACAATAGATAATATTATGATTATTATTATTATTACTATTGCGAACTCCTATTATATGCGCAAACAGACATTCCCAAATTAAAGCTAAAGCAGAAGGGCATTTACGATCGCATGATGCAAGTGTTAACATAATAAGAGCTGCGTGTAATTTCTGGCGTGTGCCGATGACATCGACATCATCGGTAACAAAAACCTCGAAGTCTGTTCTGCTTTTTTCCAAGTTGGATAACGAACGATAATAACATCAAATAAACAGTCAGGGCATTCGTACCTTGGCACCCACGTCACTGTTGCCAGTTGTAATTTCGAGAAAGTAAAGAATTTCGTTTACTTGGGAACCAGCATTAACACCGATAATAATGTCAGCATATAAGTCCAACTCAGAATCTCTCTAGCCAAAAAGTACAACTTTGGACTGAGTAGGCAATTCGGGAGTAAAGTTCCCTCTCGACGTACAAAAACCACACTCTATAAGTCACTCATCATTCCCGAGCGGGTTTATGGCGCAGAAGCTTAGACAATGACAAAATTCGATGAGGCGGCTCTTGGAGTATTCGAAAGAAAGATCTTACGAAGGATTTACAGGTCTCTCCGCCTTGGAGACGGGGAGTATCGCAGACGAT
>NW_023458568.1:2056986-2066235 GCF_013731165.1 Rhagoletis pomonella | reverse complement strand
GATTTACAGGTCTCTCCGCCTTGGAGACGGGGAGTATCGCAGACGATGGAACGATGAGCTTTACAACGAAATGGTCATAGTGCAGCGAATGAAAATACAGCGGCACCGTTGGCTTGGACATGCCATTCGAATGGGAACCGACGTTCCAGGTCTAAAAGTATTCAACTCGCAATCCGCTGGTCGTACCAGAGGAAGAGTGGGCCCCCACTGCAATTAAGAGACCAAGTGGAGAAGGATTTGGCTTCACGTGGCATTTCCTATTGGCGTAAGTTGCCACAGAGATAAACGACTGACGTTCTTTGTCGAGCTCGGCCAAATGGCTTAGGCCGTTCCAGCGTCAAATAAGAAGGAGAAAATGATATCTGGGGACCTTATTCTTGGATACGCCAGGAGAAACTAGGAAAACATTCCTTATCAGATTGACACGGGAGACGGTTCGTTCAAAAAATTACATAAGCTTAGCTAGGGCTTCGCGTGGAATTTCTGCGACATTGTTATTAGGTGAAAGAATTCCTAATTCAGCAATCATACGTGCAATATTTCCAGAACATCCGGTATGGAAAAAGTATCACGAAAATTTAAACTAATTTTTTGGGATGAGTGTACCATTGCACACAAAAAATTGCTTGAGGTTTTTGAGCGATTGTCGCGAGATTTGCATGGAAACGTTTAACCATTCGGAAATGCATTGATGGTGCTCTCAAGAGATTTAACGCAAACATTGCCTGTAATTTCTCGATTAACACTAGCGGGCGAGATAAATGCTTGCCTGAAATAGTCTACATTGTGGCAAAGGTGAAGAATTCCCAAGATTCCGACCGATACACAATTTCAATTTAAAAGATTGCAATTCCCAATTCGATTGGCATTCGGAATCGCAATCAATAATGCCCAAGGTCAACCTTTGGAAAAGTGTGGTTTAGATTTAGATGTGGATTGCTTCTCAGATGTTGCATGTTCCCGTGTCGCAAACCAGATATCCTTGATATCTATGCAGAGAATGGCAAAACGACAAATATTGTGTGCACACAAGTACTTATGTATACAAAATCAAACTTATATGAGACGTATGCTTTGTTTTGTTAATCATTTATCATCTATGTAACAGGAATATGCCACAGCAAAGCGCTGAATGCGAAGCCGATGTCAACAAAAACAATTTGATTCTTCAAAGTTGCCTAGAGGTCATGCCGCAGTCATCTTAATGTCAAATTCAGAAGAATTCAAATGACCTCGAACCTGACCTGACTGAAACTTACAGACCTCGGGCATCGGATACCATAGGGATAAAGAGGTTTGGTTCAATATGCAGAAACTTTTTTTGTAAACCTCTGTATTGAATAGGGAAGACAAAAATATCCACTTAATTATATGATCATTAAAATCACTCCAAAATATTAAAAATATGCTCGATATATGCCACAAAAATGTATACAATGTATATTTTCCAACGAAAATTTTTTGAATTATCGCATAAAAAGTGGTTGTATATACTTATGTCGGCCGCTGTGGTGTAGTGGTAAGCAGTGCGCGCTTTCACTCAGCAGCACCTGGGTTCAAGCCCTGGTCAAAGGAAAATCGCAAAAAAATATAGAAAAAATGTTTTTTCTTAACTATCTGCGCAAAGGTATTGCCAGATGAAATTATACGAAAAGTAATTTACTTATTACCAAAATAATCAGTTTTAAGCATATTTATTCTTTTTCGGCAAAATATGTATTCATGTATAATGTATAATATGCATATATATAATGGACACCGACGCTCTAGCTCTGAAAGTATTCAACTCGCAACCCGCTGGAGGTAGCAGAGGAAGAGGAGTTGGCACAGAAGAGAAACGACTGGCGTGCTTTGCTGAACTCGGCCAAAATCGCTTAGGCGGTTACAGCGCCAAATAAGAAGAAGAAGATAATATGCATTTGCATATTTTTGTCTTCCCTAGTAATTAATGAAACACATTTTTCATGAAAATAATTGTGAATATTATATTAGAACAAGGTGTACACTAACATTTCACACTACCTATTTATGCACAAATGAAAACGAATTTGAACACGAATTGAAAATATTGCAATTTTTGTTTACGTTTAATATTATAAAAAAAAAGTATATATATATACTAGTGAACCCGCATGGCGTTAAGACGCCAAAAGTGAGTTCAATATTTTAAACCGATGGCAACACCATTCACAAACCTTAATAAATATTGTAAATGTTTCAAGTAAATTCGTCCATCCCTTTTTGAACGAAGAGAGGTCTCAAATGGCGTCAGTTTTTCATTTCCTCAAAATTCAAACCACCGTGCACCGCTAAAAAAAGGTCGTAACTTCAAAAAATAAAACCTTAATGCACATTTAGAATGACGGTGCTGATCTGATGACCTTCACATTAAAGATCTGATGACCATAACAAAAAATTATTTATTTATAAAAATTAACTCAAAACTAATTTTTTCGGTATATTATGGGTTTCTTCGAAAGAACATATATTCCCATTAGATATGGAACCCGATTTCATCATGTGACTGTCTTCGCAGTAGCGCATCCTGTTAACCGATTTCTCCAAGACCTTCTTGATGGTTTCTGGCTCTATCGTAAGAAATGCCCGACATACGCCTTAAAGGCCTGAATTGTTAATAGATTGTTCGCATTATATCGGTTCTTCACGGCATGGCACAAAAAAGTCTAAGGGCGTGAAATCGCGGCTCCGAGGGGGCCAATTGACTTCATCGAGACAGCTGATAACACAATAACCGAACTTTATCGCTCAAAATAAAAATCGAATAGATGCCAACCCTAACAAAAAATATTTTCAAACTAAAGTTGTATTAAAACTCTTTCTTTTGCCACTCATATTTTGATATTTCATTAAAATTGTGTAAAAGCTAAATAAATTAGGCTTTTCAATCAGGTGGCAACCTTCTGCGAAGCATTTTCAAACTGAAATCTTTTAAAGCTCTTTCGTCTGATACTTTGATACATAATTCAATTACCTGAAGAATTAAATTGAATTTATCAATTTGTCAATGTTATTGTGGCATATTAACATTTTATTTTTTTTAATATTTTTATAGAGCTATGTACCACGATTGTTTATTAGGAAAAATTGAAAAAGCACCAAAGTCTAAGCGGTAGAAGTTATAGCAGCTATTTCGGACTTCTTTTTTCTAGACTTCCGCTAGACTACCGCTTAGACTTTGTTGCTTTTTCAATTTTTCCTAATAAACAATCATGGTACAAAGCTCAATAAAAATATTTAAAAAAAAATTGAATTTAATTTTTTTATCACCTGGAAACTCTCCTAAACAGTTCAGATATAAATTCTTCTCCAACCCATGAACGATTAAATCACCTCTTTTAGTAATTTATTTAACTTAACTTATTTATTAACTAAATTTATTAAACTTAATAATTCATTTAAATTTAAAATTTTCAACAGCTGGCAACTCTCTTCAAACCATCAAACAAAATTTTGATGTTTAAACTGAAGATTTCTTAGCACTCTTTCGTTTAACACCCATATTTTAATAATGCATATAACTAAATTCGGCTTTTAAAGCAGGTGGCAACCCTTTTCAAAATATTTTAAAATTACTACCTTTTTAAACTCCTTTAGTCTGGACCCCTGTGGGGGAACATTTTGTAAATTACCTACATATGTAATTTCCCTGTTTAAAATTTAATTCGATTTTTTAAACAGGGGCAACACTCTCACAGTTAAGAAGCACAGCTTTTAATAACAATTTCGACTGATACCTATGGGAACTGTTTTCAAAAACTAAAACCTCAATGCACATCTGTAACCAAGCCTTTTAATTTGACACCTCATTTTTGAAAATCGAGCGATGGATGGGGATATGATGATATTGATTTATAAATAATCTCAGCTTGATTTTTTAAAAGGTGGCCATTCTTTCCGGAAAAGTAAAAGCCTACTGCACATCTACATATCAAGCCCTTTAATTTGATACCTCATTTTTTAAAATCAAGCGAATGGTTCAGATCTGATGACCTGGACAAAAAGTCCTTTCGCGTATTACATATATAGATATAGTTAAATTCGACTTTTTAAACAGGTGGCAGCCCTACATACATGTTTTAATCAACTGATAAATTAAGATGAATTATATTAATGAAACATGTGGCAACTCCGCTAAATATAAATCAGAAATAAAGATTTTTCAACCCCCCTTCGATTGATACCCATATTTAAATAATTCATTTAACTTATTTAATAACTTGAATTTAATTTTTAAACAGGTGGCAACCCTCCTCCAACACCTTAAAAATATTTTGTGTTCAAACTAAAGTCTTCTTAATATTCTTTCGTTTCACATCATTATTTTGACATTTCATATAACTTCTGCAACTGCAATAAGGTGGCAACCCTCTTCAATATATTTTCAAACGGCCACCTTTTGAAGCCCCTTTCGTTATGCGCCCATATGTTGAAACATATTTCTCCTAATTAATTTTCTTAATTCAAATTGAATTTAAGTATTTAAACAGGTGGCAACCCTCCTAAAGTTAAGATAAGAAACAAATATTTTCAAAACCCTTTCCACTGATTTTTAAAATTCAAAATGGCGGATCCAGTTTTAAACATTGTCAAGGGTTAAAACACGTTTCCAGTGGGTTTCTGGGGTTGCTGATTACGAATCTGATGTCAGATTTTCCAAATCCAAAATGGTGGATACAAAATGGCGACCAACTTTAAAAAAATGATTGGATTTGTTTGAAACTCTTAACCGCCATATTGGATCCGCCATTTTGAATTTAAAAAAAATTGACTTCAGATTCGTAATCGGCGACCCCAAAAACTCTCGAGTGCCGGGTTTCGAACAAATCCAATCAATTTTAAAAAAATTTACCGCCATTTTGGATCCGCCATTTTGAATTTCGAAAAACTGACTTCAGATTCCTAATTAGCAACCCCAGAAATCCCCTCTTAACAAGTTCCATCCCATGACAATGCGTAAATCGTTCAGTATCAACGTTTTAATTTTACTAGTCTCTTTTCAAGAGCATATTTTCGGTCACTAGACCCATTCTAATTGCCCAACACAGGTATGTAATTAAGGGAATGTTCCCCAATAAAACCAGAGTAATTATATGTAAAAACCACATTTTTAGCTGCATTTTAACATGTCAAGATAATAAAAAAATTGAGAACATAAGCGTTTTTATAAAAAACCGACCAACGCGGCCTCTAAGAAAACTTTTTTTTTTCCAAATAAAAAGTACGTGTCTCGTTTTTTATCACAAATAACAATAATTTGAGGTAGCGTTTATGAATTTCCGAAAAAAAATTTTTGAACCACTCTAATATTCAATTGTTCTACAGGTGGCAACTCCTTTCGAAAAAATAAAACCAGTTTGCACATCTACAGGCCAAGCGCTTTAATTTGACAACCAATTTTTTGAAAATCGAACGAACGGTGCAGATTTTTTATGCGGAACAAAAAATGCCTTCGCGTATTATTTTGAACTTAATTTTTTAAAAGGTGGCAACTCTTTTCGAAAAATTTAAGCCTTATTGCACACCTAAAGTCAGAGCCCTTTGATTTGACACCTCACTTTTGAAAATCGAACGAACGGTGTGGATCTGATGGCATCGATTATTAAATTATATGAATGCAATTTTTTATCAGGTGGCAACTCTTTTCGAAAAAGTAAAACCTTATTGCACATCTACAGACCAAGCGCTTTACTTTGACATCTCATTTTTGAAAATCGGGCGAACGGTACAGATCTTTTATGCTGCACAAAAAATCCCTTCGCGTATTATATATATAGATATGTATTTTTTATGGACGGCAAAAAATTGTACATTTTATTTTATTTTGGACCTTTTTGTTTGCGTATTGTAGTACACAAATTTTTGATGAAGTGGCAACCATGTTTGAAACATTGGCATAGGTACGCGTAATATTAGCGTTAGGAGTCATAGTGAGAGAGCCGCATTGGTCACTGTTCGCCAGGGATGAAAAATGGAAATTTCAGATTGTACCTAATATCATAAAATAAATTTACCTAAATGAGACAGATTGTACCTAAAAGAAGTTACATCAGTAATTTGTAGTTTTTTTTTATTAATTTTATTTAAAACATGAATACAAAAGATGGACGTACTTTAAACATGATTAGGTTTTTTTTTTTAAACTGAGCCTATATCTATAGACTATAGTCTAATGGGAATAGGAGAAGCGTTGTTTTTGTCTAATTTTGACAACTGAAAAATATTGGCGAAAAATACAAAAAATACACTTTGCGAAGTATACTTCTTTATCCAGCTTCTTATAAAACAACAGGAAAGGTCTGCTAATTTATCCAATTCCTTTTAATAGGTGCAGCAAGTCAAGAGAAAATAATCAAATTACCGAAAGTAACTTTGTGAATATATTTCCAGAAATCAAAAAGCGAATATGGGTCAAATAGCTATAGTTCTCATCTAAAGAAAATATGAGATTTGAAGACGAATAAAGGCTGGTTGGTTTTCATTATGTCATATTTTGGCAACAAAATTTGTCGACATATTTGGCACAACTTTCTTTCCTTTATCCCTACCTTTATCGATGGTATTATGGGCCAAAAACTTACAAATAGCCGCTTTAGCAGCGCATGTACACGCCTGAAGGCCTATTCTGATCTAAATCGATCAAAAGACCATATTTTAGTCCCATTTAACAATTTCGTTTCCACTCATTTGACCGCAAATGCCATTGAATTTGACTTAGTGAAAATAAGCTTTAAAATTTGTAGAAAAAAATACGAATTTGAGGATAGCTAAGTAAAGTGTTAATTTTTCGTATTGGCTGCTCTAAATGCAAAATGTTGAAGAGAATATATAATATGACTTTTTTGGTTTCTTCCTTTTGACCACTTTTCTTTAAAATTGTTTATTCTTCAAAATCAAAGTGAAGCAAGCAAAAAATATAATAGCACGGTAAAGGAAAAAGAAAAGGAAAACTAAAAATGTATCTGATCAAAAGATGATTGTACCTAAAATCTAGTGAATGTACCTAATATAACTAAGTCATTAAACGTCGGAAAAGGGTACAATTGTACCTACTTTTTCATCCCTGCTGTTCGCTTTCCATTGCCATTAGCAGCTGGCCCAACAGGAGAAACACTTGGGGAAACAACGTCAGCAGAGAAACTGTATACTCTCACAATTGCTGTCATTGGCGACGCAACAAGGTTAGAACTCTAAACAGTACTTTTGATGGCATTGTTGCCAATGGCGATACTTTGTGTGGTTGAATTTATTTGAGTTTTTAATAATTCTATCTGCACAAAAATAGCGTTGAATTTCGAATCAAGAACATTTATCGCTGTTTCTTAGCCTTGTTTAGAGCCGAATCGAAAGCTTGGAAAATCGATTTCTCTGAATCCTCTTTTCAAAATATGTTCGGTTTTTAAAATCGGATGAAAAATAGTCAAGCTGTTAGTAGATAATTGCATCAAGTATGAACATAGCGGTTGTTTTTAAGTAATAAAAAATGGAGGGTTCAGGAACTATACCGAACCTATTTTCACTACACTAGATTTTGTTTCGAGCGCATTTCATGACTTCTTTCTAGCACCGTGTTATTATTCAAATTGTTTCACGAAACAAATGCAGTGTTGCCAGTTTAGTCGTTTTCCGGCTAGATTTAGCCGGTAGCGATAGCAAACAGCTGGAGAAAATTTGGTTTAGCCGGCAGCCAATTTGTTAGCCGTTATGCAAAAAAAATTAGCTGTTTTCAGCCAATTTTACTATAGGCCTAACTTTCTTAATATTACAATATACATATAAGTTTCCTTTTTTTACAACTTTAGCGATCCAAAACCTATTAGAAATGGCTAGCCTTATCACGGTGAAAATTTTCATGTCGGACTGTTATATAAAATTGAGAAACTTTTTTCTAATCCGGAAGTCCTAAAATACTGAGCCGATTTCAATGATTTTCGTTTTAAGCGAATATAGTGTGACCCATATACATATAAACTGGGACACGACATTTTAGCAAGTTTTGGCTATTTTTCTTTATTTTATTTAATGGTTATTATTTTTGTAATGAAAATGTAGCTGATTACTTAAAAAACACCATTTAAAAACAAATTTCATACTTTGTGGAAAAATTATGATAATTATGCAAATTTTCACAAACATTTTTAACTTTTTAATCAGCATCTTTAAAAATTATAAATTTTAGTATAATAGAGTAATTAGCACGTTGACTTTTGGCAATTATTTTGTTGACGGTGTTCCACATTTTTCTCCCATATAAAGAAATTGGTAGAACGTACTTTGTATGGAAAAAATGCGTAACACCGTCATACAAAAAATTCCGAAAATCAACGGTAGGTCCTAGCTACTTCAAATTTGCACCGTATTATATTAAAATTTAATAGACTATAAAACTACGTACCATAATTTTTCTAAAGATGCAAATTAAAAAGATAAAAATTTTGGTGAAATTTTGAAGAATTTTCATATTTTTCGCACAAAGTTTGAAGTTTGGATTTATATGGTGTTTGCTAAGTAATCAGCTATGTATTTACGAAAAAAACATTAAATCAACTAAAAAAATTTCAAATTTCTCTGGGAATACGATATCTGTGAACAATTATATCAGGAATGTGCAAAGCGGTCATTGAAAAATGTGAACGTTTCGTATATATGGACCTAAAAATCAAATTTAATAGTTTAATCGTTAAACATAAAAAGCTACCTGCTTTTTCGATATATGTAAATGGATGGCGTTGTATTTTTTCGAAATAATGGTGCCTCAGCCCTTTAACAGCTTTACGTGTTCATTTCTTAAGATATTGCCCTCCAACTAAGCAAAAGTGTAATACTTTCTAATAATATAGCCATTTTGAAGGACAAAGGTAATCTTTTTCAATAGAAAAGAAAACGTCATAAGTTTGTAATTGGTCTTTTTTTTGTACTTACATAAGTAATACAAACATGACTTCTGATGCAAAGCTTAGCTACGTATAACGACAGTTTCCTTTATTAAACTTGTGATTTATTTAAATAAAACATGTGAATTTTAGTTGAAACATTTTAGCCGCCTTTTTTGGCCAATTTAGCCGGTCGGCCCAAAAAGTTCTGGCAACAGTGAACAAATACTCCCTCATTGAAAGTACTGTAGATGAAAAAATATTTACATACCTGCAAGAAATTAATGTAAGGTGTTAGAACATCTCTACTCAAAAAGTAGGCGAACAATTCCTCCGTAAGAATAATTGCTGCGTTTTC
>NW_023458568.1:2043744-2056886 GCF_013731165.1 Rhagoletis pomonella | reverse complement strand
AACTCCAGGTATTGGTGACTAAAAACGAAAAAGGATAGCGAGCGGCAATACGATATGTAATGTGGCTTTGTTGTATTTTGGATAAGCATTTCCTGCAGCATTTCCGCCAGATTAGACTTTTTATACATCAGAGAACTAATTTGAGCGCTAAGTTCTTGAACCCACATCTTGAGAAAGGTATCCTTCTGTAAATACAATCAAAATTTTAAAGTAAATTCGGTGCAGTCTTGGCAATTTCGCTATTGCCATCATATTATAGTATTGTTCAGACAAAAATTATCACTGCATACTTATGGCACGCGCAATATATGTTATCCTTAGCAAAAATAGCCGCTGCATCCTATTAAATAAGCAAAGTCAAGTAGTAATTCAGTATCTCGTATTTCCCTTGTCGGGTTTTTATTACTGTTTAAAATTGGTTTTGTGATCGGTTCAAGATTCAGTAGTTTTAATTTTCGCTGAGAAAAAAAAATAAGCCATATACTTACTCCTTGTTTCACGCTAAAACACACATGATAATGGCATTCGAACCCGGATCCTCCCGCAAGCTAACAAATAGTAGAAGCAATTTGAATCAAGTCCAAATGACGCGATTGGTACATTTGTACAGATTTCTTTTCGCTAGTTACAGAGTGACATTTTTGGAAATTTTTATTGGGCTTAACTCATAATTAGGGCTCGCAATCTCATGTAAATGCATGTTTTTAGTGGGCATGTTCAAATCGAAATAGTTATCTTTACGAATCATGAAATTTCCTTTAAAAAGGCATTCAATCGTTAGTGCATATTTTTCAGTAAATGCATGATTTTGCATATTTTGCTAAAAATATCCGTTTTTTTCATCTTTATTGCGCATATTTTAGTACATTTTACAATAAATGCAAGGTGCGGCTCCGCACTAGGGTTGACAGATTTTTTATGCGGGAAATCAGTACATTAGAATTTTTCATGCTAAAAAAATCAATACTTTTCAGTACATTTTTATTCAAAGCAAAATTATGTATGTAAGTAACAGACAATACTTTAAAACACCAGAGTACATGTTTTTAACAATATTTTGGTATGTAAAAAAACATAGTTCATAAAAAAAAAAGTGTCATTGATTTTAACATGAGTGTACACAGAAGCCAATAAATTATTTTATATTTATGACATTGTTGAATAGCAATAATGAGATCATCTCCATCTTCAGTCTTTAAATAGTCAAAGAATTATATACATTTCATTTTAAAATTACTTTTAATTTGAAGTTCACTTTACAAAATTTTAATTAGAAGCCTGTTTCTCTCTTTGCGCCATGAATCGAACTTTATACTCTCAGATGCTTCGTTTGAGTGTGGTATTAAATTATTAAATTATTATTAATTATTATTAAAAAAAATACATATTTCAAACTGTGAAAACGTACCACTATTTAAGGACTTCATATATATTTCCTCATGGCTTAAATTCATTTTTTCAACTACGCAAAAACTTTGAAAGACTAAGAACTCGCTGAAAAGAGTATCTAACTCTATGTCTTATATGCAAAACTCTTTTCAAGGTCAGTAAATTGTGGAAAAAGAATTGTAAGTTATGGGCAAAAGCCGTTCGAATATCCAAATTCGTTGATATTAAACTGTAAGTTATTTTCGAGATAACTAACAACACTCGACAAAAAAACGCCAGCCTTATTTTTAGATAATTTAAGCTCCATCATATTGTCGTAGCTGGAATGTAACGACCCGGCGATATGCCCATAAAGCGATTGATCTTTTCATTGTATTATTCCTTTCTTGGTCATATCAAACATTATCTGAAACATGTCAACTATAATTAAATTATTTTCTTCTTACTTTTTACAGTACAGTTTAAGGAAGTTCCAACGTTATGTAAAAACCTTAAGAAAATCTTAAATTATTTGGTTGAAATTCAGTACAAATTTTGAAAAATCAGGACATTAGCGTACTGATTGAAGAAATGAATAAAATCAGTACAAGAGTTGAAAAATCAGTACTGTACTAATAAAATCTGTACGTCTGGAAACCGTACTCCGCATTGAATGTGTCCCACGCGGTGGACATGGGCGCTTCGCTCAGGGAGATAAAAAGCAAAAATTACCGAAATTTATCACTCGAAGGCTAAGCAGAGGTGGAACCGTACAGGATCGTACAGGATTACCCGGCACTTCTGGGTGTTGTACGACCCACTTAGACCAAAGATCTCTTAGGAATGAGCAAAGAAGATACCTACTAACTTACTGCATTGTGCACAGGGCACTGGTCCGTTGGTGTAGTAACTGCGATGGCTCTGGCTCAAGAGAGGCAGTCGAATACTTCCTGTGCGAGAGTCCTTGCAAGGATGAGGCTAAAGACACTCTGCAGCCATTCCTGCAGAATGTTTTAGAGTGAAGCTGCCTCTCTCTGTATCACTTACTGAAATTCATTAAAACCACCAAATAGCTGTAGGTTGTGCAAGTTGTGGAATAAAAATGGCAAACTTTCTCAACTGTCTATTTACATACGTTTGTATCTGACTGATTGATTATAACCTAATTTTATACATATATATGTATTGTATTTTGAAGTGAATTGTTTTCGTTATTTTCGTGTCAAAATACATGTGTTTTTTTATTTTTGTACCGACAATAAAATATTAGGAAAATATTTTTAATTGCATATTTTACTTGTTTATAGCGCATATTTTTGAAGTGCATATTTAATGCGCATATTTTCGATTTTTTAGTGCATGAGATTCTGAGCCTTACTCATTATCTATAAAAATGTCTAGACGAGACCATTCTGTGATTGGTCAAACAAAATTTTTCACAAGTTCCAAGATTTGACGTATCGAAATATAGCATCGATGAATATCGATGTGTGGTATAAAAACATCGATATTTTCTATGCAACGAATGAAAATATCAACAGTTTCATTAAACTAAAAATATACAACAAGAAAATGAAGCAATCGCAACTTCGATAAACGTGCAATGTATTAGTTGATTTAAACAGTTACAAATCCCAGCTTTTTCTGTTCTTTTTAGAAGGCTTGGAAACAAATTTTCGGAAGGTACTGTGGTGGTCCTATCTTTATTTAATTAATTTAATCCTTTTGTTTATAAAGGCAGAGAGGATTCCGTCGTTCAATAGGCAGCTAACGAGTTGCCGAAATATTCATAGGCAGCCGTGAGGTTGCCGCAATGTTTGAGAATTGAAACACAAGTTGTTGTCTTGATATTTCTAATCTTATTTTATTGAACAAACTTAAAGCTATTTATACACAACGTATTTTTAAAGCCCCACCTCTTTTCCAGTGCTTTATGATTCAGCATTCCAATTTGCAAAGCAACCAATCAAAACGCAGGGCATAACGGGTCGCCGAAATATTCTGCTTGTACTGTGGCGACGTCGCCTCAAAGCGTCGGGCAATGCAGTAGGCATATATGCAGAGAACATAACGATTATAAGAAATAAAATTAAATATTGCTCCATAATTATTACTGAACAATGGAAAAGTTGTTTTCGTCTCGCGGGACGATTATTTCAAGACGAATATTACTTACGTCTTCTCATAATAATTACATGGACTTTTTTATTTTTTTCGTCTCTCGGGACGTTTATATCAAGACGAATATTATTTACGTCTTCTAATAATAATTATATGGGCTTTTTTATTTTTTTCGTCTCTTGGGACGTTTATTTCAAGACGAATATTATTTACGTCTTCTTATAATAATTATATGGGCTTTTTATTTTTTTCCGTCTCTCAGGACGTTTATTTCAAGACGAATATTATTTACGTCTTCTCATAATAATTATATCGGCTTTTTATTTTTTTTCGTCTCTCGGGACGTTTATTTCAAGACGAATATGATTTACGTCTTCTCATAATAATCATATGGGACTTTTATTGAATTAAAACTTCTTTATCGAGTTCGGAGATTTAGGTCCGTTAATTTATCTATTTTCAAGTAATTCTATGGATTTTCTGTAGTTAAATGAAATAAATAAATAAACTATAGCTTAGCACAGATACGCTAACGGCCCTTAAAGCGTTAAATATATTTATATGTGACACGTAAAGTTAAAAGGGACCCACGCTCAGAAAAAAAGGTTTCGAGAAAAACGACTTTGAAGTTTACCAAGTTGATTTTGATGCTTCTGAACGTTTTAATGGATTGAAATTCGTTACTCGGGGGTTTTCGGGGTCGCTGATTACGAATCGGATGCTAGTGGCTAATGGCGGATCCAATATGGCGGATGACTTTTTTAAAAATTGATCGGAATCGCTTGAAACTCATTACCCGGGGGTTTTTGGTGTCGCTGATTACGAATGCGATGTTCATTTTTTTTAATTCAAAATGGCGGATCCAATATGGCGTGAAAATTTAAAACTTGTTCGGATTCATGTGAAACTCAAATATGTCGTTGACATCGAAAACGAGGTCAGTGATTACGAATCCGATGTTCGAAAACCCCCGAGTAATGAGTTTCAAGCGAATTTGATTAATTTCAGAATAGTTTGTCAGATTTGATTTTTTTGTACTTTTTTTGTGTGAAGGTACCTTACTTTGAAGTGAAATTGAGAAAAAACTAATGCAGCTAGAAAGCTGCGGTTTATTGCATTGGAAAGAGTGGCCCGTTTACTATAAGAGTCGATGAAAAAGTGAAAACCGATTTTTTCTGACCGTAGGTCCCTTTAACTTTACGTGTCACATATATAAATATATATATACATATATATATTAAAGGCTTTCCTTTTACGTGGTTTTGGTTCTTGAAAAGGGGTGCCAGATGTTAGAAAATCAAATGCAAATAATCGAGTTCGGAGATGTTTACGTAAAATATTTAACCCACCGTCACCACATCTGCACCGAGAATTGACGAGATTGGTATGTAGAAGTGCAATACGGTTTTATTTTTCAAAAAAGGTTTGCCACATAATAGAAATTAAATTCAAAATATTAAAACTATTTAAAGTTATATGGGTTATAACATATGGGTATCAATCCAAATGGTTTTGATTATTTTATTTTTTAACTATACATATATATTTTTTTTTATTTTGTTATGTACTTCCTTTATGTACAATGTGCATGTCCAATTAAAGATATTTAATTTTGGTTATTTTTTTATAAAAAGATAGTTTATTCTTTAACAAGACCCGTATAATACCAAGTTTCCAAATTTATGCAATATTAAAAAAAAATAACAAATGAGTAATCCACTTGCAAACAGCGTTATGTGATTTTATAATAGAAAGCCATAAATTTGAAAAAACGACTACGATAACAAGTAACATTTAAATAGAATCTTTTTTATTATTACCTGAAAATTTGGATAAATAAGAGCCTTATAAAATTATAACATAACATACCATGACATAAGATAACATTAACAGTCTACACGACCTAAAGCAGTTTTCTAGGTTCATCAGAAGATGGATACTTTTGAAAGTTTATAAATAAGTATGATAGCGACTTTTGGAAGAAGAGTTAACATTTTATGCTATTTTTTCAGAATATAAAAAGATTTTGCACTATGTTGTTAGTGGACATGAACCTACTTTAAATACTGGTACGTAATCCACCCAAAGGTAAAAATCGAAAAAATTTTGCAAGTGTAGTACTCAAATCTTCGTACAAATTTCGAGCCATTTGAAACTTATACTTTATTCTACTGGAATTCAATGGGCAACAAAACTGCATACTCAGAATCTAATTAAAAAACTCAAAATTTTTACGAAAATTTGTTGAATCTTTTTTTAAATTGCATAAATTTTTAAGGCAGTGGCACTCGATTGTTACATTTGTACAGATTGGTATATTGGGCTATTGGAACAACATAAAAAATGGAAAATTTTTTTTTGTTCTCAAAAGATTGGTACAATACAGGGATGTTCTATTGAAAAATTTCAACAAACTAATTTTCGTGATTGGGATAAAGAAAAATATTTGGGTATTCACACAATTGGGATACGATTTGCACCAAATTTTGGCAAATATCGAATCGTATGACACTGCCTTTAAACTTGTATTTATACGGATGTTGTTAAAGAATGAACTATAAAAAACTAACCAAAATTAAATAACAAATATAATATTTTATAACTTGTGAAAGTTTGGTGCGGTTTCGACTACTGTACAATGTACAAAAAAAGTGCGGTTTTTCCGGCGGGATTACCAAGCCTTGTACATTTTAAGACTTCTAGCAAAATATTTCTGAAAAATAATAAGATTTACGTGAGCTGGACTGGTTTGAAAATACCTCTAAAATGGAGTTTTTTATGAATAAAAATAGTTTCTTAAAGAATTTTTTGGAATAAATCCTCCCAGATGAAAAAACAGTTTAAGCTTAAAAAATCTACATAAAAATATTAAAAAATTTTATCAACGGAATCATAATAATAAGAATTTGATGCTGTTTTTTAACTTTCTTCAAAGGTTTGGGTAAGAAAAACTTGAATAACTGCTCCAAAACTTTACCGATATAGACTTATGAGGTATCAGTGGAAAGGTATTTTCTCACCTTTTTTATTTCTTTGCAAAACAAACTTATTCACGTGCCAAAGTTTTCTTTATCAAATACCAACACATCTTAACTCAACATGGAATGACACGCGTTTATCTTACCTTCCTCTTTCATACTTTGAATGAGCTGATTCGCAAAGAAATTCAAAGGGTGAGAAAATACCTTACCAATGATACCGCATCAGTTTAAATTGGTAGGGTATTTGGCTGAGTTATTCAAGTTTTCTTAAACCAGTCTTTGATAAAAGTTCAAAAACAGCATCGAAAATCTCATTAGATATTATGATTCCGTAGAAAATTTTTTAAAAATATTTTTATACAAATTTTTTAAGCTTAAACTGTTTAGTAATCTGAGGGAATTTTTTTCAAAAAATATTAAAAACAAAACTTTTTTTTTTTTAATAAAAAACTAAATTTTTGGAGGTATTTTCAAATCGGTCCAGCTCACGTAAATCTTATTATTTTTCAGAAATATTTTGGTAGAAGTCTTAAAATATAATAGATTTCATAAATCCAGTGGAAGAATAGTACCGATTTTTTCTTGTATGGGGAATGATGCAGTCTACTGTACATAAGTTGACTATGATTACTGGGCCGAGCTATCATAGTAGCACAATGCCACTAAGTGCATTTTAAAATTTTCAGGCAAAAGCCTCATGCGATTATCGATTATATTTTTTGTTGTTTGTGTGAAATATTTTATTTTTATCAGTATTTTTCTTTTAATCAAAATGTGTTGAAATAAAAGTGATAATAAAAAAAAATATTTTGCCAGAAAGCACCCCTCCCCCACCCCCCAACAAAAAATCCTGGCTACGGCCCTGCTCCTGCATATAGTTTAGAAATGAAGTTTTTTAAAACTCTTGCGTTTGATATCCATATTGTAATCACTCATTAAAGTTATTAAATAATTAAACAGTTGGCAGCCCTCATCCACAAATTTTCAAAGTGAAACTGTCTTAAACCTATTTTTAGACTACAACCAACCTCGCCTGACACCCATATTGTGATACGTATTCCAGTTATCTAACTCCCATGATCATGTTCAATTGAATTTTTTAAACAGATGGCAACCCTCCCACATGTTGCTTAGAAATAAATCCTTTTCAACACCATTTCGATTGATACCCATATTGAAGTAATTAATTTAACTAAATCGAATTATTGTTTTAATATTTACCGGATAGCAAACTAACATAATTTGAACCTTCTCCCAATTCTCAAATTCTCAAAACTTCGTCAAAATCGGTCCAGAGGTTTTTGAGTAAATGAGTTACACCACTTTTGCAACTTTACTTTATATAAATACGTATAAGATTTACTCACTTCTCATTGAAAATCTTTAAAGCTATAAATAATGTTGTATGGGCGGTCATAATAATATTCGTCTTGAAATAAACGTCCCGAGAGACGAAAAAAAATAAAAAGCCAATATAATTATTATGAAAAAAAAATAAAAAGCCCATATAATTATTATAAGAAGACGTAAATAATATTCGTCTTGAAATAAAAGTCCCGAGAGGCGAAAAACATAAAAAAGCCCATATAATTATTATGAGAAGACGTAAATAATATTCGTCTTGAAATAAACGTCCCGAGAGACGAAAAAAAATAAAAAGCCCATATAATTATTATGAGAAGACGTAAATAATATTCGTCTTGAAATAATCGTCCCGCGAGACGAAAAAAGATATTTCTCGTAAATAATTTTTATACAAGGATGGAAAAAATTTCTCTTAAAACAAGGCGACGTTTTTGATCCTGAATATTAGGATAATAATTATTTTCGGTCTCTGCATATATGTAATACTCCTATATTGGCAGTAAGAGCAAGTACCGTCCGAAAACACTACAGTACAGATACATATATCAATAAACACGTACAAAAGAAAAGGAACACATTCGTTTATAAATAAACATGTACACAACACATACATAAAATCGGCACTCACGTACACAACACATAAACAAAAACCGTACTCGACTGTCTCGCTTTGATTTCGGAATGCTTACACATTGGGAAGTTAGCTTACCGCCAATATAGAAGTATTACATATATGGCACTAGGCTGCTCTGTTAACAATGCTTAGTCAGCGATAATGGAATGTTTGTCAACAGGTAATGCTTATGTTGCATTTTGCCGTGATTCACTACACCCTTACCCATAAGCGGAAAATTATTTCTGTGGTATAAATAAATAATCTTTTAAGATAATGGAGATATGAAAATGCCGTACATGCGTATTTCTATGTGGATAAATTAATATTCTGCTTAAAAATAATACTGGTGATAAAATTACTTGTATTACGTTTACCATTAATATCTGTGGTGAAGTTTACTCCTCTTGAATTTACAATTTCATATGGGCCATGGTATGGACTTTGGTTTTTCTTTCTATTTCTACTTTTACATAAACTAAGTCTCCTATTTCAAAATTGTCTGTGTTTATAGTATTGTCATATTTTGTCTTTCGTTTACTCTTTACAATATTTATTATATTTCTGGCATTTTTATTGAAGTTTGGAGTCTCATTTTCAATTCATTAGCATAATTGTACATGTCATAAATTCTATTTTGTTTGTTTGTATCATCGCTTGGTAGAGTTGGAAGCTTACCGAATACTAATTCATACGGCGAATACAAAGTGTCTACGTGTGGGGTCGTATTGTTCGCGAAAGTGTAATACGGTATCGACTTGCCCCATTGATAATCTTCGGCAAATGAAAGTAAATACTCGTTCAGTGTTCTGTGTTTCTGGTTTTTCTCAAGTGAACCTATTGTCTGATGGTGATATGGTGTGAAAAATATTTGGGGTTGGCTTTCATTTATGGCCGTTCGTTAAAGGGGCGGTGGGCGAAAGGTAAGTGGGCGTGGCACGGGTACTCTTTATGAATTTGTACAACGATTTTGGGTTGCTGTGCCCAAACGCGTGAATCGAATCAAAAAACTTTTACACACACTTGTAGACAACAGTTCACGCTTTATTACAAAAATGTAATTTACTAAATCTGTGCACTAATTTAACAATAATGTCGGTTGGAAATATGGTATTTGTTGCAAATTTTTGTTATAAATTTGTATATACATTTTTATATACAAGATATTTTTATAAAACACCCAGTAACCAAAATAGACATCACTGGGGCGGCAGCCCCAGGTTTACCACACAGAAAGGGAATTCTAGTTATGTCATCCTTTCCCAAGATTCATCACTGGGGCGGTAGCAATAATAATTGCTTCGGTCTTCCAGGCTGAGGTATTTGCAATCCTCAAGGATATGAACTACGTGGTGGAAAATAGGTAGAGCGGAAGGAGTTTACGTGACGGCCAAGCTGCACTTAACACACTACTTACTTCCAGACTCTGAGTGCCAGTTCAATCGGGAGTACCTCCTATCGTCCATAACTATAATATTTATCATATCATGAATTTCAATTTTCGTTTTTGCGCATATCGAAATTTCTTTTTAATTTTGTTGATATTTTTTTTACAATAAATAAATGATTATTGAGGACTAGGTATGGCAGCACGAAATGTCACAATCTGCTTAATTGTCAGGTAGTTAATATGGCGCCCGAAAAGCGACAATGAAACTACCTTCTTTTTTGTATCATGCGTTTTACAATTGTTTATAAATATTTTGACCATTTGTCTCATATTTTTCCAAATATATCTTTGTTTAAGTTTTGAAACAGTTTTTCGAACTCCTAAATGGCCTGCAATGTTTAAGCAGTGAGATTCGTCTATTAATTTGTATTTAAGTATCATGCTTTTTATTTCCCTTGGAGCTTTGTATATATGTATTTTTTTTCTAATTTATTATATTTCTTCTTGAACGCATTCATATCGATATTTGTATACCCGAGCGCACTTGTGCACAAGGGTATTATAACTTTGTTCACATAACGGTTGTTTGTAACAGGCTAAACGAATCGAGAGTCCGTCCGTCTGTGCACACGATAACTCGAGTAAAAATTGAGATATCTTAACGAAACTTTATACGTGCACTTCTTTCGGGCGTAGGACGGATGGTATTGGGCAAAATCGGACAATAACCTCGCCTACCTCCCATAAAACGGTAATTTTCAGATATACTAAAACTGCGATATTTTAGTAACAACTGAAGATTATTCACTCAAAATTGATATTTACAATAATTTTTAGACGAAAAATGAGAATATGGGCCTGTTCGAGGCACGTAATAAAAGCGGCATTATCGCCGTACTGATGAAAAATGGCAACATTGTTGCAACTGCCCTACTGAAAATACATTGCTAGAAATTCACACGGAACGTGATTCTTTAATAATTCACGCAACACTGCGGTTGTGATTGCAACTCGAACAAGCTCTATTATACATTTTTGGAAAATAGGCGTAGCCACGCCCACTTTTGGTTACATGTGTATATCTTGGTAACCGCTGCACCAATTTCTTCAAAACTTGGCACAGTTGTTAGCCTTGCTACGGCATAAATAATATAAATGGCTGAACATTTTTAAAATCGGACAATAACCACGCCCACATCCCATATAACGGTAATTTGGAGAAATACGAAATCTTCGATAAATCAGTAAATATTAAAGCTGATTAATTCAAAATTGATGCTTGAACCAATTCTTTACCAAGAAATACGTTTATGATATGGTTATTGTGCTTGCCACATAAAAGCAAACCGTTGAAAATTATTGAAATCGGTCTAAAATTGAGGCCGCCTTTCATATACCAATAAATTTCAGAAATGCTTGAAACTTCAATATTTGGAAATTAAGAAGGCTTACCGTGTAGCGGTAGCTTTCGGAAAGGTGCAAATCATATATTTAATACTTACGCCGGGTATTTAATGCTCGGCTCCGCCCGAACTTAGACTTTCTTACTTGTTAAATATTAAATCTTTTTCACAAAGGGCTAGCTCCCTTATATGTGAGTTTCTCAATAAGCTATGTACTTTCTCCAACATTCAATCTAGATTCAAAGGGTCATCGCTACAAGTTATGTGCAATTAATTATTAATAATTTCAATTGTAGTACTGCTATCTTTTTCAATAATAAATTTCAATTTCTTCATTTTTTTACATCATTAAAAGATGTACATTTCCAAATATTAAGTTGATCAGGCTTCTTGGAAGTTGTGTTTTCTTTATTAATGCGTGCACCGGTATTCGTATTTTCTTGCGCTAATTCATTTTCCTTAATATTTATTTAATTTCGCATCCTGGCTCCTTGTTATAATGTTAATGTGTTTCTTATCTTCCTTTTCATTTTTACTTGTTGGAATCATTGATTTTAGTACATCACTATCTATCTTGATGCGTGATAATGCATTTGGCTCATTCCATCTCAAATCACCCAGGCCGGGGAAAGTGAATTTAAGTTTGCGATAAAACTCACAGGGATTGTTCCTTGAACAATTTAAGGAGACACGTATTTTTTCTTTTTGCTCAGAAATGCGACTTTTTCGAATAATGAATTTTTTTTCTTTTTGAGTACGAACGCTTCTTTTTTCCTCTCTTAGTAGCAACTTTTGATGAAATCGCTTATAACTGCCGCAAAAAAGCAAGGATTTTAACGATTAAATTGCAGATATTGATCTACTGAATCGATCTAGTGAAATAAAAATAAGTAATTGTTTATTAATAATAATTATTGTTTATAAACAAAAAACTTTTTATTTTTTTCAAATTGATTTTCTCCAAATGGCCACATCTTTTTTTCTCTCAAACTTTTTTGTATATTAGGGAATAGTATAAACTATTTTCAGTACGAGTAGCAATATGCTAAAATTCGTCGTTTTCGAGTTATGATTTTTTTTCTGAAAATGCACTTATATGATGCTAGCAGATTTTCGTGCCAGTTGAGGACGCAAAAATTGTTGCCCATTATGATAAAGTTTCCTTGCTTTTTTGAGGTTGCCCGATCAGAGCCAAAAGTTTTTTCCAATTGGGCTCTAATTTTGGCCCAATTAGCGATTTGCCCAATCTACCGAAGATTTCCCCAACCAGTGCTCACAATTTGCTCAAAGTGAACATGCATAGGCAATTAAAACGTTTTTATCGATAAAATCACACATACACACATCAAAATTCCCTACGAAAAAAAATAGTTTTTAATTTTTCTCTTGAAAAATTTTCCACATACAAATTGTTTGATAAAAAAAATTAGTTTTTGAAAATATGCCATTTCAAAAAAAAAAATTGGAAAAAATCACAATGGTAGCTCTGAGTATTGCGCAATATTTAAGTATACTGTTATGGGGTGCACTCTACAATAATTTGAGTTAAGTGCTTTTAAACAATAAATTTTCATTTAAAAAACGGCCTCGAGCTCAATATAAATTGTTGAGTTAAGAATTTTTTTTTACACCGAAGTTGAGTAAAATGAGTACATTACCAACTTACAAATTTTTTAAACTTTTCTGGAATTTTTTTGAATATGCAGTTTTATAGCCCATTAAATTTTAGTATAATAAAGTGGAAGTTTTAAGAGATTGCAAAACAGCCGTTAATATTTTTTTTATTTTTCTTTGAAAACGGTTTTAGGCATTTTCATCGATAAGGAAAAAGTGCAAGAAGCCGTGAGCATAAACAATATTAAAAATCAACGCAATTTTGCAGTAGCTTAACACTTGCATTT
>NW_023458568.1:1986162-2038744 GCF_013731165.1 Rhagoletis pomonella | reverse complement strand
CAGTGGTTAACGCTTCTGACTTTGCACATCGATGACGCGGGTTCGATCCCTGCTGAAGTCTAGAAAAAAAGTCTGATGAGATATGGTGATCTCTGAAATAGCTGCTGTAACTTCTACCGCTTTGACTTTGTTGCTGTTTCCATTTTTCCTAACGAAATAATCGTGGTACAAAGCTCAATAAAAATATTTAAATTATATTATAATTCTTGTCATTTTCGATGCTGGATTTCTGTGTGAAAGCAATGACACTAGTGGTCTGTCTACTACTACTATGAATTTTCTGCCATAGAGATAAGTTCTAAAATAATGAATTCCCCAATGGATTGTTAGTAACTCTTTCTCTATAATGGGTTTGTTGATGTCATGTTTTTGTAATTTATTACCTGCGTATGATATTGGTAAATCGTGACATATTTCTCCTTGTGATAAAATAGCTCCTAAAACAAAGTCTGATGCGTCTGTTGTAAGTATAAATGGTTTGTCAAAGTCTGGATATTGTAGCATTGGTGGGTTAATTAACTTCTCTTTTAAATTACTAAAAGCTTTTTCGCATTCTTCAAACCAAAGAAAATGTTTTCTTTTTTTCAACAGAGAATTTAGACATTTGACAATTTGTACAAAGTCTGGTATGAAACGTCTGTAATGATTGCCCAATGCAATAAATCGTCGTTGTTTCGTCTGGATTTGTTGCCTTCGGGTAATTGCGTACTACTTCGCATTTAGCCGGGTCGGTTTTGATACCTTTGTCCGTTATTAAATGTCCTAAATAAATGACTTCTGACCAGAGACTGAAAATAAAAGTTATTTTACAATTTTTGACATCAAAAAGGCATACTGAAAAAATTATGCTATAGCTTTTTCAAAGGTACCATTTGATTCATCTCAGATTCTAGATTGTGATTCCTCCATGACTTTTAAAAATCTGACTTTTATCATTTTGAGCAAATAATACCGATTATATCTGCTTTTTATTTTTTTAAGGCAAAAATAAAAGTTAAAATTTGCCTTTTATTTTTTTGAGCAGAAAATAATCGGTAATTGTTGCCTTTTATTTTTTCAGGCAAAAATAAAAGTCAAAGTTACAAATCAAGCATTCCAGAGTTGTGTATACTCGAATTTAATTGTTTCAAAGCTCCTATCTGGATTCTAATAACTCCCTAATACACAAATACCAGGGTTAGATCAAATCTAAAAATATATGTACTATCTATAAATACAATAAATGAAGGCATCTTTTGTTGACGGGGTCAGATCTCCACAGATTATTCGATTTTCAAAACTGAGGTTCCAAATTAGAGGGCTTGGCCTCTAAATGTACAGCAAGGTACGACTTTTTTAGAAAGGGTTGCCTCTGTTTTAAAATTATAAAACCTGCACCGTTCGTTGTATTAGAAAAAAATTAGGTTTCAAATGAGAGGGCTGGACCTATAGATGTGCAAGGTTTCATTATTTTGAATAGGGTTGTCACCTGCTTAAAAAATCATAAGATTTACACCGTTCGCGCAATTTAAAAAAATTATATAATATGAAATATAAACGGGCTTGGTCTATAGAACCTCTAATTTTTTTTTAAAGGGTTGCCACCTGTTACACATTTTTTTCGTGCAGAGCATCAGATTTAAACCGTTCTCTCGAGTTTCAAAATGAGGTGTAAAATTAAAGGTATTCACCTATAGACGTGATTTGTTTTTTTTAAGGGGCGCCGCCTAATTAAAAATGCATTGTTTAAAATATGATAGCAAAATATCACAATATGGGTTGTTAATATGTTGGTGTTTTTAATAGAGTTGCAACTTATTAAACACAATTATAGCTATGAATGGTAAGTAATGTATTGAGGGCATTCGATATTGCTATCAATCGAAAGCTAGTTAAGAGTCGTTAACTAGATGACAACTCTCGAAAATTCGCATACATTCATACAAAGGACATTTAACTAGCTGTCGTGTGATACCAATATCGAATGTCCTTAATACGTTACTTACCGTTCATAGCTATATATTTTTTAATAGCACGAACATATTAATTTAGTATAAAAATCTTTTCGCTTTATGCCCATATTGCGATATTTTACTGAGTATCATATTTCAAGCAATAGATTTACAACTAGGTGGCAAACCTTAAAAAAAATTAAACCGAAAGCACATCTCTAGGTGAGTACCTTTCACTTGGCACCTGATTTTAAAATCGAGAGAACGGTGTAAATCTGATGCTCTGCACAAAAAAATAATAATTTGTAACAGCTGGAAACCCTTTAAAAAAGAAGACGTTCTTCCTTGTAGATCTATAGACCAAGCTCGTTTATATGACCTATTATATCATTTTTTAAAATTGCTCGAACGGTGTAAGTTTTGTGATTTTTTAAGCAGGTGGCAACGCTATTTAAAAAAATTAAACCTTCTTGTACTTCTAGAGGCCCTGCCCTTTCATTTTACACCTATTTTTTTTAATACAACGAGCGGTGCAGGTTTTATAATTTTAAAAACCCTTTTAGCAACCCTTTTCAAAAATCTCATACCTTGTTGTACATTTAGAGGCAAAGCCCTTTAATTCGGAACCTCAGTTTTGAAAACCGAATAATCGGTGCAGATTTGATGCCGTTAACAAAAAATGCCTTCATGTATTGAATTTATACATAGTACATACATATTTAAGATCTGCTTCAGTTGAAATCTGGCAGGTATTAAGTAACAAAAAAAATAATTTAAATATTAATAATTCAGTCGAAACTTTTTTAGAACCTTCTTTTATTTCTATTTAGATGAAAGATTTACAAATATTATTAGAATTAATTTCCACGCCAAAATACCCGTACTTTAGAGATGACACCCGCCGTTAATACTTCTTCTTCTTCTTAATTGGCGCTGTAACAGCCTAAGCGATTTTGGCCGAGTCCAAAACAGCACGCCAGTCATTTCTCTTCTGTGCTAACTGACGCCAATTGAAAATGCCAAGTGAAGCCAAGTCCTTCTCCACCTGGTCTTTCCAACGCAGAGGAGGCCTTCCTCTTCCTCTGTTACCAGCATCGCGGCCCGCGTTGAATATTTTCAGAGCAGGAGCGTTTCTGTCCATCCGAACGACATGGCCAAGCCAGCGGAGCCGCTGAATTTTAATTCGCTGCACTATGTCTATATCGTTGTAAAGCTCATACAGCTCATCGTTAAATCGTCTGCGATATTCGCCATCACCAACGCGTAAAGGTCCGTAAATCTTTCGCAGAATCTTTCTCTCGAAAACTCCAAGAGCCGCCTCATCAGATGCTTTCATTTCCATGCTTCCGCGCCATACACCAGCACAGGCATGATGAGTGACTTATAGAGTGTGATCTTTGTACGACGAGAGAGGACTTTACTTCTCAATTGCCTACTCAGCCCAAAGTAGCACTTGTTGGCAAGAGTGATTCTCCGTTGGATCTCAAGGCTGACATTATTATTGGTGTTAATGCTGGTTCCCAAATAAACGAAGTCGTCTACTTTTTCAAACTTGTAACTGTCAACAGTGACGTGGGTGCCAAGACGCGTATGCTCTGACTGTTTGTGTGATGACAGGAGATACTTCGTTTTGTCCTCGTTCACCACCAGACCCATTCGCTTTGCTTCCCTATCCAATCCCGAGAAGGCAGAACAGACGTAGCCCTTGTTTTTACCGATAATATCGATGTCGTCGGCATACGCCAGCAATTGTACGCTCTTATAAAGTATTGTGCCTGAGCGGTTCAGTTCTGCGGCTCTTATTATCTTCTCCAACATAAGATTAAAGAAATCACACGAAAGGGAGTCCCCTTGTCTGAAACCTCGTTTGGTATCAAACGGCTCGGAGAGGTCCTTCCCTATTCTGACGGAGCTGGTGGTATTGCTCAACGTCATTTTACACAGCCGTATTAGTTTCGCGGTAATACCAAATTCAGACATCGCGGCATAAAGGCAACTTCTCTTCGTGCTGTCGAAAGCGGCTTTGAAATCGACAAATAGATGGTGTGTGTCGATCCTATTCTCGCGGGTCTTTTAATACCTGATCTATGGTGGATTTTCCAGGCCTAAAGCCACACTGATAAGGTCCAATCAGCTCGTTGACGGTGGGCTTCAGTCTTTCGCACAATACGCTCGATAAGACCTTGTAACCTATGCCTAGAAGGCTAATTCCGCGGTAGTTGGCGCGTATGGCGGGGTCGCCTTTCTTGTGGATTGGGCAGAGCACACTTAAATTCCAGTCGTCGGGCATGCGTTCATCTGACCATATTCTGCATACGAGCTGATGCATGCACCTAATCATCTCCTCACCGCCGTACTTGAATAGCTCGGCTGGCAGGCCGTCAGCTCCAGCAGCTTTGTTGTTTTTCAGCCGCGTAATCGCTATACGTACCTCGTCATAGTCAGGCGGTGGGACAGCTACTCCATCTTCATCGACTGGGGACTCGGGTTCGTCTTCCTCACTACTTTCAGCGCTGCTACCATTCAGTAGGTTATAAAAGTGTTCCCTCCACAATTTAAGTATATTCTGGACATCGGTCACTAGGTCGCCATTGTTGTTCTTACAGGAGTTCGCCCCGGTCTTGAAACCTTCCGTAAGTCGCCTAACCCTCTGGTAGAATTTTCGGGCGTTCTTCCTGCCGGCCAGCATCTCAAGCTCTTCGCACTCACGTATTTCGGCCTCTCTCTTCTTATTGCGGCAAATACGTCTCGCTTCCTTCTTCAGTTCCCTATAGCGGTCCCACATGGCTCGCGTTGCGCCCGATCGCAGCGTGGCCCTGTAGGCGGCATCTTTTTTCTCTGCGGCTTCTTGACATTCCTCATCGTACCAGTTGTTCTTTCGGGCTCGCTGAAATCCAACTACTTCTTCGGCGGCGGTACTTATTGATCGGGAAATGTGGTTCCACTGCTCGCGTACGTCGGATTGTTGAAGAGTGCTCTCAGAGAGCAGGTGTGTGATTCGAGTGGCGAATAAATTGGCCGTCTGTTGTGATTGCAGCTTTTCGACGTTAAGCTTTCCTTGCATTGTTGGGCGCACATTTTTTGCTGCACAGAGGCGGGTGCGTATCTTGGCTGCAACAAGATAGTGGTCCGAGTCGATGTTTGGTCCGCGGAGTGTACGTACGTCCAAAACGCTTGAAGCATGCCTTCCGTCTATCACAACATGATCGATTTGGTTTCTCATTTTTCGATCTGGAGACAGCCATGTAGCTTGGTGGATGTTCTTATGCTGGAACCTTGTACTACATATTACCATATTTCGGGCCCCGGCGAAGTCGATCAGCCTCAGTCCGTTATCGGACGTTTCGTCGTGGAGGCTGAATTTTCCGACAGTGGCGCCAAAGATCCCTTCCTTGCCCACCTTGACATTAAAATCGCCAAGCACGATTTTGACATCGTGTCGGGGGCAGCGCTCATATGTACGTTCCAAGCGCTCATAGAAGAGATCCTTGGACGCCTCATCCTTCTCTTCCGTCGGGGCATGGGCGCAGATGAGCGAGATGTTGAAGAATCTAGCTTTGATGCGGATTGTGGCTAGACGTTCGTCCACCGGGGTGAACGCCAGTACTCGGCGACGGAGTCTCTCTCCTACCACGAATCCAACACCGAATTTGCGCTCCTTTACGTGGCAACTGTAGTAGACGTCGCAAGGCTTCACGCTTACTTTACCTTGCCCCGTCCATCGCATTTCTTGGATGGCGGTGAAGTCAGCCTTTGTCTTCCCGAGGACATCAACCAGCCGGGCAGAGGCACTTTCCCCATTAAGGGTCCGGATATTCCAGGTGCATACCCTTAAATCATAGTCCTTTATACGTTTGCCGTGGTCGTCATCAGAAAAAGGGGGTCTCATCCGAGGCTGTTTGTTTCTTTTCATTGGGCGGGTTTTAACGTGGCGGGACCCAAACCCAGCGCACGCGAAGTTTTACGCCTTCTCACTTTAGCTCGCTCCTAATTATTTTAATGTAAATTTAATTAGAAATGTCAAAAGATAGCTAATAAAAATTTATAATAATTTAACTCATTAATTTTGCTCTGTGGTGGAGCGGTAAGCAGTGCGCGCTTCCACTCCGCAGCACCTGGGTTCAAGACCTGGTCAAAGCAACATCGCAAAAAAATATAGAAAAAAGGGTTTTTCTAAACAGCGGGCGTCCCTCGGCAGGCAATGGCAAACCTTTCTGCCATGAAAAACAGCTTCTCATAAAAATAAAATCGGCGTTCGGAGTCGGCGTAAAACTGAAGGTCCCTCCGCTTTGTGTGACAACACCAAGGTGCACGCCACAAATCGGAGGAGAAGCTCGGCCAAGCACTAACATATGTGTAAGCGCCAATCTATTATATTATATTATTATTATTAATTTTGCTCTTTAACCCACTTCAAAGAAGGAGGAGGTTATCAATTCATCAGAATATTTTTTTAGGTATGTTATCGCATAACTTTGGAGCACATTAACCGATTTCGATAATTCTTTTCTGTTGCCTCAGGGGAGGTCCCACACTAATTTGGTTTAGATACGATCATTGGATTATGAAGAAATTAACGTTACTTCTAAATTTTTATATGAGAATTAAAGTCGGTTGTGCTTAAAAATTACTTGTTATTGTAACAACTGAGTTGTACCACAGAATAAACAGTATACAGAAGACGCATGTCGACTATCGAACCAGTTTGAATTTATAGCACGAGCGGTGACGCAGCAAGCGCCGTTGCCTCTGTTACTTTAGCAGTATTTTCGCTCGGCTGACGCTGTTAATTCCATCGCCGCTATGACGACGAGATGTTAACTAACATCGTTTTCCAACACGATCAGCGGTGCCGTTTTGATACAATTGCATCATTTTTGATATTTTTTTTTCTAAATTGTAAGATTTGATACTTTGATACTTTTTTGTTCACAAATGCCCTATTTTGATACTTTCGGCTGGCAGAAATGAATTTTGAAAACTGAATAATATTACTAGTTTAAAGACAAATATTTTTTTTTCTTGTTGTTCAAAGTCTCAAAATTTATATATAGATATTTATACGTTTGATTTGGTAACTCTTATAAGGGAAACACAACCCGGAATTTCTTTGCACACGCCGCTGTTATAGGGCCCCTAAACCACACAAAAACGTTGCGCAATATCGGGCTTGCGTCGGTCGTTTGTGTGGTGTATGGGGTTGTTTGTACTAAATTGCACAGTTATTGCGCTATTATTTTGATATTTGATAAGAGCGTAGAAAACAATTAATTTGTCTTTAATAATATTTTTTTGTGTTTTAAAGCTGAAGATATCAAAATATACAACGCACATTCATATTTCTTGCACATATTTACTTGAGCAACGTTTCTCCAAAATAATTTTAGCGCAATTTTATTCTGTAGTAATTTCCACAATATTGACTTGTACAGGTATCGGAATGCGCAATGTTTTTGTTTGGTTTAAGGGCCCTATAAGTTTGTTTTTCGTTATGCAAATAAGCAGACAGATTCTCTGTTTTTGTTAAAAAAATAATAATTACAATTTTTTATAACTGGATTTGATTATAAAATTTTATTTATTATTTGTTTTTTTTTTTTTTTTTTAATTAAAAGTTTAACAAATAACAGTTTTGTTTGCTTTTGATACTTTTTCTGCTTGGTAACTGATACTTTTTTTTCAAGCTCGCGGCAACGCTGATCGCGATGTCTGTTTGTGGCGAGATGTTAACTTCATGTTATTCATAGTGGACGTGATGTTAACTCCTCTGCTCTGTTCCGAATCGCTATGTTATTCATAGTGGACGTGATGTTAAATTCTCTGCTCTGGTCCGGGTTGTAATATTACGTCCGCCGAAGATAAATAAATTCGTACGCGGTGCGTCTTCTGTATACTGTTTATTTTGTGATTGTACCGATCCCTACAGAGGAATTTATATTGCATAAAGTTTATTATGAGCTTATTGAAGAGTTAAAATACAAATTTGTTAGTTACCTTAATTGCATGCAAATTTTAAAATACGACTTCGTCTTTACACCAAAATCGTAATTTTTTTATTATTTTATCCGAGTTCAAAAAAATGATAAGGTTATCTATCCGTCGGAATATTTTTTTATGTACATATGTTGCCGCATAACCGATTTCGATACTTCTTTTTTAAAGGAAAGGTGGTACCTCAGAGGTGGTCTCATTCTAATTTGGTTTAGATCCGATTATTGGACCATGAAGAAATTAACGCTAATCTGAAAGTTTTACCTGAGAAGTCGGTTCGGTTTTTTGCTAAAAAATTACTTGTTTATTTAAACAATAGTCTTCGAGTGTCTTCTACAAATCTCTAAATTGTTTTAGTGATGATTTCATTTTTGTTTTCCTACAAAACCCCTGTGAACACTAAGCATAATAATAATAATAATAGATTGGCGCTTACACATATGTTAGTGTTTGGCCGAGCTTCTCCTCCGATGCGCCTTGATGTTGTCACACAAAGCGGAGGGATTCTCTTTATAGCTAGACGTTGAAAACTGCCGCTAGAAATACCCATTGAAGGATCTCACTCTTTGACTTTAAATTACAATAGAATGGGCAAACAATTCTTGTCATTTTATTTGCCAGATATGTATACGTTTTATCAGCGCTGCTGCACAATATTCGCATTCGCAAAAGCTACGAAATGTACATAGTGCAGCGAATGAAAATAGAGCGGCTCCGCTGGCTTAGACATGTAGTTCCAATAGGAACCGAAGTGCCAGGTGTAAAAGAATTCAACTCGCAAGCCGCTGGTGGTAGCAGACGAATATGGAGCCCCCATTGCAATGGAGAGACCAAGTTGGCACAGAGAGAAATGACTGGCGTTCTTTGTCGAGCTCGGTCCAAATGGCTTAGGCAGTTTCAAAGCCAAAGTAGAAGAAGAATATGCAAATGATAAATGACGGAGGTAGGGGACCATCTTCTTGGATGCGCCAGGAGGAACTAGGAAAATATTCCTTATCAGATGGATTCTGGCAACGGTTCGATCAAAAAATTACATTACTTAGCTATCGCTTCGTCTGGAATTGCTGCGACATTGTTACCAGGTAGAAGCATTGCCAATTCAGCTCTTGAGCTGCCATTGAACCTATAAATCATCGAAACTCCCACGTGCAATATTTCCAGAGCATCCGGTATGGAAAAAGTTTTACAAAAATTTAAACTCATTGTTTGGGATGAGTGCACCAAGGCACATAAAAAATCGTTTGAGGATCTTGATCGATTGTTGCGATATTTGCGTGGAAACGTTCAACCATTCGGGAATGCATTGATATTGCTCGCAGGAGAATTTACGCAAACATTGTCTGTAGTTTCTCGATTAACACTAGCGAACTAGATAAATGCTTGCCTGAAATAGTCAACACTGCGACAAGACGAACTAACATACACTGCAGCTGAAGTATTCGCGCGACAATAACTGGGCATTGGGAACGGAAAGCTGCCAGTCAATGAGAGATTAAGACGAATTTTATGGCCTGATAATTTTTGTAACTTAGAAACATCGAAAGGAGAACTGATCGAAAGAATGTAACAGTCGTTGCTTGAGCTGATCCGCTCTTTTACCAGACTGCCAGGTCACTTGCTCAATTTGGTGAATACCACTAATGTTATTCAATCCAGCATTCAACGTGAAATAGCATATACGTCGATAAACACCGTTGTGGGAAAAGACCATCCAACGGAATTTTTGAACTCGACTGATCTTCCAGGGATTACCCAACATACTGAAAATGAAAATAGGTGTGGCAATTATCATATTAATCAGCCAAAACTCTGCAACGGCACGCGAGTCGCAATTAAGAAATTGATGAACAACGTAGTGAAAGCAAAGATTTTAACGTGGCCTTTCAAAGGCGAAGAATTCCCATGATTCCGACCGATATACCATTTCAATTTAAAGGTTGCAATTCCCAATTCGATTGGCTTTCGGAATCACAATCAATAATGCTCCAGGTCCAGTGTTGGCACTAATCCATTGGTTTTTTAATCAATTAGTTAATTTAATTAAATTCAATCGAATTACAGTTAATCATGATTTAATTTAATCTGATTAAATAGTTAATCGTAACCGTGATTAAAAAAATTAATTTTTAATCATTAACCCTTAATTTGATTAGTAGTAGTAGAGTAGGTTTGGTGATTAATTAATTTATGCTGGAATTGTCTTTTGCAACCAGGTCAGTTAATCGGGTATGGCTAAGTCGGTTTCCCTCATCAATCTAAGCAATTTGGTGTGCATTTTGATTGTGATCTATTACCAGCAGACGTTATGAAAACTAGGTTTTATATCTCTCTGCACATGTGCCAAGGGTTGTCGAACTTCCCAGTTTATGTTATACAAATTATAATTATTATTTGTTCCGTATATGGTGTTTAAATTTAAATTGCAGACAAACTAGAGCACTTAATCAGATTTTTTTTAATCCGATTGATGATTAAACTTAATTAATCGTAATCACAACCGACGATTAACGATTAAAAAAATGATTACGATTAATTAATTTTAATCGTTAATCGCGATTAACATTTTAATCGTTAATCAGACAAACATTTTGCCAACACTGTCCAGGTCGAACTTTGGAAAAATATGGTTTAGATTTAGATGCGGATGGCTTCTCAGATGTTGCGTGTTCCTATGTCGGCAAACCAGATATCCTTGATATCTATGCAGAGAATGGAAAAACAACAAATATTGTGAGCGCACAAGTACTTATTACATAACCAAACACAAATGAAACGTATGCTTTGTTTCATTAATAATTTATCATCCATATAACAGGAATATGCCACAGCAAAGCGTGGCAGGGTACAGCTAGTTTTTTATAAATGAAAAACGAGGTTCCTTTTTCGGTCTAATTTCAAAAGCTACTGAAGAAATTTGGAGGAGACTTGGTAGAATTTGCATTAATCAATCCGGTATTAACGTTCATAATTCGATTTCAAGTTTTCGTGTAAATTCGCTATAAATTATGCTGGTAGACTTCAAAATAGTAATTCGCATAAAGGAGTTAGTATTGGTGGCAGGTAAAATTCAAAAGTGTATGAAAAAAGACGTCGAATTTCGCCAACTGGGCGATGTTAGTACTCATAATTGCTATTAAACTCATAATAAAATAGCACATATGCGCCTTTATAATTTTCTTACGCTTTGAACATCTGGCAACATATTTTGAAACGTATTCTGGTAACACGTTACTCACATGTGCGGCCATCTTCGTTTCGGTCATTGTCCATACATACATACATACATACATACATACATGCTAAACAAATTTATAAACGTGTTCCTCATCGTTAAACAATAAAATTAATAAAATATAAAATAGATAAACGTTCAGTTGAAATGTGTGCGTTCTGCACACTTGTATTTGTTTGAAATGGTTTGTTATCGTAGATTTTATTAGGTTAAATTTTCAACTTTAACAACAAATTACTCGTAAACTATGAGTTTCCTCGCCGTCCGGTTTTCAGTTTTGTGATGTGTACGACCACCTCTAACCCCCCTAAAGTCATTTTGTTCTAGGCGCGGTACACTCTCGCGAAGTTTCCCCCTAAGATTTCCATTATGGAACCATTAGCGGATCGCGCGATTTAAAATAAAATGTTAATTATTTATGAAAGTATCGATTTTATAATAAAAAGCGCCGTAGGCGAAAATTTTTACTACAAAATCGCGCGATTTTTAATAAAAAACAGGGACCGAAAATAAAAGTTTTTTTTTTTCGATGTTATAAAAGTCCGGGGCAAAATATGATCCTAGAATAAAGTTATCAATGTTCCTTTGATCCCAGGACCTCCTGGACAAGAATCCTGGATTCTTTTTATACCCGAGCGCACTTGTGCACAAGGGTATATTAATTTTGTTCACATAACGGTTGTTTGTAACAGCCAAAACGAATCGAGATAGATATAGACAAATGTATACATATATGCTCAGAATGAATAGAGAAATCGATTAGGCCATGTCTGTCTGTCCGTCCGTCCGTGTATACGATAACTCGAGCAAACATTGAGATATCTCAACGAAATTTAGTATGTAGGTTTCTGTTAATCCAAGGTAGGCTGGTATTGAAAATGGGCGAAATCGGACAGTAAGCACGCCCACTTCCCATATAACGGTAATTTCAAGAAATACGAAAACTGCGATATTTTAGTAACTACTGAAGATAATTCACTCAAAATTGATATTTTTAATAATTTTCAGACGAAAAATAAGAATATTATAAATTTTTGGAAAATGGGCGTAGCCACGCCTACTTATGGTTACATGTGTATATCTTGGTAACCGCTGCACCAATTTCTTCCAAACTTGGCACAGTTGTTGGGCTTGATGCAGCATTCTAAATGGCCGAAGATTTTTAAAATCGGGCAATAACTACGCCCACATCCCATATAACGGTAATTTTCGGAAATACGAAAACTGCGATATTTTAGTAACTACTGAAGATTATTCACTCAAAATTGATATTTACAATAAATTTTAGACGAAAAATAAGAATATTATAATTTTTTGGAAAATGGGCGTAGCCACGCCCACTTATGGTTACATGTGTATATCTTGGTAACCGCTGCACCAATTTCTTCCAAACTTGACACAGTTGTTGGCCTTGGTACAGCATACTAAATGGCCGAAAATTTAAAAAATCGGACAATAACCACGCCCACATCCCATATAACGGTAATTTAGAGAAATACAAAATCTTCGATAAATCAGTAAATATTAAAGCAAATTTATTCAAAATTGATGCTTGAACCAATTCTTTACCAAGAAATACGTTTATGATAAAATTTTGGAAAATGGGCGTGGGACCGACCACTTATAATCACATATATGTATCTCGGTAACCTTTCTACCAATTTGTACCAAATTTGGTATGGTTATTGTGCTTGCCACACAAAAGCAAACCGTTGAAAATTATTGAAATCGGACTAAAATTACAGCCGCTTTTCATAAAACGGTAAATTTCAGAAATGCTTGATACTGCAATATTTCGAAATTTAAGGACGCTAATTTACTCAAAATTGATACACCCCGGCTTACCATCTAGCGGTAGCTTTCGGAAAGGTGAAAAAACATATATTTAATACTTGCGCCGGGTATTTAATGTTCGGCTCCACCCGAACTTAGACTTTCTTACTTGTTATTTTTCGAACTTTTTGGGAAAAAGTCCAATAATAACTTAAAAATCCGGACTTTTATTTTTTAGATCCAGCAATAAAAGTTAAACTTGGCCAAATATTTTCCGAACAGTAGAAATACTGGTAGCATCATACCAATTGACGAGATAGACTGCCTATTCATCCCCCGTGAAAAGCATAAGTATGTCATTTTGCTCGCGGCGCTGCAACAGGGGCAATGGTCGACAGAGTAAAGCTTTGGCACGCCAAATCAAGAGATCCGAGCTCGAATCTGAGTGAGCGAATCTTTTTTTATTTTTTTCATTTATATCTCTTGTGTAATTTTTAAATTTATGGTTTTAAAGAGAACAAGAAATTATTTCATTTAATTTTTTTACGGTTACGGTTAAATTTATGTTCAATTTTTATTTTAACTATATTTAAATTGAAATAATTATTTAAATTCATTTACACTTACTTTACTTTAACAACCTCCACGCGCACTCGAACCTGAGATCTCAGAACCAGAATCGGTAGTCTTCACTCGACGCCACAGCCGATATTTGCGATGAAAGCAATTAACCGCATTTCAGTTTTGATTGTACCTATTCAAAGACAGATGTCGCTGATCGCATAAGTTGTTCGAAATCGCCGAAATGGTAGGCCGTCGCTTTAGCACATACTAGTTAATGAACTAGTATTTATACTGGCTGGTTTGGCATTTCACTGCGGAGAACTGGTACAATTATAGTCCATGACGAACTGGTATGACTTCCCCATTTATGTCATACCAGTTTTCGAACTAGAATTTCTACCAACTAGTTTACTTTTTTCTATGAGGAACTGGTATAATTATGGTTCATAACGAACTGGTATGACTTTTATCCTTAAATAATAGTTCATGAACTGGAATTTGTGCATACTGGTTCAGTTTTCACTCCCCTTCATACACACTATCAACAAAAACTGGGCTTTATTTTGATTTGAGCATTGTTATGTTCCATTTATTCGTTTTCGTCCCTGTTTTTGTTTCATATCGAGCAAAGCATTGCTATGTTCATGCGAATGTGATACAGTGAAAGATCTGCAAAACAAAAATGTTGCTTTTGCCTCTGTACACATATCCATACATAAATCTACATGGTTTATCTCGGTGTTTTTTTTTTCTGAGACAAATATGGTTCTATTTTCATTATAAATCTATATATCTATATGCAATCGTACAGAGACATCTTACATATCAAATTAAGGTGCTTACAACAAACATTTCTGATTTAAGAATCATTCGATATATGTACATTAGGGCGGCTCGAAATATACATAGGTGAGATTGGCGTTTGGGTCTAGTACGGGAAAGTTGTGTATTGAGGTCATGAAAAACTGTTTAGAGTTAGAAATCTGTACGTTGAAGCTTTCGGTTCCGGCAAGAGCCTTGAAATTTCGAAATTTCAGTGAAAAATGTCTAAAATTAACAATAAGTTCATATGAGTACTTTTCATCTAGAAGTAGACAAAGGCATCTGAAACAACGTTTTTTTATACTCGGACCCTTGTGAAGTTCTTTATAGTCATATCTTACAAATATTTACATATTTACGTGCTACTTGAGCATCGTATGCCGCAAAAATTATAATAAGTTATACGTCATTGCACACGGTAGTTCATACTCTGTGCGCAATTTTTCTATCTTATGTATCGATTGCTGAGTGGAAGATCGACCTATCTCGGCAGCCAGTTGGAAAACGACCTATCGCAAAAAACTTTTCAAGAACGCCCTATTTCTGAATTTTATTGAAAAATACTCTATCTCAGAATTTGGTTGAAGAACGCCCTATTTCAGAATTCGATTCAGAAATGCCCTATCTAACTTCAAAATGTATTGAAATATGCTCATGTAGGGCGTTTTTGAATCGGCAGCTGAGATAGGGCGTTTTTGAAACGAATTCTGAAATAGGGCGTCCTTCAACCAAATTCTGAAATAGGACGTTTTTGAAAAGTTTTTTGAGATAGGGCGTTTTCGAACTGGCTGCCGAGACAGGTCGATCTTCCACTCAGCAGTCGATATGTTATTTTGTGCTGTTTGTATAAGGGACATGACATTGGCCCTCTGACAATAATCGGGAGCCATTTTTCTCCGAAATCACAGAAAGAGTTGCTACAAAACTGCAAACTATATATGAAAGGTCTTCCATTCCATCAGTGTCTCGTAAGCGCACTATTGCAATGATACACGCATATCACAAAAAACTCATTGCAATTAAAGATATTCTAAAACGAGTTGATTCAAGTGAAACTGTGAAATCTAAGGTTGAATCGTTTAAGCGAGAGGCTTAAATACTTTTCGATATTACGTCCTGTAAATTTTCTGGTTTCAACGAGCAGTGCTCATGTTCTAAAGAAAAAAGAGCTCCTAAGCTTGAACAAGAATTCTTGACGGACCACAGAACACTTCGAAAAATGTGCATAGGTACAGTAGATTCTGCTGAAACCTCAAAACTTAATAAAAGAATTGAACGTAAGTCAAACGGTCCACTGTAGATCCTGAAGTTCCTAGTTGTTCCTCTGCTGTGTCAATGAGTATTGAAGATGTGGTAGATGGAATTCAAAGTTCTGATGAAAATGATGATAGTAACGATGACGACTATCAAGCTCAACCATCAACTTCACGTGCTTCTATACAAATGCGATTAAAACGAACACAAAAGAAAAGCATGGGGCTAAATAATACCAAAAAAAAACATCAGAGAAGAACATATTTCTCTGGTTCGGGAGCCAGGATCTACATATTTGGGACATATAACACCTAAATCAGGTTGTAGTGCTGATATATTTGATGAAATATATACTTCGTTGGCTTAGTTCGCAAACGTGCTAAGTCCATTTTTTTTTATTTTTCAGGAGGGACAAAAAACCGTCTAACTTTTTTTGTTGTCAATATTTTTCTAATCTGTAAATGCAGTTTTATTCCTTAGTTCGTCTTGTTTTAGTACCAATAATCGGCCAATTTCAAAATAAAGCTGTTGCAGACTTATAGGGCCTTTAGGACTTCCAACATTTTCTCTTTAAGATTTTATTCTTTTAATGTGGACTTAGCACATTTTCTATCAACCTTTTCTCCATTATTTTTTATTGTTAAAAGATTTAATTGTTTACTTTAAATATATTTTATTGTTTTAAAATGAATTATAACCTAATACAGTTTTATTTCAGTGCTATTAACAAAAATAACAATTTTAAGTCGTAAATTTATGTACCATTTATAAAAGAAAATAATTAAAAGCAAGTAAAGAGGTAAAGTTTGGGCGAAACCGAACTTTATCTACGCGGCGCAGGTATCAAATACTGTCGTAAGCAGGGTCTTTTTCCCGATTTCAAACGTTTTCGATAATATCATGAGTTAAACTCAATGAAATAATTGAACCACGTTTAGTAGAAATCGCTAAAGTGGCTACCGAAACACACCTTGTAGTCATAAATTGGGCGGTGTCACGCAGTCTTATTTATTGTTAAGAGATTAAGAGATCTGAAATTTACCGTTAGATATACGGGAAGCGAATGTAATTTTGGTCCGATTTGAATAATTTTCAACGAATTGCTTTTCCGTACCTGGTTTATTAAGTACACAGAGTTTGGTAGAAATTGATAAATCGGTTACCGAGTTACAAATTTGTGGTCATAAGTGGGCGGCGCGGTCCCCCTTATCCAAAAATGGATCATACAGGCATGTTCTGCAAATCGTACGATTTCAAATCGGTGCGATTTGCAAAATATTGTTGTATATTTTTAATCAAAGTATTAAATGTTTCAAATGGAAACTGCTAGAAACACATCATTTACGTTATGTCCATCGATTTAGCGCCAAATTTTTCCCTCTTTGTTATATATCCTCCGAAATAGATTTTGTAAATCGCACCGATTTGAAATCGTACGATTTGCAGAACATGTCTGATAATCTAATTTTCTGCTGAGTGGTTATCGCGATCATCGATTTTAAGTGAATTAGATTTTCAACAGATTTCTTAGCTAGACCCTAAATAAGGCTGGTACCGAGTTTGGTGAATGGGCTACTGAGATGCAGCATTTCATAATAGGTGAGCGGGGTCACGCCCATTTTCCAAAAATTGCACAATAATATTTTTTACAAAAATTCTACTTCACATACTAATTTTGAACAATTTGCATCCAATATTTACTGAAATATCGTAGTTTTTGCATCTTTAGAAAATACCTTTATATCGGAAATGGGCGTGGTTACATTCAGATTCGCCCATTTTTAATACCAACTTACCTTGGATAAAGGGCAACCTACATACCAAATTTCGTTGAGATATCTCGAGTTATCGTGTACACGGACAGACGTGTATATATATTTTTTTGATTTTTTTGGACTTAGCACATTTGCGTACCAATGCATAACAACACGACATTACGGTAATTTTCTTTTTTGGTAATGATGTATTTTCAGTTATGCTATCTTACTGCATCAAAATCTCAATTTACATAAAAAGTGGACTTAGCACGTTTGCGAACTAAGCCAACGACTTATATAAACGAACAAGTTCCTGGTGGATTCAAAGATCTCAGAGTCGTAGGTTGTGATGGGACAGCCGTAAACACAGGTATACATGGGGGCGTCATAAGGCTTTTAGAGAAAAAAGTAGGTAGACCACTTCAAAGGGCTATATGTCTCTTACATTTCAACGAACTTCCTCTTCGCTATCTCATAATTTCTGTAGATGGATCAACTTCTGGCCCAGATGGCTTTTTAGGTTCTATTGGAAAAAGCTTGAAAAATTGTGAGAAGCTAGTTTCCTTTATGGCTTTTGACTGTGAGTTACCTTCGGTCGACCCATCAATATTGAGTAAAGAACTGAATTATTTGTTAAGAATGTGTCTAGCCATAAAAGTTCGTAATATACCAGAAGATCTCGCTTAGTGTGAGCCAGGTGCATTGAATCTGTCGCGGTGGTTGACAACAGCGAACCGAATATTGAGGTTCTATGTTTATTCTCCACGTCCTAGTTCAAACCTGATTTTGCTTGTGAATTTCACACTAATTCGAATTGAGGACTCCATCAAGGATGGTATGTTATTAAGTCATCACGGTTTTTGCCAGAAAAGTACCGTTCAGTTATCGAGACTGTTATTTCTACAAACGCTTTCTTCGCAACAGCGGAAAATGTGCTGTTGTCAATGCTCACTGATGACAGAGACTATTTAAGAGAGCTTGCAGTGCGGAAGTTATTAGCAGCACGTGAAAAATCTCCACCTTCTGCTATTAGAAAGTATGTACTGCCCAAAATAAATTTTGAAGCAACGGATTATGTCGATATGATTGACTGGGAGATCTGTATGGTTACTTTACCGCCTGTTATCGAGAATATCGATAATGACAGCTTGCGACAGATGCTTCTAGAAAAATCTATTCCGAAGTCCTGGGATTTCGAACACTTTTTATGTCACACCCAAGCAGTGGAACGCACTGTGAAACTTGTCACGGAGGCTTCAAAAAAAGTCATCGGTCCTAGCGCTAGAGACGGTTACATTCGCGCTACGATTCACGTTTGAACACAAATCTCAATTCTGAGCATCGTTCTTTCTACCATAGAAGAACAATACAGTACTAAAACTTTTAATATTGCGTAATTTTACCCCGAATGCGTTTTTTCTTCCTGATTATGACTACTTTTTTCCAAATATATTATTAATGTCTATAAGGTAGGGAGGTTGGGTGGGAGGAGCTCGATGTGTAGCCACCTTCACGCGGTGAGTTCTGAGTCATTTCAAAAATGCAAGTGAGCGAAGAGCTACACAAGTGCACAACAGTATAAATAATGTTATACCAACCATATAATGATTTTAAAAGTTTACATATTTAAAATGCACTATTTTACGTAGTTCAAATTAACCAAATACGGATTTCTACATGCGTCAGTGTATAAAAATAAGTCGTTTCAGATGTCTTTGTCTATTTCTGGATCAAAAGTACTCATATGAACTTATTGTCAGTTTTAGAAATTTTTCATTGAAGTTTCGAAATTTCAAGGCTCTTGCCGGAACCGAAAGTTACAACGTACAGATTTCTAACTCTGCACAGTTTTTAATGACCTCAATACACAACTTTCCCGTACTAGGCCCAAACGCTAATCCCACTTATGTATATTTCGAGCCGCCCTAATGTACATAAATACATACATATTTGCACGAAAAGATTTTTAAAATTTTACATTGAGCAATTTTAAAATGTAAAACTGAACCTCACACACGCGTTCTCATTCTCAATTTCCAACAACAACGATTTGGAACAAGTTCATTTCATTATTTTTAATTTTGCATAATTTTAAAATGCTGGAAAAAAATCCTGGCGGACGAATTGAGGGATCGGTAAAGTATGTATTTCCAATCTCGATAAATATGCGTTTCAGAGAATCTGATTATTATTGTATTATTTTGTGGGTTAGAGAAGGGCGAGAACTATTGCCTGACCCAAAAATTAAGATAAGTGCCAGAAGAGGTTATTTTGCGAGTCGATTAGGTATTTGAACCTCAGCCTGGAGTAATTAATCAAAACCACTTGAAGGATCGATCAATTTCGTGTCCAAAAAATAAGCACAGTACGGTAGTTAATAAATAAGTAGTTAATATGTCGTCCGGAATTTAAAATTACTAGTAATAATCCCCGAAAATCGGGGTGCTCGCAGTCTAAAAATCTGGATATTTCTTTATTCTAAAAACCACATGCATTGCTTTTGGTATTTAACTTTAACTTTGGTATTTTGCCAAGATCATACTCTACTCAATACGTATACAAATTATTATTTTTATTGCGCACGCTACAAAAATTTTAAATTGGCGACGTTTAAATACAAACGGATGTGTTGATTCGCTGGACTATAATTTATATGGGGTAGTAAAATTCATTTCCCTTATGAATCACATGTTTTAAGTCCATTAACTAACCCTTTATATACAAAGGGTGAACACACCAAAACTGCGACACTTAAAAATTACTACCAGAAACAAACTAGAAGGCTTTGAAATTATTATTTTTTTTTGTATTATATAACTTGGAAGTTTAGATGTTATTAAAATGTTAAAATATTAGTTATTATTTGCTCCATATGCAAGTGATCGGTATTTTCATCGCACACGCGCCATCATGTTCTGCACGACTGCATCATCGACATTACGCGATGCGCACAACTACTTTGTTTTGCACTCTTCAATAATTTTCACTCTTTCACCTGTTTACTTCAAGATTCCTTTGATAATTGACCAATATTCCCCAATAGGACGTGGCTCTGGGCTATTGGGTGGATTGCAGTCGTGAGGTACAAAATTGATGTTATTTGCATTATACCACGGCAATGTGTCCTTGGCATAGTGGCAAGTTGCCATGTCCGCCTAGAACGATGGCCTACTCTTTATCTGTTGATAAACGACAGAAGACGCCTTTTGAGGCACTCATCCCGATAAACTTGATCATTCATTGTCCCGGATGGGAAAAAAGGGCTGCTCTTACGGCCGCAGGAACAAATAGCTTGCCAAACCATGTGGTTTTTGGAAATTTGGACTTCATTTTCAGCTTACAACTTTCAGGGGCATCTTGACGACTTGCAGCGGTATAAAAATCTTGACCTGCAATATATTGTGAATTCTTATAGCAGTAGGTTTCGCAGTCCATAACAATGCAGTTGTATTTTTTAATTTAGAATTCATACAACTTCCGAATGCGGGATTTCGCTGTAACATTCTACTTTGCGCCTCGGTCTGGCGCTGTTTGAGCTGTAGAACATCTCAATGAAGCTTTCCGCTTTACCTTTTGTACGAAAAACTGCGATCTCCGTACGGATTTTGCAACATAACGCGACAAAATCTTCGGATCTCGCGAAAACGCACTGAGGACCTTCCGAGCACTGTTTTCATCACTTTGACCATGCTAACCCCCGCTCCCTGGATTTCTCGTAACTGTCAGGCCTTATTTGTACCGATTAAGACCCTGCAAACTGTCGAATAGTGCACTCTTCAATTTTTTAGCAATTTTACGTGTACTTAAGGCCGGATCATATATAAACTTGCGCAAAATGTTTTGTCTCGTTTCTAGCTCGGTTGCCATTTTTAACTCAACTAGGAATCAAATTCAAATGAAATTTCTTCTACGTTCAACTAAGGTCATGGTCAACTTATGGTATTTGAATTTCAAAATATTGAATTCGTTTTGGGTAAGTTATAAGCTTCCCAAAGTGTCGCAGTTTTGGTGTGATCACCCTTTATATGTACATATCGGTACTGCGGCATCCAAACCATTATATTGTAGCTCTTTAACTATAAGGGGAGACCATTAACTAACTCTTCATATATACATAAATACATATTTAGGTCGGGGATTAACATCACAACTGCTCTAACTTTTAGTATCAAGTCATAAGGTTCAACTGCCCTACTCCACTTGCTCGTGGGGGATATTCGGAAACGGCAGTATCGACGCCATAGTAAAAATTTGCTTCTCCGGACAACATATTAACTATTTCTTTATTAACTACCGTACTGTGCTTATTTTTTGGACACGAAATTGATCGATCTTACAAGTGGTTTTGGTTAATTACCCCAGGCTGAGGTTCAAATACCTAATCGACTCGCAAAATAATCTCTTGTGGCACTTATCTTAATTTTTGAGTCACGCAAGATTTCTCGCCCTTCTCTAACCCAGCGCTTCTTAAAGTGTGTTCCGCGGAACCCAAGGGTTCCGTAGGAAAGTCACCGGGGTTCCGCGAAATTAATTTTGGTATGAATAAGCACGGCGGTCGGTTTGAGTTGCACACAGAAAGAAAAGTCATATAAACAGCTTGACCCAGACGCAATTATCTATTTTCAAGTATACATATGTATTCGTAGTTGGTATGATTGCCATACAGAGTGCCATACCTACATAAGAGCGTTGAGCTTGCGCATGCCGGTTTGTTTTTTTTTCTAACCGGTATGTGTTGTTGGGCGCTGTAGCCAAAGGGTTACATACAACTGTCTACAAGGAACGCGACGAATTACCAAATGAAATGTGAATGTCATAACTGGGCACTTGGTAAATCATCTGAAATCTTTGTCAGATTATTTTTCGGATGATAGTAGTAATATCGGTTTGGTACAGAATCCATTTACGAAGCATTCATATATCTCCAGAGAACTCCGACATTGTAACAAAACACATTTGAATCTGTGTCTCTGAAATAGTTTTGAGTTAGTGTTAAGAATAAATATCATGAAGTCGCTAAAAAAGCCGTCTATTGTGAATTCAATAATCAAATGTACATTTGTAAATACAACCACGTAAAAAAGTACGAATGTCATTGGATAAATAACTATGTAATTCTTTTTTTCCTTCTTCTCGAATAAAACTTCTGCTGCACAGGACGTGTGTAAGATTTATTTTATTGGGTTTCACCGCTAAAATTTAACAAAATAAAAGGTTACGGGCCCAAATAGCCGTAACCGATAGATCCAGAGAATTTCACATCAAGTTTTTTAAAGAGGGATCTGGCGCCTTGCCTTTTGAAGCAATTTCTATCCTCTTTAACATTTTTTGTCTCACGTGGACACATAAAGTGGGGTTATTTTGTACATGATCAAATCTCAAGCCACGTCGAAAGTAGCCAACGTCATAATTAAAACTGAAGTTGATTTAATAAAGAGCAATAATATGGCTTCATCAATTTTGGCATCAATGGAAAAACTCAAGGGTCGCGAAAATTACTCATCTTGGAAATTTTCAATGCAGAATTATTTAGCTTTGGAAGATCTGGATGGTTGCTTAACGGGCGTTGAGGCGAGTAAAACGAAAAATGCAAAAGCAAAGGCAGCAATTGCATTGAGTGTTGATAAAGTTGTTTTTGTCCACATTCAGTCGGCTTCTTCGGCAAAGGAGATTTGGGAAAATTTGCAGTCGACTTTCGAAGACAAAGGGGCTATTCGTCGTGTCACGTTAATGCGAAAAATTGTCAGCACGAAAATGGACAGTTGTGAGTCACTGGATGTTTATGTTAGTGAAATAATATCGACAGCACAAAAGTTAAATGAAGTGGGTTTTGAAGTACCAGACGAATGGCTAGTACAATTAACAAAAACGCTACACCAAATAACTCGAGTTTGGAAATCTGTAGAGAAGGCGACTTAGATCCCTTTAAGAGGAGCTCAAAACTATCTCGCTCCCCTGTGACAACCCCCCCAGTGGATGGGTTCCATAACTCTAACGAAGTAGGTCTGCCCGCAAAGCAACCAAAGGTTTTAGAAAACTTAGGAGTGGGAACCACATTTGAAAGGCTAGGGGCGCACATAAAATGTCTTGCGTCGATGCTAAAGGAAAAAGACGGCAAACGGCGTACTATCCACCAACCGATGAGAGACGTTATCGAGAATATCCGGTCTCTATACGAAAAGGCTGCTGCAGAAAAATGCAAGTGCAAAGATAACGAGGCAGTCTGTGTTATTGGAAGCACACAAACGTCGCCATGGCCAAGAGCAAAGCCTGGCTCCGTTCGGAGAAAAGCGGCAACTGAAGCTGTCGGCTCCCCGGCGAATAAACGCGGAAGGAACGGAGGAAGTCAACAGGGATGTCCACAACCCGTAGAAAACGGGCCTACAATGGATTCTACGGCCACAGTGCAAGCAAATAAGGACAGCGAGTGGACCGAGGTCAAAAAGAAGGAAAAACGGCCCAAACCGAAGAATGTTGCCACCACAGGAAAACTGAGGCCAGACGCAATCATCATAGAGAAAAAAGGTGAAAGCTCGTATGCCGACATCCTAAAAAATGTTAAGAGTGACGAGAACTTTAAGAGTTTCGGGGATTCCGTATCCAAAATACGACGCACCCAGAAAGGCGATCTTCTTATCGAACTCGCGAAATCATGCCCAAAGTCGGCGGAATTGAAGGCCCTTGTGAGTGCTACCCTAGGGGACGATGCTTCGGTAAAGACATTTACTCACCGAATCCTGGTATAATGTAAAGACATCGCTGAGGTTACAACCAAAGAAGAGGTATACAATGCTATTAAATCATTGCCTGGTCTTGAAGGTATTGAGAGTTCAGATATAACTGGTCTGCGCCCTGCTTATGCTGGCACTCAAACAGCTACTATTAGCTTACCTGCTCCAAAAGCTAAGAAACTTATGCAGCTTGGGAAAGTAAAGGTAGGATGGGTTAACTGTCGCATCCGCGAAAGGGTCCAGCTGAAAAAATGCTTTAAATGCCTCCAGTATGGCCACATGTCCCGTAATTGCGGTAGCACATTGGACCGGTCGAATCAGTGCAGAAAGTGTGGCACTGAGGGGCACTTCGCTAAAGATTGTAAAAATAATCCACAGTGTATTCTGTGTAGAGCGGAAAAGAGAGAGAACATAGACCATATTACAGGCAGTTATAGATGCCCAGTTTTTAAGAAAGCTCTTACAAACAGGAAAAAATGAGAATAGTCCAAATAAACCTCAATCACTGTGAAGCAGCGCAAGATCTACTATCACAAACAGTAAGGGATCTTCAGGCAGACATGGCGATTATAAGCGAACCTTATAGGTGTAAAGATGACTGCGTGCGTTTGCGATAGTAAACAGGGTGCAGCTATATCGCTCTGTGGTGGACTCGCATTTCAAGGAAGGCACAGCATGGGTGAAGGTTTCGTTCGAGCTGAGGTAAACGGAATTAGCATGTTTAGTTGTTATGCAAGACCTAGCCTTACAAAAGAAGAGTATACCCTTATGCTGCGTAGCATTGCTGAAGATGCAAACGGGAAATCCCCGCTAATTATCGCCGGTGACTTCAATGCGTGGGCAACAGAATGGGGTAGCAGACTAACAAATAAAAGAGGCGAGCTGCTGCTTGAAACTTTTGCCCAGCTCGGCGTATCAATAGTAAACAGCGGGTCCACATACACCTTCCGCAAAATGGAAACGGGGTCAATTATTGACATAACGCTGGCGAGTGACTCCTTGGCCCAAAAAATTAATTGGAGAGTTAGTGAGGAGTATACCCACAGCGACCATCATGCAATAATAATGGATATAACTCTGAGGCGACCCAAACAGATGCCAAATCTGACAGGCCCAAAATGGAAAGACAGTATGTTAGATGGAGAGGTCCTAGCCTGCATGATGGAAGAGTTCCAATACAAAGCTGGCTCGGTAGAGAGCGAGGTTGACCACCTGGTTCGTAACCTCCATGCGCCTGTGATGCTGCTATGCCTCGAAGAGTGGTGAGGAAACAAAATTCCCCATGCTATTGGTGGAATAACGATATAAAAATACTTAGACGTCAGTGTCTGAGTGCTAGACGCAGAATGCAGCGTAGCAGTGGGAGGCCAGACTTCAATGAAAACTTAAAATCTCTAAGAACGGCGAGGAAGAGCTCAAAAAACGCCATAAAAGTAAGCAAACGTGAAAGCTTTAAGAAAATATGCGAAGAAGCGGATGTAAACCCGTGGGGCACGGCCTATAGAGTAGTAATGGCGAAAACTAAGGGCAAGAAAGCACCGAGTATCACGTGCCCAGAAAGGCCGCGCGATATAATAACGACTCTATTTCCACAAAGGGAAGAAGTCGTACCAAACTGTACACGATACGAAATTGTTGATGTCCCAGTTATTACGGTTAACGAATTAGAGTCCGCATGCAAGAAGATCCAAGACGGAAAAGCCCCTGGGCCAGACGGAATACCCAACAAGGCTTTAAAAGCTGCAATTAAAATGAGGCCAGATTTATTTGTAAATGTGTTTCAGACTTGTCTTAATGAGGGCATTTTCCCGAAAAGATGGAAGCTCCAAAACGTAGTCCTAATACCAAAGGGAAATAAGCAATCTGGGGAACCCTCGTCCTATCGGCCCATATGCCTATTGGACACACTGGGAAAAATCCTCGAAAAAATTATTTGCAACAGGCTTACATCGATCGCAGAAGAGAGACGCTTTCTGTCGCCACACCAGTTTGGCTTCAGGAAATCTCGTTCAACAAAAGATGCTGGTAAATCAGTGGTTGACATAGCCAAAGAGGCCATCGAAGGGAAAAGGTGGCGTGGAGGCAAAAAGGAATACTGTGCTGTTATAACGCTAGATGTGAAAAACGCATTTTACACTGCGAGCTGGCAGCACATAATGGAAACCCTAATCAAAATGGAGGCCCCGAATTACATTATCAGAATAATTAGGTGCTATCTCTCCGAACGGGAACTAAAGTACCGGAGCGACAGAGGAATAGAGGCGTACAGTGTATCCGCGGGGGTACCCCAAGGATCCGTTCTCGGGCCTCTCCTGTGGAACTTAATGTACGACCAGGTTCTATGCATCGATTTGCCTCCTCGGGCAAAAATAATAGGATTCGCAGACGACATAGCTGTAGTAATAGTAGCGAAGCATATACAGGATATTGAAAGGAAAGCCAGCGAAGCTATAAAGAGAGTGAAGGCATGGCTATCATCAAGATATCTAGAACTCGCTGATCACAAAACAGAGGCAGTATTGATAAGTAGCAGAAAGGCCATAGAGACAATAAGACTCAGTGTTGGATCAGAAACTATAATATCAAAGCCCGCAATCAAATATTTGGGGGTAATGATTGATGGCCGTTTAAACTTTAAGGTCCACCTGGAGTATGCAGCAAAGAAAGCATCGAATTTACAGGCATGCGTATCTAGAATGATGCCAAATATCGGCGGTCCCAAACATAGTAGAAGGATATTGCTTAGTAGAGTGGTCAGCTCAGTCTTACTCTACGGTGCTCCAATTTGGGCTGAAGCAATGAGCCTAAAATATCATGCGAAGATACTCACATCTGTGTATCGCCTAAGCGCACTAAGGACTATTTGTGGATTCCGAACCATATCTGACGAAGCATCCTTTGCCGGACTGATTCCCGTAGATATCCTGGCAAACGAGATGCAAAGAGTGTATAAGCGGGTATCTGTGGGAAGTACCAGTTTAAACCGAAAAGAAGTTATAGAGCAGGAAAGATGTCGCTCTATGGAGATCTGGCAAAAGCGTTGGGATGAATCGGAAAAGGGTAGGTGGACTCATAAGCTTATTCCATGCATTAAAAACTGGCTGGAAAGAGCCCACGGAGATTTACACTACTACTTGACACAGTTTCTTTCGGGACATGGCCCCTACCGAGAGTATCTAAAAAGATTTAGGCATGGAGATTCCCCACACTGTCCGACTTGCACAGGCCTTGCTGAAAACGCGGAACACATAGTATTCTTTTGCCCTCGCTATGCCCCTGAAACCCGAAATATACTACAGGGTAGCAACAATGTAGACTACATGTTAAAATCAGCGGAGAACTGGCATAAAATGTGCGCACACATCTCTGGAATTCTTAAAGATCTAAGGCGATCTGAACAAGCTAGAACCGGTTAAATAACGTAGCGAGCCTGCTGGCCAACCAGCCCCGTGAGGTAATACCTTAAATGGCAGTGCCGCGGGGAGAGTGGTTAGTGGAGAGGTTTTAGTACGCAGGTGTAGCTGTGAGGCTGCAAGTCGTGCATACTACTATGCCGGTATAGTAGTACTCATGAGATTCCCTCTTCACGGGCGTCATCCCAGAAAAAAAAAAAACATGTACACAAACATATGTACATACATACAAATATATATACAACCATTCAAACATATGTACATACATGAAAACATTGTACATACATATGCCCATCATCAGTACATCAACGAAGCCCTTTTGCTTAATAATAAATATATCCATACAAACATATGTACATATGTACGAATGGATGTAGTTACGCGAAGCACGCTTGCATCATTTATACATATATTGCTTGGTAGCGAAAGAGCTGAAATTGCGCAATGAGTTCGTTCATAGATACATATATATGTATACATACATACGTGCATTCAAACATACATATATACATATGTAGGTACTCGTACCCGTCATGCGTCGCTTATTTCTTTTTTCCCCTTCCCTATACTATCTATATCTTCCTTCTCACTCATGTAACGTTTTCAGTTTTAAAAATTTCTCTCCATTTTTGCGATACCGCCGCCAAAGAAGTTTCACAAAAACTTTCAAAAGGCTAGTAAATCTGGCAAGGGACCGGTAGCGTTCAGTGCCGTCTTTTTGAGTGGGAATTTCGACAAAGGCGATTGGTATATCGACTCAGCAGCAACGCGAAATATGACCATGAGAAGTGATTGGGTTGTTGGATTAAAAATTATGGTTTTTCACCAATCCGTGCGGCGAATAACGAGTGTATGGAAGTAGAATGCAGTGGGTCAGTTAATTACAACTTAAATGTCAACGGAAAGCCATCTAGGGTAGAAATTAGAGATGTACTGTGTGTACCAAAGTTGACTGCGAATTTAATATCTGTCAGTGAATTAACTGAAAAAGGCAAAACTGTTTCTTTTAATTCCAGAGGTTGTGTGATTCGGGGCAATACTGGAGTAATGCTGGCAACGGGATCTCTAGTTAATGGTCTATACAAACTGGATGGGTGGAGCGACATCGCTCTTACTGCGTTCGGATGCACTGATGCAATGGAACTGTGGCATCGTAGATTGGGACATGTAAATCCATCATATTTGATTGAAATGCGAAATGGTGGTGTTCATGGTGTTTCCTTTGATGGAAATAGATTGAACATTGCATGTGTTACTTGCTGCAAAGGCAAACAGGCGCGTAAATCGTTCCCAAAAGAGGGATCTAGAGCAAAACAATTATTGGAAATTGTGCACGCGGATTTAGCTGGCAAAATGGAATGTCCATCTATAGGAGGTAGGTGAAGAGCAAAAATCAAGCGTTCGATCGATTTCGTTCATTCAAAAGCCTCGTTGAGAATGAAACTGGCATGCACATAAAGAAATTCAGAAGCGATAATGGCACTGAATTTATTAACAATGACTTTGAGAATTTTTTTACAGGTATGGTATATAACACCAAAGGACAATACCATATACGCCACAACAAAATGGGTTAGCTGAACGGACCATTCGTACATTAACCGAAAAAGCGAGGTGTATGCTTCAGGATGCAAATTTGCCGAAGAAATTTTGGGGGGAAGCCATGAACACAGCAGCATATATCAAGAATCACACAACCTCATCAGTTCTGGGACACAAGTCGCCGATGGAATTTTGGTGCGGAAAAAAACCAAATATAAGCCATTTCACAGTTTTTGGTTCGTTGGCTATGGCGATGGTGCCGAAAGAAAAACGGCAAAAATTCGATGCGAAGTCGACGGAAACGTTGTTCGTGGCTACAGTGAGGATCAAAAGGGTTATCGCTTAATGGACAAAAAGACCGGAAAAGTATTTGTTGCTAGGGATGTAACGTTTTTCGAAGTGGGTAATGTTTCAAAGTCGGATGTACTCAATGAGGATTTTAGGTCCAATCCAAAAAATTACAACTTTATTAGGGACCTGTGCGACATAGATGATAATATCGTTAGTTGTTTACCGACTGAAAGCGATAGTCAAGACTGTCGGCGTGATCAAAGCAACGCAGATTTTGATAGTTCCGTTGACTCTCGGGAGCGTCATGAATGATAGTACATTTGTTCCGCAATATACAAGTGACGATAGTGAAGCGGCACAAACAACATTCGACAACAGTGATGTGCAATTCATCCGGCGATCACAGAGAGAAAAACGTGCAACTGAGCGATTTGAGTCAACGCATTTGGCTGACAAAACTCTTAATGACGAACCAAATGATGTGAAAGATGCACTTTCTGGAGCAGACAAGAAAAAGTGGAAAGCTGCTATGGATGACGAGTATACCTCACTACTCGAAAATCAAACTTGGGAGTTGGTTGATCTACCCGGTGGCTGCAAAGCAATTCGAAATAAGTGGGTATTTAAGCTAAAATATGATTGCGATGGTAATTTTTTGCGATACAAAGCGCGTTTAGTGGCCAAGGGATGCAGTCAAAGGCCAGGTGTCGACTACGAAGAGACGGCAGTAAAAAAAAATTTTGCATCGAACAAATGGACGTCGTAACAGCCTTTTTGCATGGAGAAGTAAAAGAAATTATTTATATGCAACAACCAGAAGGCTATGACGATAAAAGCAATCGTGTTTGCAAGTTAAATAAATCGATTTACGGGTTGAAACAGGCGAGCCGACAATGGAATATAAAGCTAAATAGTGTGTTAGTGAGTGCTGGTCACATACGATGCAAAACCGATGCGTGCATTTACGTTTGTCATAAAGAGGAATCAACAGTAATAGTTGCAGTATGTGTAGATGATCTCCTTATTTTCCATAATAACTCGGCATTGAAAAATACACTAAGTCAATACTTGAAAAAAACTTCCATATGAAAGACCTTGGTGTAGCATCGAATGCACTTGGCATACGAATTCAATACGACCAGCAAAAGGGTATTTTAAGCCTAGGTCAGCAAAAAATACTCTGAATATATTTTACGACGATTTAACATGCTGAATTGTGAACCCGTAAAGTTACCGAGCGACCCATGTCAAAAATTGACTAAGGATATGTCACCAAAAACACAGGACGACATCAGTCGAATGGCTTCAACACCGTATCAGGAAGCAGTGGGAAGTCTTCTATATTTGGCGCAATGTACGCGGCCTGATATTGCATTTAGCGTGTCCAATGTCAGTCAATTTAATCAAAATCCAACGTATCTTTCGATATATAAAAGGTACAGTAAACTGTAAAATTACATTTAGTAGGAGCGGAAAGCAAAAGGAGATGTGTGCATATGCGGACGTAGATTGGGCATCGAGTTCTTGCGACCGAAGGTCGTGCTCCGGCTACGGTTTTTTATGGTATGGAGGAGCCATATCTTGGTTAAGTAGAAAACAGGCCACTGTGGCACTAAGTACGGCCGAATCAGAATACATGTATTTAACAGTGGCATGCCAAGAATCTATTTGGCTTACACAATTGTTAAAAGAAATCGATGGCGAAACAAAATCTACATTTCGAATTTATTGCGACAACAAAGGTGCAATCGACTTAGCACAGAATGGGGCCTACAGCGCAAGAACCAAACACATAGACATTCGACACCATTTTATCAGAGATCTAATACAAAACGACGTAGTAAAAATTTGTAAAATCAGTCCGATAAAATGATAGCAGATAACCTCACAAAGGCTGTGCCGGTTGATAAGCATAATTTTAGTTCCATTGAAATGGGGTTAAATATTTAATTAGTCTAAAAATATGTAAGTAAAATTAAACAGAGTAAACTAAAAGTTGAATTTAAACATGTATATGTATGTAAATCAAAAACCTACAAAATAATCGCCATTTGATTAAGTGGGAATATTGTGAATTCAATAATCAAATGTACATTTGTAAATACAACCATGTAAAAAAGTATGAATGTCAATGGATAAATAACTATGTAATTCTTTTTTTTCCTTCTTCTCGAATAAAACTTCTGCTGCACGGGACGTGTGTAAGATTTATTTTATTGGTTTTCACTGCTAAAATTTAACAAAATAAAACCATCTTAACTTTTCTTCCTTCTTAAATAATTTTTATTGAGCCCGAGGCGGTTTTTATTTTATGAGCATATTGAACTTTGATGGACTTGGGCGAGCCTAGGATATTGACCGAAAAATTCCAAATTTCACACAGATATTTTTGCTATTACCAATCAAAATTCTAGAAGAGCGAATTTTCGGCCCACGCTAATGAGCAACCGAGACGTCTGCTTTTTAAATAGTTTTGGTAAAACAAATGGGCAAGTACATATCGTTCCCCGCATGCCAGAAACATGAATGTGTAAAAATTAGTGGCCTTATTCATAAAAAATAAAGTAGGTTTAACGAGCTTTATAAATTGACGTTTTCAAAAATTTTTCAATTTATAAACCTTTTATAAAGCAACTTTATTTTTTATGAATAGGGCCATCAAATTTTGAGAAATCAGGTTCGAAGTTTATTACGAGACTTAACTCTGCATTCATGTAATTGACATTGTGAAATATGTGTTTTCCATGTACGCATGGTGGTGAGAATTCGCCCACACACTCTAATGCTAATTAGCTTTGCGGTATTTTAGCGCATCCTCTTTGCAAACATATTCTTTGTACATAAGCTGGTTTGCCTATACATCTGTACATATGCACTCATTTCCATACATAAGCTTTTCTATGTACATACTTACCTACATACTTATGCACACAGTTTTGTTAAACAGTTATGAATATATACTAAATTGAAAATTACAGAAAATAAATTCATTCTTTTTGAAACGTTATTGCGATCACGCGTTTTTATCAAGTTCTGAGTTTTGGTGCCTCCTGTGAGGTCATAAGATTTAAAGTAACCTTTAGATTCTGATGGCAGAATTAATTTTACGTGCATCGGAAATAAATGCCATTAAACGTACAATACAGCCGAGCTCATTTGATGAATTTCAACATGAGCAGGAATTAAAGTCTGCAACAACCCACTTTTCCCGCTTCACGGCCAACCATGATCAGTTGGTGGGTAGTGCGAAGCCCAGCGAATTAGACCCACACGAGACACTTTGGGAGGAGGTAGAAGATGTGTACAACTCCACATGCGCCATCCTCAATCGCGCACTCAGGGGTATAAAACGGATTCCACATGCTGGAACGCAACTACCAGAATTTGAGGTTAAGTTAGAGCCGCTCGCAATTCCCATATTTGACGGAACTATGCAAACCTGGCTAGCCTTTAAAGATGCGTTTGAAATGCTTGTACGCGGATTACCCGGAGGCATACAAATTAGGAAAATTGCGACAAGCAGTAAGTTCGAGTGCGGTGCGTCTTGTTGGAAGCGTATACTCTGGGGGATATGTAGAATTGTGGACGGCGCTAAAGGAGCGGTTCGACAATAGAAAACGGTTAGCCGAAACTCATGTGTCCCGTTTACTCAATATCAAGCCAACGACGGAGGACACATCACAGGCAATATTGCTCATGGTTGACACCGTCCACGAATTTATGCGAGCGTTACGTGTTATGGGACTCCCTGTTGCAGAGTGGGCTGCTCTGGTCGTGCCAATAGTTGTTGCAAAGCTTTCAATTGCAACACAGCGTGAATGGAGTATGAATTGTTCACCAACCGACATCCCAAGTCTAGATGAGTTACTAAAATTTCTGGGACAGCGAGCTCACAGTCTCAATACAGCAGTTGTCATGTGGAACAAAGGGGCCGATGTGTCGTCTCGGGGTCAACAACGTGCCAGCAGACCATCACGTGCAGTGTGTGTGTGGTTTTGTGGGTTGTGTGTTAAAACAGAAAAATACTTGGAGTTATAAAAACTTAGGTTAAGAGTTAAAAAAAATAGTAACTCGCGAATTTTCTGCTTTCTGAAATTCAAAAATTATACAACAGGCATGCAAATCTTTAAGCGCTGTTATAAATTTTTTTCTTAAATTTATTTGTGTTTCTTGCTGTGATCTTAAATTTTAGTCATGGTAAGGAAAATCTTAAGAAGTGAGTTGTTTGACATTTGGAGAAGTGTTGCTGAAACTTCTTAAAGACAACAAGGTGTCCGTGATTATGTGATTAGTAAATTGAAAGAAATATTTGATGAAAATGCTCGTTCTGAAGTAAATAAAGTAAATTAAGTAAATGACTTTATATTCGTAATCAGCAACCCAGAAAACCCCCAGATACCCAGTTACATAGAAATCTACCGATTTTTTTTAATTTTCGTCCGCCATATTGGATCCGCCATTTTGAATTTTTGGTAAATGACTTTAGATATGTAATCAGCGACCCAGAAAACCCCCAGATACCCAGTTTAATAGAAATCTACCGATTTTTTTTTAAATTTCGTCCGCCATATTGGATCCGCCATTTTGAATTTTTGATAAGTGACTTCAGATTCGTAATCAGCGACCCAAAAATCCCCTAGGTAAGAAGTGGTGTAAAGATCCATCAACGAGTATTTGTTTAAATAGTTTCGTCCAGCTAGATTTGCGATCCGAACCACTGTGCGTCGCAGCTGCAGATGAGGGCAAATGAGTATACTGTCAGGGAGCACACCGCATAACAAAATGTGCACGATTTCTGGCGATGAAATGCGAACAACGTATTGATGCAGTGAAGGCTGCAAAGCTTTGCTTCAACTGTCTGAAGCTGGGCCATTCAGCAAGGCAGTGCACCTCAGGAGATTGTCGCCACTGCAGTCGTTAGCACAACTCGCTACTTTGTCGCGCAAATTCATCACCCAATACAGTATCAGAGGACACGGTTTCCGCAGTCCCTCAAGAGAGCTCGACTACAACAGTGCCCAAGAAGTCGGAACCCTGACTAGAACCTTCGTCAGTCACTTGTCTTGCCAATACAAGTCGTACAGTTTTATTGGCAACTGCGCGGGTACACGCCTACGGTGACCCAACAACCCGGCGTTTAGCTCGGGTGCTTTGTGACCCGGGCTCACAGGTCAGTTTTATCACACATAGACTAGCTAATTCTTTGTTTTTACGCCGGAGCAAATGCGATGTTCCCGTGGAGGGAATAGGTGCACATGCTCACGCTCGTACACGGGGCTGCGTGTCGCTTACATTGAAATCACTTCGTTCCAACTTTGAATTGACGCTCGCTGCGCTTGTCATCCAGTCAATTACCACGGCCATCCCAACAGTGCATATTAACATGACATAGTGGCAGCACTTAGCAAGCCTGGAGCTCGCCGATCCACAATTCGGGACTCCTGGCAATATCGATATTTTGATTGGTGCTGATGTATGGGGTCAAGTGGTTGAAGGTGACGTTAAATTCGGCGGTCTACAAGAACCACATGCACAACGCACACGTTTCGGTTGGGTTGTCTTCGGTCCAGCATCAGCAGAGCAAATATCAGCACTGGCCTCGCTTGCATTCAGCGCACAGCTGCGAGGCGAGGACATGCAGTTGGAGGAGCTCGTACGCAAGTTTTGGCAGCTAGAGGAAGTGCCTTTACAAAATTGTGGTGGAGACGATGAATGCGAACGACACTTTTCAGCAAATCACTCTCGCACTGCGGACGGTCGCTATGTTGTTCACATAGTATTTTGCCCTCGCGCCCCACCTCTGGGCGACTCATACGCACACGCTGTGCGGCAGTTCCACCTACTTGAACGGCGACTGGCTGCAAACAGTGTACTCAAGAGCAAGTATCTTGTCTTTATGCGGGAGTACGAGGACCTGGGCCATCTGGAGCGCGTTGGTCCACTGGACGACATGGAACCCAGCTATTATATCCCACACCACGCGGTTACGGAAAAATTCCGCGTCGTATTCAATGCCTCTGCGCGGACTACAAACGGTATCTCATTGAACGACATCCAGTTAGAAGGAGAAACAATCCAGGAACCGCTCATTAATATCATCTTTCGCTTCCGCCGCTTTCGCATCGCATTGTCGGCAGATATTGAGAAGATGTACCGACAAGTGCTAGTAAATCGTGAGCACAGGAACTTCCAACGAATCATTTGGAGGGAATCGACAAGTAACATCGACATCGCTGTATACCGCTTAAAACCCGTCACTTATGGCATGGCGGTTCGCGCACTCACTCAATGCGCATACGACAATTATAAGGTGGTACCAGACAATCAACAAGCAATTGCAGCTCGTGACACAGTCTTGACATCCCTTTATGTTGACGACTTCCTGACTAGTTGTGACTCAGAAACCAAGGCAGTAGAACTTGCTAGGAACGTGAATGCGGTTCTTTCTGCTGGACAGTCTGCTGCTGTGCTTGGTTTGAAATGGGATCCCACAGCGGATGAAATATTCTTTAAGGTGAACCTTACGCAGTGTTCCAGCAGTCTTACCAAACGACGGGTTCTGTGAGGTCGCACGGCTTTTTGATCCAACAGGCATGTTAGCACCAGTTGTGGTTACCGGAAAGACATTTATACAAAAGCTGTGGGCGGCTGGTTTAGCCTGGGATGCACCGCTACCAGACTCACTTCGCGAAATGTGGATCGCATTTTACAGGGACCTTGACGTCATCAACCGCATTCGTGTTCCACGATGGCTAGGGATGGCTGAAGGTCGATCGACTACAGTACTCGGATTTTGCGACACCAGTCCTCTAGCATACGCAGTTGTTATATATACAAGAACTACTAATGGCGAAGGACATCCAATTGTATCACTTGTTACAGCTCGTACTAAGGTGGCTTCGCTCAAGGGGGCAAAGATTCCTCGATTAGAGCTTTGTGCAGCACATTTGCTCGCTGTTACGCTCAACAATGTACGTATTGCTTTACGGTTAACAGATAACCTTTATTTTTTATGGTCAGATTCTCTCTCTCAAGCCTTTCGTTTCCAACCGCGTAAGGCAAATTCAAGAGCTAACATCGCCAGACTGTTGGCACTATTTTAGGTCGGCTCAAAATCCTGCCGACTGTGCCAGCAGAGGTATTCGAGCGGCTGAGCTTGTTGAGCATAAACTGTGGTGGCGAGGTCCGAAATGGCTGACAGATACCCAGGTGCCCATTCCAGGAGAAGTCGATCTAACTAATGAGGAGGTTAACATTGTGCAGGGTGAACATAGGGTTTCATCTCTAGTTACAACAAAAAATGATTCGCCAGTTGTCACTACTTGTCGTCGAGACGGACAGACAATTGCTTTGAATGATCGCTTCAGTTCCATTTTAAAGCTCCAACGCACAGTGTCAATTATTATTCGCTGGCTTCCCGGCAGCCATCACTTGCGAACCTCAATCGTTAGCCCCGCAGAAATGGATGTTGCCCTTAATAGGCTAATTCGGAACGAGCATTTATATTACTTCGCTACAGATATAGCCCAACTTCAGAAGGGGTTGTGCGTACCCACCACCAGTAAGCTGGTATCATTGAACCCCTACATAAATAGACGAAAATGGAATTTTGCGAGTTAGAGGTCGCATCGGGCAAGCTGACCTGCCAGAAGATCGGCGCTTCCCGATGATCCTACCAAAACACGGCGGACTAGTACTCTTGATCATCCAGCATGCACATCATACAACGCTACATGGATGCCCGCAGCTTGTTCTTCAAACACTTCGCACACGGTATTGGATACTAAACGGCAGGCAAGCGGTTAGAAGCTATATACAGAAGTGTGTCACTTGTCGGCGACATCGAGGCGTGACCCTAACTCAGCAGATGGCATCGCTACCGAAACAACGAATCAACCAGCGTCGATTATTTCGGCCCATTCATAGTACGAATTGGCGCAAAACGTTCCCGCGCCACGGTTAAAACATACTTGGCAATCTTCATCTGCAGGGTAACGAAGGCGGTACATATTGAGGTCGTCGCTGATCTCTCATCACAGGCGTTTCTGGACGCCTTTACAAGATTTGTCAGCCGACGGGGGCCATGCCGCGAACTTTTCAGCAGGGCTGCAAACCACTCCAAAAATCGATGCGGTTCGGTTCATTGGTTCGAACCACTTAAAAAAAGCTTGTACCGGTATAAGAACCGGTTCACGAGCATCCCTGAAACGCGGTTCGGTCCGGTTCAAGTGGTTAAATTTCTTAATGCTAAAGTATATAAATATTACAAAAATATGACAAATCCATAATATAAAAATTAAAGGTTTTATTATTGAGATCAAATTAAAATATCCACATGAAGAGTGGTGGAAAAAATAGGGCGCGACATTTTATCAAGTACATATTGGCTATTTTGCTTTTCTTTATTTAATGCTAATTTTTTTTAACCTTATCAACCCAATTTTCACACTTTGTGCAAAAACCATGAATATTCTGCAGTTTCATCTAAATTGCAAACTTTTTGATAAGAATTTCTAGGAAAAAATTTTTAAGTTTTAAGTTGATTTCCAGCAATTTTTCGCGGATGTTCTTCCATAAAAAGTATGTATGTTTGACAATTTTTTTTCTATGGAAGAAAACAAAAAAAATTTTTAAAATCAACAAGATCAAAGTGAAATTAGAAAAATTTTTGTAAACTTTTTAAGGTTAGAACAAGTGGTGAGCTTAGTCGAGTATGTAGATTAAAACAGGATACTCAGAATTTTGAATTGACCGTCAAAATCTTGGCTTAATATTGAAAGCCTCATTTTCGGTAGGCTGGAGCTTAAACTTGGCATTAACTTCATATGTATGTACAAGTATACCTATGATCAAAATTATATTAGTGCGGCATTTGACTATTTTTCTTTTGTGGGTTTAATGTTAATTAATTTTTATTTTCAAAGAATAGCTCGTTATATAACAACAAGCATCTAAATCCAAATTTCAAACTTTGTACGAAAATTAGAAAACATTACAAATTTCAACAAAATTGCATCAAAGATTCAAACTTTTTAACCCAAACTGCATCAATCCCAGTTTTATAAATTTTTTATTTAACAAGCATTGTTAAGCATTTTCTTCTATATAAAAAAAAATCAAGCATTCTTTATATGGACGAAATTAAAACTCAGAGAGTTGCCATGAAACAAAAAAAAATTTTGCTTTTTTACTATACGGGTTGCGTTTTTAGACCAATTATTACAAAACTTGAAAAATGCTTTAGTGGATTTTAATTTTTGAACCGAACCGAACCATATTTTGGAGTGGTTTTCGGTTCGGTTTCGACATTTCAAAATAAAAACGGTTCGGTACGCGGTTCGGTTAGAAGCCCGAAAAAAGCGACGGTTCGGTTCAAAACCGGTTTGCAGCCCTGCTTCTCAGCGATAACGGCACTGCGTTCATTGGTGCCCATCGCTTACTACAGGAAGATCTGGTTCATGGCAAAACAAAGGCAACCAGCAGTCTTTAGCAAATATGGGCACACATTGACACTTTATCGCGCATAGCGCTCCCCAACAAGGTGGACTCTGGGAGGCTGCCGTAAAGTCCGCTAAAGATCATTTGGTGCGCTTGGTTGGAGCACAAGCGCTATGGCATAGCCAACGTCAAACATTGGCGGCACGGATCGAGGCGTGCCTGAATTCCCGACCGATCACACCGTTATATAACGATCCCAGCGATAAATTGGCACTGACCCCTGGGACTTTCTCGTGGGTGCCCCACTGGTTGCAGTTCCTGAAGCCGACGTGACATCAATATCGCCTAATCGTATTAAGCACTGGCTCTGGGTGCGCCAACTACACCAACATTTTTGGACACGGCGGAGTGATGAACAACACTACAAATACGCAACAAATGGCAGAAGCGGTCAACCGATGCGAAAATAGGCGACATCGTCCTCGTAAGGCACGAAAATCTGCCTCCAACGCATTGGCGCTTATTTAGGCCGAATTACGGCAGTACATCCGGGCAGTGATGGGTTAACCCGCAACGTCACTCTTCAGACAGCGGATGGAACGATAACCCGGGCAGTTCAGAAGCTGTGCCGGCTCATCGACGACGAGAATTTCGAGTCCAGTGCCTCGACCAGGCAGGGTGTTGAGAATTCGCCCACACACCCTAATGCTAATTAGCTTTGCGGTATTTTAGCGCATCCTCTTTGCAAACATATTCTTTGTACATAAGCTGGTTTGCCTATACATCTGTACATATGCATTCATTTCCATACATAAGCATTTCTACATACATACTTATGTACCTACATACTTATGCACACAGTTTTGTTAAACAGTTATGAATTTATACTAAATTGGAAATTACAGAAAATAAAGTCATTCTTTTTGAAACGTTATTGCGATCACGCGTTTTTATCAAGTTCTGCGTTAACACATGGTATTCTGGCTTTTGGTATAACATAGAACATTGAACATCCAAAGGTTAATCGAGTCAACCCAATAACTCGAAATTGGTAAATTTGCACATTTATGCTTCTGTCATAAGGGTGACGTTATGTATTTACTTCACATTTATTCTGAATTGGGTTCAAAAACTCCCTATCTCAAATGAAAATGTGCTGAGCTAGGGCGTTTTTTAATCGGCAGCTGAATTAGGGCATTTTTGAACCGAATTCTGAGATAGGGCGATCTTGAAAAATTTTCTGAAAAAGGGCGTTTTCGAACTGGCTGCCGAGATAGGTCGATCTTCCACTCAGGTGTCGATTTCCTGTTAATATTCTTCTATTTGCATGAAACAAGTCAAACAAGTAAGAAAGTCTAAGTTCGAGCAGAGTTAGTTAGACATAATTATATAGTCATATGTGGGCGATATCACGCCCCTTTTCCAAAATTCCAAACAATTTTACTTCTTTTCAAGGGATTGCTTTTAGTATCAATTTTGAGTAAATTAGCGTCCTTAAATTTCGAAATATTGAAGTAACAAGCATTTCTGAAATTTACCGTTATATGAAAAGCGGCCGTAATTTTAGTCCGATTTCAATAATTTTCAACGTTTTGCGGCAATCACAATAGCCATACCGAGTTTGGTACAAATTGGTACAACGGTTGCCGAGATAAATATATGTGGGGGCGGTGCCACGCCCATTTTCCAAAAAATTTTCATAAATGTATTTCTTGGTAAAGAATTGTTGCAAGCATCAATTTTGAGTAAATTAGCTTTAATATTTACTGATTTATCGAATATTTCGTATTTCTCTAAATTACCGTTATATGAAATGTGGGCGTGGTTGTTGTCCGATTTTAAACATTTTAGCCATTGTTGTACCAAGGCCAACAACTGTGCCAAGTTTGGAATGATATACACATGTAACCATACGCCCATTTTCCAAAAATTTATAATATTCTTATTTTTCGTCTAAAAATTATTGTAAATATCAATTTTGAGTGAATAATCTTCAGTAGTTACTAAAATATCCCAGTTTTCGTATTTCTGAAAATTACCGTTATATAGGTAGGCGTGGTTATTGTCCGATTTTGCCCATTTTCAATACCATCCGTCCTACGCCCAAAAGAAGTGCACGTACAAAGTTTCGTTAAGATATCTCAATTTTTACTCGAGCTATCGTGTGCACAGACGGATGGACGGAGAGACAGTCACCGCTTAATCGATTTCTCTTTTCATTCTGATCATTTATGTACACATTTGTCTATATCTATCTCGATTCGTTTTGCCTGTTACAAACACCATTATGTGAACAAAGTTAGTAATACCCGAGCGCGCTTGTGCACAATGTAAGTTTAGTTAAGATAAATTTATATTTGGCTTAGTTAAGATTGTCTTTTCAAATGGCACCAATTAGTTTACACATATGCATCACCATCACCTACATTAAAATTTTGATATAAAATTTGCGAGGAATTTTTTTTATATGTCGGCCCCCCTCCCCCTCAAAAAAAAAAATATCTTTAAGAAATTAAATTAAACTTTTAATTTAAAAAAAAAAAACAATAAATAAAATTTTATAATTAAATCCAGTTATAAAAAAATTGTGTTATTTTTTTAACAAAAACAGAGAATCTGTCTGCTTATTTTTATTCATAAAAAACTTAATTTTTGGAGGAATTTTCAATTCGGTCCAGCTCGCTTAAATCTTAATATTTTTCCGAAATATTTTGGTGGACGTCTTAAAATATAATAGATTTTATAATTCCAATGGAAAAACAGCACCGATTTGCTTTTGTATGGGGAGTGATGCAATCTAATGTACATATATCGAATGATTCTTAAATCTGAAAGGTTTGTGCAAAGTTTCAAATCGAGCATCTTAATTTGATATGTAAGATGTCTCTGTACGATTGTATATAGATTTATAATTAAAATAGAACCATATTTGTCTCAGAAAGAAAACATCGAGATAAACCTAAACCATGTAAGATTTATGTATGGGTATGTGTACAAAGGCAAAAGCAACATTTTTGTTTTGCAGATCTTTCACTGTATCACATTCGCATGAACGTAGCAATGCTTTGCTCGATATGAAACAAAAACAGGGACGAAAATGAATAAATGGAACATAACAATGCTCAAATCAAAATAAAGCCCAGTTGTTGTTGATAGTGTGTATGAATGTATGGATATGTAGCAACTTTGTGTATGTACAGAGACAAAGGGAACATTTTCTTTACAGATCTGCCGCTGTATCGCTGCCTACATGCACACGAACGTAGCAATGCTTTGATATGAAACAAAAACAGAGACGAAAGCGAATAAATGGAACAATTTTTCATTCTCTTATGTCCCGCTGAGACGCTGCCTATCGCAATGAACGTAGCAAAGCTTTACTCAATGTAAAAATTTTAAAATCTTTCGACGCAAATATTTCGAAAATGGTTTAATGAGTCTTAAATCTGTTTGTGAAAAGATCGAGCTCTTTAATTTGATGTATAATTTGTCTCTGTGCGATTTGTAGATCGCTGGGAATAAGCGCATTGTTTCAAAATAATATATAGACTTCTTATGTAAAATTCATGAAAAAGTTTTCGAGAAATATTGATTTAAAAAATGCCTAACTTGAACTTTGACCTTTAATAATTGTTGTAGTTGTTGCTTCCCAATAAAAAAAATATACCGCTACGCTCACCTCAATGATCTCTATCGATCCACATACGATTTTTTTTTAATTGAGAATTGTAGATATTCTGCATTTGTTCCCAAATTTTTAATCTCGAGATTTTTAATTAGATACTTCGATAAATAATGAAATTTTTTAATTAAAAATCCCGCGATTTTTAATTACAAATTTTCGCCTGCGGCGCTTATTATAAAAGCGATACTTCGATAAATAATGAAAATTTTTAATTGAAAATCGCGCGATTTTTAATTACAAATTTTCGCCTGTGGCGCTTTTTATTATAAAATCGATATTCCGATAAATAATGAAAATTTTTTATCAGGGACCGGGACTTTTATAACTTTTGTAATAGAAGTCCTTAGAAAAAAGTTATCTTTGGACTTTTATTTTATTTGAAATAAAATAATCAGTCAACCCGGACATTTATTTATTTCCATGGATCTCATCTTACCTCTCTGATAGAACACAAAGAGTTATTGTTAATAATTGTTCTTCCAACATCATTAAAGTTTCTTCAGGAGTTCCTTAGGGAAGCCACCTTGGTCCGATTCTGTTCCTGATATTCATTAATGATATTTCTTCTATAATAAAACATTCAAAAATTTTAATGTATGCCGATGATGTGAAACTTTTTAAAACATTGTCCTCTATCAGACAGGTCTTTGTTACAAGCGGATCTGAGCAACGTGGTTAGTTGGTGTAATGCAAACTATATGCCACTAAACCTTCAAAAATGTAAAGTTATGTGTTTCTCTCGGAGGGCTGTTCAACCAGCTGTTTATTCAATATCAAATTATAATCTGGAGCAGATATCCAATTTTGTCGATCTTGGTATCACAATGGATTCCAAACTCAATTTCAGCCATCATATTAATTTTACAGTCAATAAAGCCAAATGCGTTTTTGCATTTGTAAGGCGATGGTCAAAAGAGTTCAAAGATCCTTATGTTACAAAAGCTCTTTTTACCAGTTTAGTTAGACCTATACTAGAATACGGATCTACTTTTTGGAATCCCCGCTACCAAGTTCATTCAGAAAGGGTTGAATCAATTCAAAAACAATTCTTGCTTTTTGCGTTGCGTGACTTTAACTGGGATTCAGATTACAATCTCCCCCCTTACACAAGTCGTCTAAAGCTCATAAATTTGCCTACACTCGCAAGTCGTAGAGAAATGCTAGGTATAATATTTATCGTAAAATCAATGACAGGCTTGATTAATAGCCCGGCCCTCCTGGCTGAGGTCAATTTTAATGTGCCCTCTCGAGTGTCAAGACACTTTCGACCTCTGTTTTTGAAGCCATGCAAACCTGATTTTGAACTAAACGAATCATTCCGTTGTTTATGTTAAGATTTTAACTCTCATTCCAGCACGTTTGATATATCGGACTCGATTTTTACTATAAAGAAAACTGTCATTTCCACTCTCAATAATTGAAATACTATCTTTAGCATATCCAATCAGCTGATGAATTTGATTCTGTAGCTGAATAGTTTTAGATCTCGACACTTAACAAACTCCTGTTTCCACTACTCGGCACCAAAAAACTAAAAAAAAAAAAAACTAAAAGGTTCCGTACGTCATGCGGACTGCGCCCCTCGTGTCGGTTGGGCGGGAATGGAGGGTAAAAAGCCGATGGGATTAATTAATAAGTCCAGCAATAAAATTTAAATTTGGCCAAATAGTTTTTAAGTCCGCAATAAAAGTCCTTTCGTAATAATAAACAAACCGCTTATCCAAATCAAACAAATTTGGTATCAATGAAAAAGGACTGAAATAGCTTTCAAACAGAAATATATAATTTATATATTTAATACGCGAAGCAATTTTTTGTCCAGGTCATCAGATGCACGGTGCAGTTGGTTCGATTTTCAAAAGGGAAGTGTCCAATTAAAGGGCTTGGCCTTTAGATGTGCAATAAGGTTTTATTTTTCGAAAATAGTTACCACCTGTTAAAAATTTAATTCAAATTATTTAATAATCAATTCCATTTGATCCGCACCGTTCGTTAAATTTTGAAAAATGAGGTGTAAGATTAAAGGGCTTGGGCTGTAGATGCGCCGTGAGGTTTTAGTTTTTCGAAAGTAGTTGCTACCCTTACAGAAATAAGAATGATTCAAATTATTTAAAAAGTTATATGAGTTATTGCAATATGGGTATCAACGAAAATGGTTTCGAAAATGCTTTATTTCTTATGTACATGTAGGAAGGTTGCCACCTGTTTAAAAAATATATGAAATATTTTGTTAGGTTTTTTAATACTACTACAACTACTAAGGGACTTACGCCCTTAAAATGCAACTAGTCCTGAGCGGACGCAGCAACCCCCTTTTTTCAAACTAACTGGAAGAGGTTGTAATGCGAACTGGCTATAAATACAAGTGCATTGTGCCATATGCTTTCTCTTCTTTTTCACACCAACCATCAACGGAGCAGCGGCTCAGCGTATCAACTCTTCGATCACCTAATCACCTACATCTTTCATCATCTCAAAATTACCTACATAAGTATACCATACTGAATTTTCTATTTACATTCCATATTTATAGAAGTACATGAATTTGTATATCATTTTCTTAATGTTCATTTATTCACATACGTATGTACATATTTATATCCTATTGAATTAATATCCATATATACATATGTACCCATATACTCATTTAATCGTATGTACATAAATGTACTTCATTGGATTTTGCATATGTACGCAACTACACAAATTCATGTCAATAAATTGAATTATTTGTATTGAACATCTACTACAATTCCCTTAAATTTTCTTCATGGTCCTTGCGAGCCATAATTGAGCTGGCAACCCGAAAATTGGCGCAAATCAAACAGAGCTACTCGCTGGACTTGGTTCGAAAAACGACATTTAAAACCGCAGCGGTTATATAAAGACTCACTTTGTCTTAAAAAACGACTAAAAATCAATCGTGCAGTGAAAGTTTCAAAAAGATAAATTTGCAAAAGCAAATACCCACAACGTTCGTGCAATTTGCTCAACAGCTTCTCGAGCGAAAAAGGTGTACCGTTTTACGAAATAATTGGCCGGCGCATACCATCCACGAATTTCCACGTGTGTAAAAGTGCTTACATAGGAGCTCGAGAGCTTCGAGCTATTCATCGGCCACGAGGTGGCGACAATAATACCCAGCGTCAAAAAGCAAACGCGCTAGTGCTGTTAGTAAATCCCTCTAGAAGCCATCTAGTTCATCGACTCCAACTTTAACCTGGCTAACAACTTCATTCCCACGTCCAAGTAAACCCAGTCGGCACAACAGCTTGGTAGTTATACCCATCGCTGGACATCAACATTAACCAAACAGGAAAAGTATCGCTGAAACAACCTAAGTCAAACCTTGCATGAACATGCATACATACACATCTTCCGATAGCTACATACCTAATATGTAGATATGTATATGCACAAAAGGATAGACATATTTACATAGTACCGTTATTCTTTATACTTAAAAATTTTAGTATGTGCACATGTATGCACATATGCCTCATTTACTTTCAACTCGCTATTTCAGTTTAAAATTTACTCGCTATTTAATACTCTGTTTGCTTCGGCGCAGAAACGTTTTTCGCTTTGACAGATCCATATACATACATATACGCATACATATACGCATACTTAACTACATTTTGCTCATCCCGCAAAAACCAAAAAATAAATCTATTGAAAATACTCAGTCGCTTTGCCTCTGTTTGCGCTGCTTGCGTTTGCGCAAGTATATTTGAACAAGCTTCGTTGTTAAGTAGTGGCGCTGCCGACCCAAGTGATTCCCTGCGCTAGGAAGTCAAGCCTGGCATGTACATATATAAATACGTATGTATGTATGTCTCTACCGATATATGCATGCCTAATAATATATATGCACCAAAGGATAGATATATTTACATAGTACTGTTATTCTTTATACATACAGACATATTTTCGTATGTACATAGGTATGCCCATATGCCTCAGTTATTTTCAACTGGCTATTTCAATTTCAAATCTACTCGCTGTTTTTAATACTCTGTTTGCTTTGGCGCAGAAATCTTTATTGCTTTGACAGAGCCATATATGTATGTACATAAATGTTTATGCATACATACATACGTACATACCGCAGAAGAAATCTTCATCCCCAAAAAATTTTGAAAATACATTCCTAGTCGATTTGCCTGTGTTTGCGCTGCTTGCGCAAGGCTATTTGAGAAAGACAAAATCAAAAATAAAGTAAATAAATAAATAAAAACTTCTTGTTCTTCGTCATACAGTAGTGGCACTGCGAGGTAATTTGCTGCGGCAAAAGTTACGTTGGCGGAGAAACAACTTTACCACAAGCAGAGAGACAAGACGTCGTACATATTTATTGCGCACACTAATAAGAACAGAAACAAATCCCCTTGGGCTTTGGTTATTCACAAGGCAGCGTATGCAACCGTAAATAATCGTTGATTCTTACGTAGGCACACTTGAATTCAAAATCAAGTGTTTATCAAAATACATAAGTATATGCAAGCTATTTTCCGGTGGGTTGCATAGTACAACCAGAAACTTTTTTCCAAATTTGTACGTACATAAAGAAAATACTCAAGTATTTAGACATTTCGAACTATTTGCTTTGCAAAACTTAGTTCGTCACACATACGTATGTACATATTTATATCCTATTGAATTAATATCCATATATACTACATATGTACCCATATACTCATTTACACAAATTCATGTCCATAAATTGAATTATTTGTATTGAACATCTACTGCAATTCCCTTAAATTTTCTTCAAAGGGCGAATTAACACATTCGTTAGCAACAAAAGGCCACGGCTTCTTGATTTGCTGGTTGAGTCAGATATATTAATTCATATATGGCAACCTTTTAGAAAACTAAACCCATATTGCACATTACAGGCCAATCCCTTTAATTTGACACCTCTTTTTTGAAAATCGAACCAACGGTGCATGTCTGATGACCTGGCAAAAAATTGCTTCGCGTATTAAATATATAGATTATAAAAAAATATACAAAAAGTGGCAACCCTCGGTATATATATATATACATATATATATGTTGAAAACCTATTTCAGTCCTCTTTTATTTGGTACCAAATTTGTTTAATTTGGAAAAGCGGTTTGTTTATTATTACGAAAGGACTTTTATTTTGACCTAACAATTGTGTTTAACTGTAAAAAAATATATAAATAGGTGGCAACCTTCGGTTTATATATTTCTGTTTGAAAGCTCTTTGAGTCCTCTTTCATTTGATACAACATTTGTTTCATTTAGATAAGCGGTTTGTTTATTATTACGAAAGGACTTTTATGTCGGACTTAAAAAATATTTGGCCAAGTTTAACGTTTATTGCTGGACCTAAAAAATAAAAGGCCGGATTTTTAAGTTATTATTGGACTTTTTCCCAAAAAGTTCGAAAAATAAAAAGAATCCAGGATTCTTGTCCAGGAGGTCCTGGGATCAAAGGAACATTGATAACTTTATTCTAGAACAATATTTTGCCCCGGACTTTTATAACATCGAAAAAAAAATAGCTTTTATTTTCGGTCCCTGTTTTTTATTAAAAATCGCGCGATTTTGTACTAAAAATTTTCTCCTGCGGCGCTCTTTATTATAAAATCGATACTTTCATAAATAATTAACATTTTATTTTAAATCGCGCGATCCGCTAATGGTTCCGTAATGGAAATTTCAGGGGGAAACTTCGCGAGAGTGTACCACGCCTAGAACAAAATGATTTTAGGGGGGTTAGAGGTGGTCGTACACATCACAAAACTGAAAACCGGACGGCGAGGAAACTCATAGTTTACAAGTAATTTGTTGTTAAAGTTGAAAATTTAATCTAACAAAATCTACGATAACAAACCATTTCAAGCAAATACAACTGTGCAGAACGCACACATTTCAACTGAACATTTATCTATTTTATAATTTATTAATTTCATTGTTTAACGATGAGGAACACGTTTATAAATTTGTTTATTTCCATTAGAGAACCGAAATAGCATGTATGTATGTATGTATGTATGGACAATGACCGAAACGAAGATGGCCGCACATGTGAGTAACGTGTTACCAGAATACGTTTCAAAATATGTTGCCAGATGTTCAAAGCGTAAGAAAATTATAAAGGCGCATATGATAAGTGCTATTTTATTATGAGTTTAATAGCAATTATGAGTACTAGTATCGCCCAGTTGGCGAAATTCGACATCTTTTTTCATACACTTTTGAATTTTACCTGCCACCAATACTAACTCCTTTATGGGAATTACTATTTTGAAGTCCACCAGCATAATTTATAGCGAAATTACAGGAAAACTTGAAATCGAATTATGAACGTTAATACCGGATTGATTAATGCCAATTCTACCAAGTCTCCTCCAAATTTCTTCATTAGCTTTTGAAATTAGACCGAAAAAGGAACCTCGTTTTTCATTTATAAAAAACTAGCTGTACCCTGCCACGCTTTGCTGTGGCATATTCCTGTTATATGGATGATAAATTATTAATGAAACAAAGCATATGTTTCATTTTTGTTTGGTTATGTAATAAGTACTTGTGCGCTCACAATATTTGTTGTTTTTCCATTCTCTGCATAGATATCAAGGATATCTGGTTTGCCATCCGCATCTAAATCTAAACCATATTTTTCCAAAGTTCGACCTGGAGCATTATTGATTGTGATTCCGAATGCCAATCGAATTGGGAATTGCAATCTTTAAATTGAAATGGTATATCGGTCGGAATCATGGGAATTCTTCACCTTTGAAAGCCACGTTAAAATCTTTGCTTTCACTACGTTGTTCATCAATTTCTTAACTGCGAGTCGCGTGCCGTTGCAGAGTTTTGGCTGATTAATATTTCGCAATTTCTTTTCCCACAACAAACACCGACGTATATGCTATTTCCTCACGTTGAATGCTGGATTGAATAACATTAGTGGTATTCACCAAATTGAGCGTGGCCTGGCAGTCTGGTAAAAGAGCGGATCAGCTCAAGCAACGACTGTTACATTCTTTCGATCAGTTCTCCTATCGATGTTTCTAAGTTACAAAAATTATCAGGCCATAAAATTCGTCTTAATCTCTCATTGACTGGCAGCTTTCCGTTCCCAATGCCCAGTTATTGTTGCGCGAATACTTCAGCTGCAGTGTATGTTAGTTCGTCTTGTCGCAGTGTTGACTATTTCAGGCAAACATTTATCTCGTTCGCTAGTGTTAATCGAGAAACTATAGACAACGTTTGCGTAAAATCTCCTGCGAGCAATATCAATGCATTCCCGAATGGTTGAACGTTTCCACGCAAATCTCGCCACAATCGATCAAGAGCCTCAAACGATTTTTTATGTGCCATGGTGCACTCATCCCAAACAATGAGTTTAAATTTTTGTAAAACTTTTTCATACCGGATGCTCTGGAAATATTGCACGTGGGAGTTTCGATGATTTATATGTTCAATGGCAGCTCAAGAGCTGAATTGGCAATGCTTCTACCTGGTAACAATGTCACAGCAATTCCAGACGAAGCGATAGCTAAGGTAATGTAATTTTTTGATCGAACCGTTGCCAGAATCAATCTGATAAGGAATATTTTCCTAGTTCCTCCTGGCGCATCCAAGAAGATGGTCCCCACCTCCGTCATTTATCATTTGCATATTCTTCTTCTACTTTGGCTTTGAAACTGCCTAAGCCATTTAGACTGAGCTCGACAAAGAACGCCAGTCATTTCTCTCTGTGCCAACTTGGTCTCTCCATTGCTACCGCCAGCGGCTTGCGAGTTGAATTCTTTTACACCTGGCACTTCGGTTCCAATTGGAACGACATGTCTAAGCTAACGTAGCCGCTCTATTTTCATTCGCTGCACTATGTACATTTAGTTGTAAAGCTCATACAAATCATCGTTCCATCGTCTATGGTAATCCCCGTCGCCCATTCGTAGAAACCTGTAAATCTTCCGTAAGATCTCGAATACTCCAAGAGCAACCTCATCGAATGTTGTCATTGTCTAAGCTTCTGCGGCATATAACAGCTCGGGGCATGATGGCTTATAGAGTGTGGTTTTTGTACGTCGAGAGAGAACTTTACTCCCGAATTGCCTACTCAGTCCAAAGTTGCACTTGTTGGCTCGAATGATTCTGCGTTGGATTTACATGCTAACATTATTATCGGTGTTAATGCTGGTTCCCAAGTAAACGAAATTCTCTACTTTCTCGAAATTGTAACTGTCAACAGTGACGTGGGAGCCAAGGCGTGAATGTGCTGACTGTTTGTTTGATGACAGGAGATACTTCGTCTTGTCCTCGTTTACCACCAGACCCATTCGCTTTGCTTCGTTAGCCAACTTGGAAAAGGCAGAACAGACTTCGGGGTTTTTCTTACCGATGATGTCGATGTCATCGGCATAAGCCAGCAATTGCACGCTCTTGTAAAAAAATGTTCCTACATGGTTCAGTTCTGCAGCTCTTATTATCTTAACATTTGCATCATGCGATCGTAAATGCCCTTCTGCTGTCGCTTTAATTTGGGAATCCTTGATTGGGAATAGGAGTTCACAATAGTAATGATAATCATAATCATAATAATATTATCTCATGTTATTCAAAATTTCTTTACTCGCAATACACGTAGCAGGCCTTGGCGATACCAATCGAAATTGTTTACGATTAAAAGATAACTGATTTATAATGCTAGGGAATGGTGTCAAAAATTTTAAGTTTTCATTAGGTATTTTTTAAACAGCTTTCATGCGATAGTTTATTGTTTTCGTTACTCTTTTATCATTTTGTTATTTGTTTCAGTAGTTTTTAACCGACTTCAAAAAAAGGAGAAGGTTATCAATTCGTCGGATTTTTTTTTATGCATGTTACCACATAACTTTGGACCACGTCAACCGATTTCCAGGTGATCCCATACTAATTTGGTTTAGATCCGAGCATTGGATCAAATTAACGGTACTATTAAACTTTTATATGAGAATTGGAGTCGGTGTGTTGTTTGCTTAAAAATTACTTGTTTATTAATTTTTTACATTAAGTAATTTGTGTACCAGCTCTTCGTTGATAATATGATCACTTCGTTTGATAAGATGTTGTAAATTCTATATTTATTTAAACTGTTCGGATTTTGGTTAAGTGGAAAGATTTAAAAAAAATCCCTAGTAAAGCTTTCCCAAATACTTTTAGTTTGGAACCAGTTATTTAATATTTCATTTAATTTCAATATTTTCAGTCTTTACTTTTAGATAGGTGATAATCATATAAAAAATTATTCCAAACCAGGATTTTTCAAATACCTTTCGTTTGGCACCCATATTGTACCTCAAACATATTTTCGATTGTGAGTCTTCTTAAAACTCTTTAGTTTGATACCCACATGGCAATATTTCATTTATTTAATCAATCCAAGACGTTCCACCTTAATGCTTAATATATGTACATATATATGCACACATGTACACATGTATTTATTAGAAACTGTCATAAATTTTGCCGCCAAATTAACTATCTTTTAGCTTCTCCTCCAAACAGTTTTACTGCTTTGAGGTTGAACTCAATTCTATTGAAAAGAGCGCGGGTACTTATTTTCCCGTATTCAATCAGCAACGGCCGTCAGCCTCCACATATCGTCCGTACCCGCTTTACATTTGTACATATCCATAAATAAATAATAATAAATCAAACATATTTGACAAAGGACTAGGTTTTCACTGATTTATTCATTCTATCGCTTTATATTGAAAATACATTGGTGAAACATACTAAGCTTTCGAGGCGGCAACTCTCCTCAAAAATATTTCCAACAGTCATCTATCTTAAACCCCCTTTATTTAATACCTATATTTTAATCAATTATGCAAATTTAGTTAAATTTTCAAGCAGGTGGCAACGTTCCTCAAATATATTTTCGGCCGTAAACCTTAATAAGAATCTAAAGCTTGTTACCGCCATTGCAATATTTCGTTTACTTTATCCATTTAACTGACTTAAAATTTTCAAATAGGTGGCAGAACTCCTCAAAAATATTTCCTACAATCATCTTTCTATTGTAATATGTCATTTATTTTATCAATTAAATTGAGTTACATTTTCACCCAGGTGGTAACCCTCCTCCGTCACGCGTATCAAGACACTTTTGTCCCATATTTCTGAAAGCTT
>NW_023458568.1:1976911-1981162 GCF_013731165.1 Rhagoletis pomonella | reverse complement strand
TCCCATCGGAAATTTCTTAAAGCAAAAAGTAGGAATTGTTTTTGAATTGATTCTATCTTGTCTGAGTAAATTTGATACCTTGGATTCCAAACCACCGAGCCGTATTCCAGAATCGGCCTAACTAATGTTGTAAACAGGGTTTTAGTGATATAAGGGTCACTAAATTCTTTTGACCATCGTTTCACAAATGCAAGTACACCTTTAGCCTTGTTGACTGTCACATTAACGTGAAGATTAAAATTAAGCTTAGGATCCATTGTGATACCAAGGTCCACAAAATTGTATACCTGTTCCAGGTTATGGTTACCTATTATATAAGAAACTGGCAGAACAGCTCTTCGCGAGAAGCACATTACTTTACAATTCTTAAGATTTAGAGGCATAAGATTTACTTTACACTAGTAAGCCATGCTGTTTAAGTCTGATTGTAGCAAAGACCTTTCTTCAATTGAAACGTACGATTTATAAAGTTTTACATCATCTGCATACATTAAAATTTTGGAGAATTTTATATCTGTAGAAGTATCGTTTATAAAAAGCAAGGACAGAATCAGGCCTAGGTGGCTACCCTGAGGGACTCCTGAAGTAACATCAATGACGTCAGAGATAGTATTTTTAAACAATACCCTTTGTGATCTATCATAGAGGTATGAAGAGATCCAACGTAGAAAATTAGGTGGAAGACCAAGAAGATCAAGTTTATAGATGAGCAACGAGTGGCACACTTTGTCAAATGCTTTACTGAAATCAGTATATATAACATCAACAGTTTTGCTCTCACTAAATGCTTTTGAGATATAGGATGTTAATTCAAGTAAATTTGTAGAAGTTGATTTGCCCTTGCAAAATCCATGTTGACTGTATGAAATGCTTGAAGTGATAGAATGCGTCAACCGATTTGTTATAATTGCTTCAAATAATTTAGGAATTGCAGAAAGCTTAGCTATGCCCCGGTAGTTCTCCACTGAAGCCCTGCTACCGCTTTTATGTAAGGGGGTTATGAACGATTCCTTCCATACAGTTGGAAAAACGCCCTCTTTAAGAGACAAATTAAATAAGGCTGTTAACGGCTCATAGAGATAATCAGCACAATTTCTAAGAAAACAAGTGGGGATCTGGTCAGGACCATAACTAAAAGACTGCTTTAAGGACTTCAGGTAAACTAAAACATCATCGGGAGATATTATAGGGTTATGTATTGAGTTAATTGGACTTAGTTTAAAAGGATAGTCAAAGTATGCTTGGGAGTTAGTGGAATAATTGGATTTAAAAAACTGAGCGAACATGTTAGAAATTGTTTGATTATGACCAGAGACGGTATTTTGATACTTCATGGCGGAAGGAAACCCCCGTACATTTCGCTTGGAGTTTACGAAATCATAAAATGATTTGGGGTTATATATTATACGTCGTTTGATTTTACACAAGTAATCTTTATAACACTTTTTGTTTAATTCAAAGAACTTGTGACGCAAAAGTGAGTATTTTACATAGTATGAGTGTAAGCCGGTTTTTTTGTGTAATCTAAAATAATGTGACTTTCTGTTTTTCAAGTTTCTCAGTTCTTTAGTGAACCATAACTGTGTTTGTTCTTCAGGAACACACATGCGTTGAGGCACATACTTTTCAAATAATCTATGTACAGTACAATTAAAATGTGCAACGCTTTGCTCAACTTTTTCTTTGTATATAGGCCACGACAATTTAGACAATTCTTTATTCAGTTTTTTAAAGTTGGCTTTCGAAAAATCAAAGCGAATATTTGGTTCGTATGTTTGGACATCGCAATTTTGACCATCGTTTATAATTTCGTAAGATATCTCAATAGCAGGGTGGTAGACATCTTCGGGCAAAACTAGTGGGTCACATTTATTTACAGCCGACTTAGATGCATCATCAACATAAACAAGATCTAATACTTTGCCAAACTTATTGCGAAGTACATTAACTTGATTCAGACAGAGTTCTGCCATCTCCTCTAAAAATACGTTGTTGCACGCGCTAGACGAGAAAGGTACAATATCATTGTCAATGATGTTCCATGATACATTTGGTAAATTAAAGTCACCCAACACAATCAATGAATCAGAGGGTTTAATCATTGAATTAATTGATTTCAGTAAAGATACATGTTGTGAATACACTGATAAGTCAGATCGGGGAGGAATATAGCATAGAGCTAAGTAAGTAAACCCCCTTCCAACCTGAACACGAATGCATTTGAATTCTGCAGATTCAATGTGTGGAAGACTAACTTCTTCAGATGGTATTGAAGAGTCTACGGCAAAGAGTACGCCACCGCCGACTCTGCCCTCCCGATCTTTTCTGTAGATATGATAATTATTTGAAAGAATCTCTGAATTAAAAGTGTGAGGTTTGAGCCAAGTTTCAGTCAAAGAAATTATATTATAATTGCATTCAAGGCCATTAAGATATAAATTCGTTAATTTAGTATTTATGCCTCTTACGTTTTGATAATAAATACTTAAAGCAGATTTAGTAATCAGTTTTTTGGTTCTGTATTCTGACGGGGAATATTTGCTAAATTATTATTTTTGTTGGGCCTATACTCAAATTCACGAACGAAAGCTCCGGAGGGCCAAAAAGAACTACTAAGCAGCATGTCAAAATTTTCTAAATTTACGTCTATTTTAAATGAAGAAATATTTCTTTCATATTTAAAATTAAATTTTCTGATACTTAAGTTGACAGTTTTAACTTTGGACGAGATGTAAAACTTTATATCGTCCTCGGAAGTATCCCTCGAAAATCTAGATACAAATATAGACTTCTTTGGGGGAACCACAACCAGTCTCCTAGTATCAGACTCGATTACCGGCGGACGGGGTTGAGTAACTGAGTTACTAATTGAGGGTAGAGTAAGCGTTGGAAGATTAGATGGCGGTGCCACAACTTCAACGGGGGACGGGGAAGATACTGCAGGGTCGTTATTATTAGAAGCAGACTTTGATATATGTTCTTTTGAGGAAGATAACTCCGTTGTCTGTGGACATGGAGAAGAAAGATTAATTAAGTCATTCGGAAGATTGTTCTGACGTGGAACGGTCCTTTCATTAGGCGGACTATGAAGACGCTTACGTTTTGACACATGAATGTCCTTCATAGATTGTACGGTATCTAAGCATTTAAAAGATTTAAATACATTTTCATAATGTTTAAATTTTTCGGTCAGTACCGACAACTCTCTCCCTACCTCAAAAAACCCATTTCTGGTTTGCCTAAACAACTTAAAGAGATCAACTTCGGTTGACCTGCACTTTACGCAAGACCAGCGAAGACCTTTGCCATCATTAATAGCGTCCAGAATTCTTCCTGTCAAACCAGCACATTTTAGATGGCAAATACCATCACAGAGCCAACACGATAAGTAGCGTTCAGATTCGCTTTTAATTTGGCAGTTATCAAGATCACACTTCATATTGAAAGATTTAATAACACTTATGTTAATAAAAAGACAAGCAAAATAAGTTTAACACAACACACACGACAATTTAGGAGCTGATGTATTTAGCTTAAAAATATATGTAGCGAACAGTTTGAGTATCACTGTATTGTGACACTTAATAAACGCAGCGCAAACAGCTGTGACAAGAAATACTAAACGAAGTAAACAAAAAGAGCAAAAAGAAATGTGCAAAAATAGAAACGATCTCAGTTAACTACAAAGGAATAACAACAACAATGATAACAACAAATGACTCGGCAAGATTAGATGTAAGCTAGTGAAATTTAATTAAATTTAATAAAAACCACAAAAATCACAAAACTTTCACTTAGCTTCGGTTATTATCACACTAAGATGCTCGTAGGCACTTTTTATAGCAACTTTTACTCAAAATTACCACAATAAACTTTGCAAAATACAAAGACCAATCAAAGCACAAAATAAGTAGAACTTCACAGCTTGACGTTTGCGTTTCCACTTTTCGCCATAAGTACGTTATTGATATCATAAATAGCTGTGTCAAATTTCAGGACGTTAGCATAAGTGGTTCCAGAGATAAGCGATATGAGAATTTCAGTTTGTATGGGCGGTCCCGCGCCCCCTTTTCCAAAATCTGCCATATTTCGCCGTAAGTACGGTATTGACAACATACATATGTTTCTGTGTAAAGTTTCAGGACGTTTGCATAGGCAGTTCCAGAGATAAGCGAAATGAGAATTTCAGTTTGTATGGGCGGTACCACGCCCCCTTTCCCATTATCTATCACTTTACGCCATAAGTACGTT
>NW_023458568.1:1967003-1976901 GCF_013731165.1 Rhagoletis pomonella | reverse complement strand
TAAGTACGTTATTAATATCATAAATAGCTGTGTCAAATTTCAGGACGTTTGCATAGCCGTTTCCAGAGATAACCGAACCGAATAACCGATGTGAGAATTTTAGTTTGTATGAGCGGTGGCACGTCCCCTTTTCCAAAATCTAGCACTTTTCGCCGTAAGTACGGTATTGACAACATATGTTGCTGTGTCAAATTTCAGGACGTTAGCATGGGCGGTTCCAGAGATAAGCGATATGAGAATTTCAATTTGTATGGGCGGTGCCACGCCCCCCTTTCCAAAATCGATCACTCTTCGTCGTAAGTACGTTATTGATATCATAAATATGTGTGTCCAATTTCAGGACGTTAGCATAAGTGGTTCCAGAGATAAACGATATGAGAATTTCAGTTTGTATGGGAAGTGCCACGCCCACTTTCCCTGTACCTACCATTTTTCACCATAAGTAGGGTATTTACAGTCTATGCATCGTACTAGGTTTCAGTTCCCCAGCATAATTGGTTTTAGAGATATAGTAATTTTCACATTTTAGTCTATATGTCAGATGCCACGCCCTCTATGTGTCGGGATTAACATTTCTGGATTAGAGGAAGTTATGTCCTTTAACTCGGTGTATGTTTCATTGAAATCGAGCGAACGGTGCCTTCAAAAAAAATTTGCAAAATTTTCTTGTGGATTATTTATATATAAGATTACAAGGTATACAATTTCGTACGTATTCCTTCATTTGTTTTCGCATTTCAGGCCAGTAATATAATTTTTCTATCTGCTTAATGTTTTCTACATGGTTGCGATGCGCTCTGTTATGAGTTTGGTCAATTATACCGGCTTGGTCGTGTCTGTTAGGGACGTCCATAGGAAACAATTTAGCATAGAGAAATTTGTTCTGAAATGTTTCCTTAAGAGATCTTTGTATTTCGTACAGATCTTCAACTATACGATGAATCGCTGTTACCAAGTTGGGTCTTATATATTCTTTTAAAATTGTGAGAAGATTCTCAACTTTGTCCTATTCAATCAAATGTCTATTTCCAAAATTTTCAATTTGTTCATGAATCGTGAACCTGTTTTACTTAATATTATTTCTTTTTTGAACTGATTTAAAGGTTTTCGCGTTTCCTGTATACAAACATGTTGGGATACAATATTTGTTTTGCCTGGCTGATACACACATTTTGGAGAAAACTCTTCGATAAACGCATGCTACCTTTTCATTTTGGAATTTGGGTTGCGGGTGGACAATCCGAATGTTAATGGTTGATGATCTGTATAAATTTCAAGATTTGTCAAACCATACAGTTAGTTACGAAGATTTTTTAATGCCCATACGATGGCGTATGGCTCTTTTCCGTTAGTGGCATAAATTCTTTCTATTTTGTTAAAAGTTCTAAAAATAAACGTAATTGGTTTATTTTCTTGTGAAAGCACTGCGCCTGTTGCAACGTTAGACGCGTCGGTAGTCAACACAATTTTTTTTTTAATAATCTGGTTACGTCAATTTCATTTCTGGCGCTAAATTTTTCTTTAGCTTATTAAAAGCGGATATGTCTGCTTCATCAATTTCAATTAATACTTTTTTTTTACATATTTTTTGAGACCCTGCCGTTTTCTGCCGACAAGTATTTTGTCAAAGGCTTTGCAATTGCGGCGTAATCCTTAACAAATTTACGATAATAACCTGTAATGCCCAAAAATCCTCTTAATTCCCGTAGACTTTTGGGTAGCGAATAACTAAGCATTAACTCAAATTTATGTGCATCTGTTTTGACCGTATTTTGGGCTATAATAAAAAAAACAATCATCGACAATTTCCATTTCAAAACAAGTAATTTTGATTTTATCGACAACTATTCATAAGCACACATAAAATTTGTCGCGTGCAGCCCAATATTATTTTTAAGCGCAGATACGTATCCGTTTAAAACAAAACGCGCCTAAGGCACTCCGCACATTAAGCACCTAAAGAGTGTAATCGTTTCGTCATACTAAAGTATGAAGCTTTTATGCCGAACACATGTATTTCACTGAAGCTCCGTATATTACGATTCATAATCATGTTTTCGTCTAATCATAAAAGCTTCATGAATCGAAGTGCCCAACATTGTAAGGCGCTTGCCGTTTTGAAATCCGCATTTTTTACTTTTTTGAGGTGGAAATAAAAATTATTTGTCATTTCAGCAGGAAATAATTGAAAATAAATGATTTCGTTCTAAAATTCGTGCAATTTGCATTAAGCCACAAGCGTTTATGCAATATTCCACTGCAGAAATATTTGCGGAAGTGTGTAGTTGCGAAAGAGCCAGAAAATGTGTTATGTGTAGAAAGTGTTTTTTAGCTGGTTACTTATGCAGGGCGTGCAAATGTGCAGAAGTCGAGTCTTCATGCATTCGTTTCGGCATGACGAAACGATTACTCTACTTAGATTAGGCGTGTAATGTGCGGAGTGCCTAACGTAACCCAAAAATTCTATTTCGGTTGATTTTGATTTTTCAAGTGAGATTTTCATATTAGCTTTTCTCAGTATTTCAATTATTAATTCCAAATCTTATATGTGTTGTTCTAAACTTTCTAAAAAAATATTTATATCGTCCATATAAACATGGTATATTTTCCCAATTTGATCGCGCAGTACATCGTCCATTGCTCTTTGAAAAATTCTGGGAGCATTTTTGAGACCGAAAGACATGCTCAAGAACTCATATTTTCCGTTGTTGACAGAAAAAGCTGTCTTTTCTATGTCATTCTCCGACATTAAAATTTGGTGAAAGCCGAACTCTGTCACTACTTGAGAAGTACTTTGCTTTCCCTAAATTTGACAAAATTATATTTGTATCCGGTATAGGATAGCGATCGGGAACGGGTTTCCCGTTTATTTTTTTATAATCGATGACCAGAGTAAATTTTGGTGAGCCATCTTCATTTGTATCCTTGTTTGGTACCACCCAAATTGGTGAGTTATAAGGACTTCTTCTTGCTTGACCTTATGTTTTTTCATTCAACATTCTGTTGATTTCTTTATTTACATACAAAAAAGAATTTACAGAGAGAGGATATGGATACTGCCTCACCCATATAAGCTCCTTGCCCTCTGTCCTTATTTCTGCTCTTACATCAGTTCTAAATGGGAAACTTGTATCCACTTCGGGATGTGTTTCACTGATTTTTTAATTTATGTATTCTTTCAACTTTGAGAATTCGTCATTTTCATATTCCTGTTTGTAATTCGTTATTTCTGAGCCCCTTTCAGTCACTATTGAACAATTATCGATATTGCCGGTAAATTCGTAGGCTAGCGAAAAGGATCTTCATGTCCTAAAGCAAAATATTTTTGCAATAATATATTGCCAGTAAAATCTTCAGCTGGCTTTATGGAATCATTAGGTTCCTCAATGCCAATTTTTTTATCGACTGATTTTATGGAAGCTTTATGTTCCTTAATGCCACTTTGTTTATCGGCTTGTTTTATGCAAACTTTATGTGCCTTAATGCCAATTTTTGTACCGGCTGGTTTTATTACCTTCCTTTTATTAACTCGGGATGTAACTATGTTATATTGATGCGCCTAAAAGATGCAGCGATTTCTATTCTCAGTTTACATACCTGATGACAGTACGAATGGCAATTATAATAGGGAGGTTTTAGTTTTTTAAACTATAATTTTATGGAAACTTTATGTTCCTTGATTTTTTTTATCGGAAACTTTATGTTCCTTGATTTTTTTATCGGAAACTTAATGTTCCTTAATGCCTTTTTTTGTACCGGCTTGTTTTATAGAAACCTTATGTTTAAATGCCAATTTTTGTATCGGCTGGTTTTATAGAAACTTTACGTTCCTTGATGCCAATTTTTTTATCGGCTGGTTTTTTGGAAACTTTGTTCCTTAGTTTTAATTTGTTTAGTAATTTTTTGTTACTTTTATTTTGTCAATCGCCGGTAAATGTATCGCCGTACGCCTTGGAAACTTTTGGTTCCAAAGGATTTATTTTTTGTGTATTGCCGGTATTAATATCGGTAGATACCTTGGAAACTTTCTATTCGAAAGGATTTATATTTTTTGCATGAATATTAATGTAATGCTATTTTCGACACATACGGTATCACTTTTGATTTTATAAAAAAATTTTCTCATTGGACACGTCGATACGCGCCCCAACTTTTTTCAATAAATTATACCCAAAAAGGAGATCGGATTCCAAGTTTTCCATTTCATAGAAAACTTGCTGGACCCCAAATAGGGTTATCAAATGGTAGCATTTAAATATAGAAAAACCGTTGACTGTTTTCACTTTTTATATACGGCTAATTCAATTTTGTTTTCATAGACCCCTGCCTTATATAGCCAGAAGTCGCTCCTTACAGACAAGACAAGACTTTTAAAGAGCTTTTAAATTTCTTCTTATTTGTGTCTTTATTACAACATTTATCTTTATTTGTATCTCTTTTTGTATCTTTATTTGTATCTTTGTTTGTATCTTTATTTGTATCTTTATTTGAATCTTTATTTGTATCTTTATTTGTCTTTATTACAACATTTGTGTCTCTATTTCTATATTTATTTGTATCTTTATTTGTATCTTTACTTGTATCTTTGTTTGTATCTTTATTTGTCTTTATTACAACATTTGTGTCTCTATTTGTATATTTATTTGTATCTTTACTTGTATATTTATTTGTGTCTTTATTACAACGTTTGTATCTTTATTTGTATCTTTATTCAATTATTAAAGATTCAAATGAAGATTTACAAATCCACCATTCTGTTGCGGCTTAATATTAAAATTCCTTCTGAAGCTCGATATGGATGGATCCACATCCATGAGCTTTGCTTAAGGGAAGTTGTACCTTGATGGGAACCGCAAATTATTTGTATAAATTTATTTTGCTTTGATTTTTTCATTAACAAAATTTTGAGCAAACCGAGCTCTTTGATTATTTGATTCGAGTTCCTGAGCTTTAGCTAAGGCATCAGGTAAGTCCCGAGGGTTTAGTGAGAATATTATATTTCTCAATGGTTCACTGAATCCTGTAATGAATATTCAAGGGCGTTATCCCTATTATTCTTATTTAATTCCCTTGTTATGTCCGCACAATGCCATGCGTCATAATGGTTTTATTTATTAATAGGGTAAATTTTTTATTGACCAAGTTGGAGCATTCTACAACGGAAATTGCGCCTTATCGAAAGACGCTTAATTCCTGCTCAATAATGTGTATCGGACGTTTGTCCGAGAACGCAAAGTCAAGACGAGCGACTATCGCGTGGAAATTTAATACGGTGCCGTGGTTTGTTAGGACGTCATTCGCGTAATGAGTTACTTTGTTTCTCAAAATAGTGAGGGCCGCGAAGTATTTTCGACCGCCTGTCACGTACGAGCGCATCGCGTTATGAGCTGCTTCCCTCCAGCTAACATACGCATTTATTTGTCCCGAAAACTCAGGTAATGATTTTATTACGTCAAGGCTCCTGACACATTATATTTTCATCTATTGTTTCGGCTTCATAGTCTGTAGCCCTACGAGTATTCACTTCTTATTGTGAACGTAAATGTTCAATTTCCTGCCTTAGGCAGGTAATAAGGTCAACTGTCAAGTCACCGTTCGCCATATTTCTTTTTTGTATTTTATTTTTATTTTCTCAACACTAATAATTTCAAAAGTTTATTTTTTATATTTGTGATCCCTTCTAGGAAAGGAGGCTCTTCTATTCAGGAGGGTCCGGAGTTCGGAATTGCAGAACTGAGCTTAAGTTATGGAGGTCTTTTTTCTTTAATTTATCGGCTGTACAATCCTTGAGTTATGTAGTCTTTTGTTTTTGACGAATAATTTGGGGCACTTTTTAACTTTATGTGGCCCCCACAATAGTCACAGTAATGTAATTTACTATATTTAATCTTAGTTGGGGTGTTTCCCATATACCTAAGTTAATATATGTATGTAGATATTTATATAACACACTCCTAAGCTATTGATGACTTTAAATCCAGGTTGCTCCCTTTAGTTCGTTATATTTAATGCCGTTGCCGTTGCTGCGGCTGATATTGCTGTTGCAAGTTGCTGCTACTGGTATGTATTAGTTAGTCCCTTTGTGACATCACTAATATTTCCGTATTAGGTGGTTTAGTGATTTAGCACTAATTTGTCGATTTGTTTTTAAATATTTGCGTTTAAAAATTTAAGATATCGCCTTAAGCAATTTTTTCTGTAAAACATTATTTGCATTTATTCACGACAAAGTTCGTTCGGTTTTTCCCGACACGATCACCCGTTTCATGTAAAAAACTTCCGTTCTAATTTCGCTCTTATTTATACATTTAAAATTGTTTCCTTAATTACTATTTCACCATAGGGCGTTGGCATTACATCAAGCTATGGTGAAATACCAATGTCGTGGACAAAGAAGATATTAGTTACATTTGAATGGAATTTTCCATGCAGAGCGGAAAAATTTCATTAATGGACAAAGTCTAATGTGATTTCAATTATGCAGCTGCATAAGTAATTGAATCTGCAAGATACAAACTATGTTTTTTCTAATAAGCAATATTGTTTATATGTATTTCTCATTGTGCCGCTATATGTGGTCTGCCGTTAACTTGCATGTAGAAAAAAAGTAAACATGTGCGTGTATATGTGTATGTATCAGTGGCCTGCACGATTATGTTAGTATCGTACGAGTACGTTATTAACTAAGTTAGTGGAACTAACACTTCTGACGATTAGACGATTACCACGATGCCAAAGTAGCGAAGATACTCGGCATCCGAAAATCCCAAATTCATTTTAACTATACTTGCATAGTGTATTTTTTTATTTACTTCAGCATAAATTAATTCATAAAGTCATAGAAATTAAACAATTTAGCAAAAACGATAGCATAAAGTAGGGGTGGGAAATAAAACATAAATTTAATTAATTATTTTCAATACCCATTCGTCCTCGTAAATCAAACAATTTTGCTGTTTTTATTTGTATTAGCAAACGTCAAAGCTGTGAAGTTGTGCTTGTTTGTGCTCTCATTTAATATCTTATTTTGCAAGTGTTTTTACATTGATTAAAGTGAAAAGTATCAAGAAACGTTTGGTGCACAATAAAAGTTAGGTAAAATATTAAAATTTCTTGTGAATTTGATCAATTTAATTAATAATATTAATTGTGGGTCTTTTCTTTCATATAATTATATTGTTGTTGTCAATTGATTTTGTTTATCCACAATTGCAATTGTTTTTGTTTCTGCTATTTCATCCTTGTCACAGCTGTTTGCTTTGTGTTTATTAACTGCCAAAATACAGTGTATTTAAAACTGTTCGCTACATAGAATTCAAGCTAATATTTACCAGCTGATTGTTTTCTTTTGCTACATCGCTTTCAAAACTGTCAGCCTTTTTGCTTATATTTTATATAAACCTATAAACATATCCATAGATATCATTTCAAATATGTCGTGTATTTACGCCAATTGTCACGTTGAAAGCAACTCCTATGCGTCATGCTGGCTCTGCGATGGGATTGCCCATATAAAATGTGGTGGTTTGAGCGGTAGGGTGTTAGACGCTATTAATGAGTGAAAGGATCTTCGTTGGTCAAAAATGCAGATCAACCGAAGTCGACTTATTTAAGTTTTTTAGACAGTCCAGAAATGGTTTTTCTGAAATCGGGAAGGATCTGTCGACGCTTGTTGAAAAATTTAAACATTATGAAAAACTGTTCAAGTCTTTCACATGCCTCGACAACCCTCCAAATTCCGAGGAGAGTCGAGAAAATAAACGCAAAATAGTCACTGAATCTTCTGAGAAAAATCCTCTGCCTCAGGCCTTAGATCTAATCAATCTTTCTTCTCCGTGTCCTCAAGCATTGGAGCCTCCGCTAGCGAAAGCCATAGACACTAGGTCTACGTCTAAAAATAGTAACAACAATCAAACTGTTGATTTAACAGTGTTGCCATCGACATTTAAAGCTGCACTACCAAACATAGTTCCTCCGAATAACTCGGAATCCCGCATTTCTGAAGTCACTACCAAAAAGCTGGTTGTAATTCCTCCGAGGAGATCAATATTTGTCTCCAGATTTGCTAAAGACACTTCTTCGGATGATATAAAGTCATACATATCGACTAAAATTAAAACTAAAGATATATTTATTCGTAAATTTAATATATATATATATTTCATCCTTTAAAATTGATGTAGCTGCCGAAGATTTTGATTCACTACTAAATAATTCATTTTGGCCGACCGAGGCGTTTGTTTGCGAGTTTGAGTATTAGCCTAATAAAAGTAATAACAACGTAGATAAGATTTCTAATCTTAATCCTGTTTCAAAAAACTAACTCGAAAGTCCAATTTAAGTATTTACTATCAAAACGTTAGAGGTTTGAATACCAAATTAACTGACTTATATTTAAAAGGTTTTGACTGCAATTATAATATTATTTCCTGACCGAAATATGGCTCAAACCTCATATTTTTAATTCCGAAATTCTTCCAAATGAATATCAAAACTACAGGAGCGACCTTGAGGACAGTATCGGCGGTGGTGTTCTTTTTCCGGTGCATTCGTCGTTACCATCCGGGGAAGTTAGTGTTCCTGTCATTGAATATACTGAATTTAAATGTATACGTACAAAATGGCACTTTTGAAAAATGGTAATATTTCAATAAATTTTTGGGGAAATCCTTTGCGTGTGCTTCTTTTTCTCAACTAAAATTTTCTAATTTCTATAGTGTATGCAACTGTTTTATCTTACTTTGGCATTGGTCTTTTGTTTCAGGAATGTGTTTCTAATTTTAATGCTAAATTGGATGAATTAAAAAGAATGGCACCTTTTTTGGCACTTTTATTTTTCTATTTGGCACATTTTGGCACATAGAAAAAATCCCACAATTTTCATCTTTACACATTCATGTTTCTGGCATGCGGGGGACGATATGTACTTGCCGATTTGTTTTACAAAAATTATTTAAAAAGCAGACGTTTCGGTTGCTCAGCAAACCGGTTAATCGTTTCTGCAATTATTTCACATTGATTCTCTAAAACAAATTTTCGATGTATTCTTAAAATGCATAAACCTAAAGGTAAAATGTATAGGAAATTAAAGTAACCATTTATTAAAACTAGTAGTGACCCCCGAAATACGGGTGAGTACTTAGCTCAAAATTTATTTAAAGAACTTCGTGAAAGACAACAATTAATCTTGTATTGCTATACACCTGATAACCCAGGATAATTTTTAAGTTCTTAAAAGACATTACTCTACTCTAAGCTTCGTGCCATGAGAAAACCGTCATCTTTAAGGTATAGTTCAACCTTTCACAATATCTGGTATTAGTTTAATCTGAAACGCAATAATCATTGAAAATTGGCGCATTTAATATCACACTTTCAAATTAAAGCTTTCTTAACCCTAGAAGCCTACTCTATTTGGGAGTAACGTAAAGCCTTAACATACGCCGTAGACGCTTATCTACTTAAAAGATAACCTGTGAGCTAAAATATACTTAGTCCTGTCTTATTTTTTTAAAGAATATTGAAGTTGTGAGTTTGGCTAATAATAAAACATAGTTTTATTAATAATAACTATAACCACATTTATTTAAAACAACAAAATAAAAAGTAAATTTTGTGTTAAAATTAAAAATACAGACCTATTCCGTATACGCCTCGCAGACGTAGATTATACTTTTAGGGCAAACCCTTTCAGTACAAAAATTCAACCACTGGTTCTAAAAAATTTTAAATATGTATACCGGCTAATTTTGGATCGTTCATTTTAAAAATCACATACAAAAATGTGTAATGCTTTGAGGTTTGCGGTCATTCAGGGTCCTTTTTAATGGTCAGTGATATCCTAGGTGTTAAAAAAAGAAAGGGATCTCAGCTATTTTTATTTTTTGCTTTCGTGAAA
>NW_023458568.1:1952925-1966993 GCF_013731165.1 Rhagoletis pomonella | reverse complement strand
TTACTCACTATCGACTTTTCTGCCGCTTTTTACTTTTTTGACAAACACGGTCAACTGCAACTGCAGCTTGCACTTTAGTTTGATATATAGCTAAACTCCGTGGCTGCTACAGATCGGCCTACCTAAGTCGTATGACTGAGCAATTATATATAGATCCTAAAGGCCTGAACTACAAAACATAGCGACATGTAACACATCATGCAAGTGCCAGTTTATATCATGTCGCTTATACATGTTTGAAAGTGATATATGGAGACATTGCCGAATAAATTCAAATCAAATCATGCACCAAATTTATGCATGTCAACAAAAGGAACACATGCAACATATTCAGCATTATTATTTACAATGTATATACGGGAAGAGATTTTCCGAATTTTGCAAGCTCCTACTATAGTAAAATTTATTAAACAATCGAGAGCCCCCTGCTCCCACGTAGCGACGCCCATGGATGCATACCATCCCGCTCTTGAGTTAAGCTACGAAATCATAAATGAAATACATAATAATAAGTTGTATAGTTCAAGTACTAGATATGTTTTTGCGAAAGCTAATTTCAGAAAAATTAACAAAGAACTTTCAAAGTTATGTTGGCCAATATATATAGAGATGACGTCGAGCGTAGCGTTGAACACTTTAATGATACTGTTTTCAATTTGTTTCGAAAGTATGTACCAAAACGTAATATTGTTCATGAAGAACAACACAATTATGGTTCACTAAAGAGCTTAAAAAATTGAAAAATAAAAAGTCACATTCTTTTAAACTGTATAAAAGAACGGGCTACCACAGTGATTACATAAAGTACTCGGTTTTGCGGCATAGCTACTTTGCATTAAATAAGAAATAGTATAAGTCATATTTGTGTAAAATTGAAAAGAATTTAATTAACACTCCTAAATCACTTTATGGTTTCGTAAATTCAAAGCGTAAGGCACATGGATTTCCGTCGGCTATGCACTATCGCAATACTGTGTCTAGCGACAGCCAACTCATTGCCAACATGTTTACTCAGTTCTTTAGGTCCAATTAATCGGTAGACTCCTCTACGAGTGGAGACTATCCGTATGAACTTTGTACGATTAACTCAGCTTTTATTCCAGTAATTTCTTCCGATGAAGTTTTACACTATTTAAAAACCTTAAAAGCGTCATTTAGGCCTGGACCTGATCATATTCCCACCTGTTTCCTTAAAAACTGCGCTGAGAACATCTGTGAGCCTTTAACAACTCTATTCAACTTGTCACTAAAACATGGCGTTTTTCGGTCAGCTTGGAAAGAATCTTTCATATTACCACTTCACAAAAACGGCAGCAGGTCTTCTATAGAAAACTATCGTGGCATAGCGAAGCTCTCCGCTTTCCCCAAATTATTCGAAGCAATTACACAGGCCGACAAAATTTTTACCCAGAAACCAGACTATACTTTCCCGAAGGTTTTCGGTGCGCTGAATTCAAATCTGGCCACATAATTGCTCTATCTTATAAGGATTTTGAGATATTCTAACCTATAAGTGCAAAAAATGCCGTTTTTGTCCATTTTTGAAGTTGTGTATGCAAACCAGAGTAATTTTTCTCAAAAAAATACAAAAAAGATGTTAAAGTTTGAAATGGCGTTGAGTTTGCTCAAATATCTTTTTGCTTCGCTGAGATATTACAATTATAAGTTTAAGTTTTAAGTGCTGCGGATAGTACACATGGCCGCTATGTTACTTATGTACATGATTTTCATGATATAGAAAAATTGGAAAATCCGTAAACTTAAAATTGTAATATCTCAGCGAAGCAAACAGATATTTAAGCAAACTCAACGCCATTTCAAAGAGAAAGACTTGTACTTTAACACCTTTTTTGTATTTTTTCAAAAAAATTATTCTGGCTTGCATACAGGACTTCAAAAATGGGCAAAAACGGCATTTTTTGCACTTATAGGTTAGAATATCTCAAAATCCTGATGTGATAGAGAAATTCTGTGGCCAGATTTCAATTCAGCGCACCGAAAACCTTCGGGAAAGTATAGTCTGGTTTCTGGGTAAGGAGATCTGTCTTATTTTGTCGGCCTGTGTTATTGTTAATCCGCTGACATATTCTATATCTTCTTCAATTTCACAATCTCAACACGGGTTTTCTAAAGGAAAATCTGTTCTCACTAATTTATTGGAGTTTACAACTTATGTCTCAAACGGTTTAAGAGAAAATGCTCATACCGACGTAATATACACCGATTTCAGTAAAGCTTTTGACAAAGTATGTCATTCGTTACTCATCTGTAAACTCGACTTAATCGGCTTTCAGCCCAGTCTTCTTCAATGGATCTCTTCTTACCTCTCTGATAGAACACAAAGAGTTATTTTTAAAAATTGTTCTTCCAACGTCATTAAAGTTTCTTCAGGAGTTCCTCAGGGAACCGATTCTGTTCCTGATATTCATTAAAGATATTTCTTCTACAATAAAATATTCTAAAATTTTAATGTATGCCGATGATGTGAACCTTTTTAACACATTGTCCTCTAACGAAGAAAGGTGTTTGTTACAAGCAGATCTGTGCAAAGTGGTTAGTTGGTGTAACGCAAATTATATGCCACTTAACCTTAAACAATTTAAAGTTATGTGTTTCTCTCGAAGGGCAGTTCAACCAGCTGCTTATTTAATTTCAAATTATAATCTGGAGCAGGTATCCAATTTTTCGATCTGGTATCACAATGGATTCCAAACTCAATTTCAACCTTCATATTAATATTACAGTCAATAAAGCCAAAGGCGTTTTTGCATTTATAAATCGATGGTCAAAAGAGCTCAAAGATCCTTATGTTACAAAAGCTCTTTCTACCACTTTAGTTAGACCTATACTAGAATACCGATGTATTGTTTGGAATCCCCGCTACCAAGTGCATTCAGATAGGATTGAATCAATTCAAAAACAATTCTTGCTTTTTGCATTGCGTGATTTTAACTGGGATTCAGACTACAATCTCCTCCCTTACACAAGTCGTCTAAAGCTCATAAATTTGCCTAAACTCGCAAGTCGTAGAGAAATGCTAGGTATAATATTTATCGTAAAATTAATGACAGGCTTGATTAATAGCCCGGCCCTTCTGGCTGAGGTAAATTTTAATGTTGCCTCTCGAGTGTCTAGGCACTTTCGACCTCTATTTTTGAAGCCATGCAAAACTCATTTTGAACTAAACGAATCATTCCGTTGCTTATGTCAAGATTTTAACTCTCATTCCAGCACGTTTGACATATCGGACTAGAATTTCGCTATAGAGAAAAACTATCATTTCCACTCTCAATAATTGAAATACTATCTTTAGCATATCCAATCAGCAGATGAATTTGATTCTGTAGCTGAATAGTTTTAGATTTCGACACTTAACAAACTCGAGTTTCACGAGTCGGCACCAAAAAAAAAAAGGTTCCGTACGTCATGCGGACTGCGCCCCTCGTGTCGGTTGGGCGGGAATGGAGGGTTAAAACCGTTGGGATTAATTAATTAATTAATTAAATCCACAGAATTTTCTCTTTCATTTGTTATTCTACATTGTACTGAAATTTTTAAATAGTTTTTTGAAGCAATTTTTAATGTTTACTGTTAATAAGTTTTCAGTTTATGAAGGATTTTCTTTAGTAAAACTTTGTCGTAAGCGTCATTTGTCCATAATTTGGCAGCCACTTTGTATAAAATACGACAAAATGTGATCAAAATTTCTACTAAATTAACGACACTTTTTACTCAATATCTCGGAAATTAAAGGAGATATCCAAAAATGGAGAATGCCATTTTTAAGATATTGATTAGTTTAATTGCATCACTAGCTAAATTTTTACTAAATTATCGAAAAAATTGTAGTCAATATCTCGGAAACTAAAGGAGATATCTAAAAACTGATAACACCCATCGAAAGACCTTATTTCAAAATATATAACTGCATCTAGAACTAAACATCGTCAAAATTGCGCTTACGACAATCTTTTACCCAGGCGACGATATATTGATTGGTACCATTTATACGATTTTTTTTTTTGTACTGTTTGATATTCATCAAAATGATAAAAAAAATAGCTACAAAATAGCTCAACTGGCAACACTAATGCTGGGCACACGAAGGCAGTCCCATTTTTTCATGGTGTTAGTGCGTCACGCTCACGGTTGCCATATTTTATAAATGCAGTAATAGTCGATATTTTTCGTGCGTGGGCTTTTGGGCCTCTTTGCTTATACGTATAGTGAAGCAATGGATGTTATAACTTTTTAGTAACTAATAACTATTAGTTTAGGAGAAATTTTACATATAAAAAATTTTATGCTTGTAAAAATTTTAAAAATTTTGACTGGTATAATTCATTTGTTTAATACTTGGGTACCATTTTATTGGTATGAAATCTTTCAATGTTTAGGTTTTATTATTTTCATAAAAATGTGCTTTCACATAAATAGGTATCTATATATATAAAAATGAAATGTTTTTCGTATGACCGCGATGCCTGACCAAACTGCTGAACCGATTTCAGTTCTGTAAAAAGCACTGTTTTGGACCTTCTGTGTGGAAGGTTTTTCGATTTAAAAAAAAATTGAAATTTTTTGTTGTTGTTGCCGAAAAATGAAGAATTCTGAGACGTCACGATTTCACAATTTCATAGAGTTTTCTGTACATTAAATGTCACTAAACTACTAAACGGCTGGACCGATTTGGCTCATATTTGGAACATATATCAGTACCATGAAAATAAATATTTCTACCAAAAATTTGCTCGTTAGGTGGCGCTGGGGTCAGAATATTCCTAAAAATTGCATTTACTTGCCGATTTGGCTCATATTTAGGAAACAATTTAGCCAATGTAAAAGAAATATTTGGACTTGAAACTTACACGATAGGTGGCCCTGTGGCCGAGACATCCCCAACAATTATTTTACGCTAAGAGAAGGATATATCTACTATAAATTTGTGGAAGTATGTATGTATGTGCCAGGTTGCAGCCTAAACGGACGACAGAAACGAACAAAATTTTGAAAGAGTATTGCCATGACACCTGGGCCTATAATAGGGTAAAAAAATTGGGATTCGACAGGGGGCGTGGCACCTCCCATAGGCGTGAAATTTTTTATCCATCATAACTTCGGAACCATAAGTCACGTGAACTTGAAATTTGGTATACAGTCATATATATGGTAGGTGCTTATAGTATGGTATAAATAAATGAGTTTGTAGAAGTGGGCGTGGCACATCCAATACGCGTGGAATATTTTATCAGCTATAAATCCGAAGCTATAAGTCATATGAACTTGAAATTTGTTATTCAGTCATACATATGGTAGATGCTTATAGTAGGATATATATGAATGAGGTTGTAAAAGTGGACGTGGCACATCCCATAGGGTTATTTTATCAGCTATAACTCCGGAACTATAAGCCACATGAACTTGAAATTTGGTATGCAGACATAACTATGGTAGGTGCTTACAGTGAAGTATATATCAAGGGGTTTGTAAAAGGGGGCATGGGCTATCCCATAGGCGAGGAAATTTTTATCAGCTATAATTTCACAACCATCAGTCACATGAAATTGAAATTAGGTAGGCAGACATATCTGCGGTAGGTGCTTACAGTAGGCTATATATACATGAGTTTGTAAAAAGGGGCGTGGCACATCCCATAGGCGTGGACCCTTTTATCAACTATAACTTGGGAACCATAAGTCCCAAGAACTTGAAATTTGGTGTGCAGGCATATCTACGGTAGGCGCTTTAAGTAAGGCATATATAACTGAGTGGAACATCCCATAGGCGTGGAAAATTCGGAATCATATGTCACGTGAAATTGAAATTTGGTACGCAGACCTATCTATAGTAGGTGCTTATAGTAGGCTATATATAAGTGAGTTTGTAAAAGGGGGAGCGGCACGTCCCATGGACTTGGAATGTTTTATCAGCTATAACTCCGGAGCTATAAGTCGCTTGAACTTGAAATTTCGTACGCAGCCATTTTACTGGTAGGTACTTATATTAGGGTATATATAAATGAGTTTGGAAAAGAGTGCATGGCACATCCAATAGGCATGGAATTTTTTATCAGCTATAACTTCGGAACTATAAGTCCCACGAACTTGAAATTTAGTATGCAGATATATCAATGGTAGGTGCTTATATATAAATGGGTTTGTAAAAGGGGGCGTGGCACAACCCATAGGCGTGGAAAATTTTATCAGCTATAATTTCAAAACCATAAGTCAAATGAAATTAAAATTTGGTACGCAAACGTATCTATGGTAGGTGCTTATAGTAGGGTATCTTAATATATTGTGGCGAATACTGCGGCAACACAAAGCGAACAACGAGAAATAGGCAGAATGTTCGAGGAATGACGTAGACTGTTCCACAAAGAGAAACGTCATGTTGGATGAACACTGCGAACAGCGAGAGAAAGAGAATGAGCGATGAACTTCAGAACGTTCGAGAGTTGCCATGAGTGCGAGCGCAAGGAGGTATATAAGAGCCACGTCACAGCGGAGTTGGAAAGTTACAAGTCAGCAAGCTACAAGTAAAGTGAGTTGCGAATAAGCAAGCTATAAGTTTAATTGTGTTGACAAGTTTTGTAAAGCGTTGTAATTGCTTTAACGAGTATTGTTAAATGTTTTTACGGTATTAGCAAGTATTGTAAATTGTTTGTTAATTGTTACAATGTTACAAGTTAATTGTACTACAATTTGGTCATCGTGAGCATTTATTTAACAATCCGGCGATACGAGCCGGAGGATATTTGGGAAATCCCTCAAGGTTTCGAGGATAATCGTAACAATATACAGTATCGGTCATATCTATAGCACGCCATTTCAAAGTGATATTGTGTGCAACTTATCTATGTTTATTTATTTATTTTTGAGAATTTTCAATTAAAATACAGTTCTTTCTCTAACAAACCCCATATAAACCCAAGTTTAACAATTTGTAGAAAACTTCAAAAAAGTGCAACAAATTTTCACCGAAATTTCAAACTTTTTTCTCAGAAGTGTTTGAATTTTTCTGAATACACAATTTTATAGCCCAATCAATTTTAGTCTGATAATGTGCAAGTTTCAAGTGACCGAAAGTTACCGTTGATTTTTTAGAATTTTTTTCTCCAAAGGTGTTGCGGTTTTCATCCATATACAAATAAATTGAGTTTATTCATTATATGGAAGCCAATGCGACAAAAAAAAATCTAAAAAATTAACGGTAATTCGTAGCCACTTGAAATTTGCACATTATCAGACTAAAATTGCAGTGGCTAAAAAACTGTGTACTCGAAAAATTCTAACACTTCCGAGAAAAAAGTTTGAAACTTAGGTGAAAATTCGTTGCACTTTTTTTAAGTTTTCTACAAATTGTTAAACTTGGGTTTATATGGGCCACGCATGTAAATGTGCTATGTTGAGTTTGAATCAACACCACATTTCGCTGTGTGCAAACATTTTCTTTTTCGGTTTAGATTTTAAACCAAATTTTTTATATATGAAACCTAGAAACTAGAATTAAAACATTTTGGTTTGATTTTTAAACCACGAACTTTTTGGACTAAAATTTAAACCACAATATATTAAAAATTGCTTAAAACTATTGGCTGGTTTAAAAAGTAGACTATAAAAGATTAAAAAGGCAGTAGTCCCAGCGCGGTTTAAAAATTAAACCCAAATTTTCGACCGTGTACAAAAAATTTATTTTGGGCGGGACGAAGTTCGCCGGGTCTGCTAGTATAATTATAAAAAAGAGATTACCTCATAAATATTATCCATTATATTTGGGTATAAACCAGCATTAAAATTTCTTACATATTTATATATATATATGTGACCTGGTCTACGGAAAGGGGGCTTAGGTGTCAAAAAATCAATTTTCACTTTTTGGTTGATTCGGATGGAAGATGAGATGCTTTTTCACGTGGTGAAAAGCAGAAAATCCTAACTTGCTTAGAAGTGTACTAAAAATGTAGAGAAAGAAGAGTAAAAATACGACAAAATATAATTTATTGGTAATGAACAAAATACATTGAATTATAAGCTATAAAGACATGATTATACACTAGAAAAACGTATTATGGCCCAAAAATAATAATGCTGAGTAGTTTATGTATTTTTCTTTGTTGTCGTTTTCCTTGAGATCTTTTTACGTGTTGATCATGAGGAAGATGGACCTGGTTCCTCGTCTGGTTTGAGAACATCTTCACTAGTTTTTGCCTTACGTTTCTTCGATGGCAAATCTTTCGGCAATGGAGCAACAATATCTACTTTAGATATATCCGAAACTAAGCTGCGAAGATTGTGATAGATGTACCACTGACGTTCCAAACATAAACCGGCTGGTTGTATAACTTTCGGCATTTCAGGATCGATAGGTTTTAACAGAAGCTTAAAGGACTGCACTTCTCCACTGTCTGCGAATTTCTTTGTTTTTACACAATCTGTAGAGATTATGAAATGATGGAATTGCGTTATTCCAACAAGTGACTTGTACAGTGGTTTAAAATAGCTGTCCCATTCATACCAGACGACTTTTTCAGCCGATACAGCTATATTATAACCCCCAGGTGATGATGCCTCGACACACTGCAGTAAATCTGCATACGTGTCGATGTTACTGACGGCATACTTACTTTTGAAAATACCGAAGTAACGATCAGGCGCGAACTTAGTGTGCCCGGTAAGTAGAAAATTGAATAAAATAGTTTTGTTAAGACCCCGAGCCAAACACCATTGCAGATATGATAGTACAGTCAGAGCTGGGTCGTAATGATTCCTTTAGGAATTAAATTACTCCCAATTACAGATTACAAGGAATTGTAATTAGGAATCAATTCCTTCAGTCCACAGCAAAGGAATCGATTACTTTTTCAATTCCTTGAAGTAATTTCAAATGTAATTGGGTTTTTCTTTAATTCCATTACAAGGAATTTCATATTGTAATTGGAATAAATTACGTGCTAGTAATGTAATTTTTTTTTCCAATTCCTTTGAAAGGAATTGAAAATGTAATTGATTTTTTTTCAATTCCATTACCTGGAATTGCAAGAGTACTTTAGTTTTTCCAATTACTCAAAGGAATTGTAAAAGTAATCGAGAAACTGAAAGTTCATTCACGAATATACAATGTGGAATTTCTATCTATATATATATAAAAATGTTGTGTTCGTATGCCACGGTCATCAAAACCCGAGAACGGCTGAACCGATTTGAATAATATTTTTTTTATTATTCGGTATAATACCAGAACCAATGATATCGCATCGCAATTTAAAATCAATGAATTATTACAATATGGGTATTAAGTTAAAGAGGTTTAAGAAAGATAACTGCTGGAAGTATTTTTGACGAGGGTGTCCTCCTATTTGAAAATTTAAACTCAGTCAAATTGTTCAAAAAAAAATGAAATATTGCCATGTGGGTGTCAAACTAAAGAGTTTTAAGAAGGCTTACTGCCGAAAATGTGTTTGAGGAGGGTTGCCATCTGTTTGAAAATTTAACTAAATTACATTGATAAAATAAATAAAATATTACAATATGGGTATTAAATTAAAAAGGTTTGAGAAAGATAACTGTTGGAAATATTTTTGAGGGGGCTGCCACCTATTTGGAAATTGTAACTCAGTTAAATTGATAAAGTAAATGCAATGTTGGCATGTGGGTGTCAAACTAAAGAGTTTTAAAAAGGCTTACAGTCTACCATGAACACTTCCAGAAATATGCAATATGAAAAGTTCGGTTTATATGGGAGGTGCCACACGCCATTCTCCAACCATGCAAATTTTTCTCCATGAGTATGGAATTGGTCTTATATATGTATATAGATATCACCATACCCAGTTCTAGTCCTCTACCACAAATATATGCAGTTTGAAAAATTCGGTTTGTATGGGAAGTGCCACGCCCCCTTTCTATATCGAAACTTTTTTTAGCTATAACCATCCTTGGAAAGTCTGCAGTAGATTCCGAAATTTCAAAAAAATCGGTACGGCCTTTCTCAAGCTTTGCGAACAGAAAAAAACGCCTTTCAAAATATATATTAGTATAGACTAGCCAAACTCTGCTTGTTTTGCGGGTTAAAACACTACTACCGATGAAAATGGATGGATAAATAAACAAGTTTGCAAGGGTTAAGTGAAAGTGCAATAATTTTTTGTATGAAATACTAGCAGGAAATTTAACTAAGCTATTGCAATTCAACAGTAAAAAAATTTTTTTTATAAATTTTTCGATTACTTTTTAAATTACTTTGAGGAATGGAATTGGAAAAAAAATCAATTACATTTTCAATTCCTTTCAAAGGAATTGGAAAAAAAAATTACATTTTCAATTCCTTTCAAAGGAAATAAAAGAAATTACATTACTAGCACGTAATTTATTCCAATTACAATATGAAATTCCTTGTAATGGAATTAAAGAAAAAAACAATTCCATTTGAAATTACTTCAAGGAATTGAAAAAGTAATCGATTCCTTTGCAGTGAACTAAAGGAATTGAATCCTAATTACAATTACTGAGGAATGTAATTGTAATTGTAATATAATTGCATTTACCCAGCTCTGAGTACAGTGTTATTCTTATTCTGCCCAACACAATTGTCACAGAAAAGAACGAGTGTTTCAATGTCTTTATAGTAGGTTTGCAGGTGATAATGCAGGATGCTCACAACACAGTTAGGTCCTTTACCAACGTCATCTTTTTCGTCTATCATGTAATTGTACTCTAAAAAAAAAAAATATAAGTAAGATCCTGTAAAGGCGAGCAATTTGAGTTCCTATGATTCAGTTTGAAATTCTAACCTGAACTTTTTGTTTTTCGTCTGTAATTCCGAAGACTCCGCACTTCTTGGTTGCTTTGAAGTATGCTGTACCAGGTTGTTGTGGACTGACAGGGTAGTGAACGGTTTGGGCAAAATCAAATGACAGAACGACTGCTGTAGGGTCAGTATTTCTACACCAACTTTGATAATATTCTCGTTGATTTCGGGCTCGGTGGAGGTGATCAAGAAATTGATTAAGCTTCTGTGCGCGTTCAATGTCAGTAACACCTTTGGCTTGCGCAATCGATATTGTGTTTCCTATTAAAAGAAAAAATACTGAATTTAATCTCAACGTTTGATACAACTATAAAATGAGAAAATAATGAGCTACTTACCACGGCAGACATCGCAGAGATCATCCGCTGGTTTCATAGCTGTAACATGGGGTATGTATTTGGACCATATCCATCGAAAACTGCAATTAATCATCTTCAATTCGTCATCACTGAGTGAAGAAATGTATTTTCGATAAATTGAGGACTTCGTCTCGCTGGATGGCAGTTTCATTATCCGAAAATCCTTAAATTTTGGGAGTCGTCCGGGCAGTGGAAGAGCCATTAAATCGGCTATAGACTCGATGAATTTAACAGCTTTTTCGATGTCAGCCGGTTTAAATGACTTTGGATGTGTACTCGGTTTATTTGCCAGTCCGTGTTGGCGCACTGTTACACCCTGTGCGTGAAAATGACGTACTAAATTTTCGTAACGCTTCGTCGTACAGGCATGTACAAAAAGGAAAAACGAACGACAAACAGGTACTCTGTAGAAGGTAAATTGAATTCTATGCCTCATAACTTCTGTATCCTGTCTCTGTCCATATTTCTTCCGCCCAGCAAGCTTTGCGTATACACTTTCTAGCTTTTCGTTACTCATAATTCCAGCTTCGATGTGACTTAGTATCACTAAATCAAGTTCATTTTTCGACATCTCTAAACAATTGTTCCGCGTACTCTCGATCATTTCCCGTGGTATCAGTGTATGGCATTCATTATTACAACAATCTTTTGACAGAAATTTTGTTACCAGCTCCTCCTCCTTTACATCAACAACATACAGGTCCATCTTAACAAAATTTTGTTCGGTATCATCTTCTGCCTGAGACACACATACTTCGTCTTCATCATCATCGCTCTCTTCATAGTTTTCATCATCGTTTTCATCATCCTTTTCATGGAAATATTGTCCGTATACGGCACTGAACTCCTCATCAACACTCATGTTTCATTTCATGCGAAATGCGAAGACGATAATCAACAGAAACAGTAAACGTCACTTCTTCAGTGTTACATTTTTAAATGTTCCACACTAGCAACTTACACGATGAACTATAATAATATTCCGACCAACAGCAACACTTACTGGACCAACAACAACACTTACTGGACCAACAACAACACTTACTGGACGTCCGGCGCGGAGAACAATTAACGAGATAATGAGAAACTGACGAAACGAGTTGCTTACTTTTAACAGCTTTTTCACAGAAATCTAGTTTTCGCACGTAAGCTCCCTTTTCGTAGACCAGGTCACATATATTATTCGGAAATAAAGCGTGTAATATGTGTTCTTTTTATACAAATCCTAGAGCAATTTTAACTCATGTACATATATTCATTTATCATCACTTATTAACTCAAATTGTAATTCTCATTCTGGGTCATACATTTTGTGTTTGGTTTGTAGAAAACGCATGCAAATAAAAATCGAAAAGCAAAGTGTATTAAAAATGCGCTAATTTTGGCTTTGGTCATTTTTTTGTAAAGTTCATACAAAAAGTGTGGCAAGCGTGTGCCAAGATTACGAATAAAAAACAATTAACTGAGCATGTCGTTTTGCCATTCTATTCCAGCCGACCAAATATCCGCAAACAATATCGTAAGCAGATGTTTTGCGGACGCTGTGCGGATGAAACTAATGAAAACGATAATAGCTAACCGAACTTTTTTCCACAACGCGTGGCTCTGTTTGTGGCAGGCAAAGTACCGTTCTCAAAGGTTTGTAAACGTCTCGTTAGCGGATCACTTTGTATAGTTTTTCAAACGTATGTTTTTCCTTGTCCCATTGTTATTTTGGTCTTCCCATATAGTAGAGGCAGTTTTTATTTTATATGAAATTAATGTACTGAATAATTTATGACAAACTAATAATCCATTTGCCGCCTCTTTACTAATATTATTAGCAGCTACACATTTTGCTAAACTAAGTCGTTCTGAAAGACTTCCATTTAATGAAAAATTATGGAGCCATCGAACTATTTAGGGAACCTTTACTTTCACAAATTCTTCGCCAAATCGAACCTTACTTTTTGTGTCGATTGGGATACTTTACATCGGTGGTCGGCATACTAACACATTAGTGGTATTCATCTAAACCGATAACTTTATCAAGCAGATAATCTTATACGTTTACGCACTCTGTTACATGAACGACCCACACTCTCTTTTCGTTTACACTTGCGACAATAGTCGTGTTTTCTTTGGTTATCGAGCTCAGTATCACTAACTTTATATTACTAGCACGAGGATAAAGAAATGATAGAAACTAACTCTTTAATGGGAAAAAAATAATATTTACGAGGTAATATCTATTTAAATAAATGCACATATAACATAAAGGCGATTTATTTGAAGCAATTTTAAAGAAACAATGACAGAATATCTGTTTGTGTATGAATTCATTTGTCACTGCTACCAAACTGTGCGGCCAAATTATCAGTGAAACAAAACAAACAGAACGGATAATAATTGAACCAGATCTCTATCAGGATCATATCGTTGTTGTTGTATTTGCGTGCAAAATTTTTATGCGGATCCCGATTATTGCCCAAGAAAACATAGCTAGAGTTGCGAGAGAGTTGCATTGGCTTCAGTTTATCAAGTTTATTCAGTGAAATCGCTGCAGAAATTTATCAGAAATGTGTAAACGAGTTTCCATACAAATTTTGACAGTTCATTTATAAGGTTTACACAATTATAAGTTTATACGGTTTACAATGCATTTATAAGATTTGATGAATACCCATATTAAAACAATTAAATGAGTCAGACTGTGTGCGTTGAAAGCACCGCTCAGTAGAGTTAGAACTCCGGCGCGCTTAAATCGGAGTAAATCAGAGTAAATCGTAGTAGAATATAAAACTCTGTAAATTTTTTATAGTAGGTAAGTAGGTAATACGAAAATTTTGCAATTTTTTAATAACCCAACTTATACTTCTGTTAGTTTTAAAACGCGAGACAAAACGACTTCGTGTTTGTTT
>NW_023458568.1:1947080-1952825 GCF_013731165.1 Rhagoletis pomonella | reverse complement strand
TGCGGATGGGCGGGAATGGAGGGTAAAAACCGTTGGGATATTATTATAATGGAAAAGGGGCGTGGCACCGAACATGCAAACTGAAATTGTCATGTAGCTTATCTCTGGAACCGTCTACGCTAACGTCCTGAAATTTGACACAGCAACATATCGACTGCTGAGTGGAAGATCGACCTATCTCGGCAGCCAGTTCGAGAACGCCCTATCTCAGAAAATTTTTCAAGAACGCTTTATTTCAGAATTTTATTGAAAAACATCTTATCTCAGAATTTGGTTGAAGAACGCCCTATCTCAGAATTTGGTTCAAAAATGCCCTATCTAACTTCAAAATATATCGAAAATGTGCTCATATAGGGCGTTTTTGAATCGGCAGCTGAGATAGGGCATTTTTGAAAGGAATTCTGAAATAGGGTATTCTTCAAACAAATTCTGAAATATGGCATTCTTGAAAAGTTTTTTGAAATAGGGCGTTTTCGAACTGCCTGCCGAGATAGGTCGATCTTCCACTCAACAGTCTATATGTTGTCAATAGCGTACTTAAGGCGAAATATAGTACTTTTTGGAAAAGGGGGCGTGGCACCGCCCATACAAACTGAAATTCTCATATCGCTTATCTCTGGAACCACTTATGCTAACGTCCTGAAATTTGAACAGTTCTTTATGATATCAATAACGTACTTATGGCGAAAAGTGGTAGGTAATGGGAAAGGGGCGTGGCATCGTCCATATAAACTGAAATTCTCATATCGCTTATCTCTGGAACCACTTATGCCAACGTCCTGAAATTTGACACAACTATTTATGATATAACGTACTTGTCCCGAAAAGTGGTAGATAACTGAAATTCTCATATCGCTTATCTCTGGAACCACTTACGCTAACGTCCTGATATTTGACACAGCAACATATGTTGTCAATACCGTACTTAAGGCAAAAAGTGGTAGATTTCGGAAAAGGGGGCTTGGCACCGCCCATTAAAACTGAAATTCTCATATCGCTTATCTCTGGAACCACTTATGCCAACGTCCTGAAATTTGACACAGCTATTTATGATATAACGTACTTGTCGCGAAAAGTGGTAGATAACTGAAATTCTCATATCGCTTATCACTGGAACCGCCTATGCTAACGTCCCGAAATTTGACACAGAAACATACGTTGTCAATACCGTAGTTATGGCGAAAGAGGGACGTGGCACCGCTCACACAAACTGAAATGATCATATCGCTTTTCTCTGGAACCACTTATTATAAGGTAATGGAATTTTATACACCTACATTTATACACTTATAGAAGTGCTATAATCATTCTATTGGGAACCATTTTATTCCAGATTTTAAAATCGCAATGAATGATTGTTATTTCGTGCAAAAGTTTTTGGAAGGACCAGTGTGTTTTTCTTCCGATATTTGGCGCAGGGATAGAGATCTATCCTTAAAAATCATATTTATGATCAGATTTGTTTCACTTTTAGAACACATATTAGTAACAAAAAAATTTGGTGTAACTTGGTAGCCCAGTCGTGGGAAGAAAACCCGTGTGAAATCGCCGTTAGAGAAGGAAACATTATATTTTGTTGTAAACCTTCAAGATACTTTCTCAACCGTTAGCGGTGCTGATGAAAAAAAGAAGGAGTTTATGTAGATGTGGGCAATTTAGTTTTTAACCTCCAAGAGACTCTCAGACAAATATAATCGAAAAACATATTTACAATCTGAATTGGTAATGTTTGACATATTAGTCAGAGATGAACATCTCATCTGTACATACAAATACATATGTAAATCTTATATGTACATATATATAAAAATGTTGTGTTCGTATGTCACGGTCGTCAAAACTCGAGAACGGCTGAACCGATTTGAATAATTTTTTTTTTGTATTGTTCGGTATAATACCAGAACAAATGATATCGCAAAAAATTGGAGGGTTGCCACCTATTTGGAAAATTTTAAATCCAATTATATTGATAAAATTAATAAATTATTACAATATGGGTATCGAATTAAAGAGGTTTAAGAAAGATAACTGCCGGAAATATTTTTGACGAGGGTTGCCACCTATTTGAAAATTGTATCTCAGTCACATTGATAAAATAAATGAAATCTAGTCATGTGTGTGTCAAACTAAAGAGTTTTAAGAAGGCTTACAGCCGAAAACATGTTTGAAGAGGGTTGCCACCTGTTTGAAAATTTAACTAAAGTACATCGATAAAATAAATGAAATATTATAATATGGGTATCAAATTAAAGATGTTTAAGAAAGATATCTCTTGGAAATATTTTTGAGAAGGGTTGCCACCAATTTTAAAATTTTAACTCAGTTAAATTGATGAAGTAAATGAAATATTGCTTTGTGGGTATCAAACTAAAGAGCTTTAAGAAGGCTTACAGTCGAAAATATTTTGAAGGAGGGTTGCCACCTGCTAAAAAATTTAGCTCAATTTAATTGATAAACTAAATGATATATTACAATATAAATATCAAATTCAAGAGGTTTATGAAAGATAACTGCTGGAAATATTTTTGAGTAAAATTGCCACATCTTTGAAAATTTAAACTCAGTTATTTTGATAAAATATCTTCTATATATATAAAAATGTTGTGTTCGTATGTCACGGTCGTCAAAACTCGAGAACGGCTGAACCGATTTGAATTATTCTTTTTGTATTGTTCGGTATAATACCAGGATCATTTATATTACAAAAATTTGGAGAGTTGCCACCTATTTAAAAATTTTTAAATCCAGTTATATTGACAAGATAAATGAAATATTAGAATACGGGTATCAGATTAAAGAGGTTTAAGAAAGGTAACTGCCTGAAATATTTTTGAGGACGGTTGCCACATATTTGAAAATATTAACTCAGCTAAATTGATAAAATAAATGAAATATTGCAATATAAGTATAAAATTAAATAGGGTTAAATAAGATATTCGCTGGAATACTTTTAAAGAGGGTGCCACCTATTTGAAAATTTTAACTCAGTTAAATTGATAAAGTAAATGAAATATTGCAATGTGGGTATAAAATTAAATAGGGTTAAGAAAGATATCTGCTGGAATACTTTTGAGGAGGGTTGCCACCTGTTTGAAAATTCAACTCAACTTAAAGGTAAAATGAATGACCTATTACAATATAGGTATCAAATTAAAGAGGTCTAGGAAATATGAATGTTGGAAATATTTTTGAGTAGGGTTGCCACCTATTTGAAAATTTTAGTTCAGTTAAATTGATAAAATAAATGAAGTATTTCAATATGGGTATCAAACTTTAGATTTTTAAGAAGGCTTACAGCCGAAAATTTGTTTGAGGAGGGTTCTTATCTGTTTGAGAATGTAACTCAATGTAATTGATAAAATAAATAACTTATTATATAGGTGTCAAATTAAAGAGTTCTAGGAAATATGACTATTGGAGACATTTTTGAAGAGGATTTCCACCTATTTAAAAATCTTAACTCAGTTAAATTGATAAATAAATGCAATATTGCAATGAGGGTATACAATTAAATAGGTTTCAGAAAGATATCTGTTGGAAATATTTTTGAGAATGGCTGCCACCTATTGGAAAATTTTAACTCGGTTAAAGTGGTAAAATAAATGAAATATTGCCATGTGGGTATCAAACAAAATAGGTTTAAGAAAGATTACTCTTGAAAATATATTTAAAAATATCAACTCGGCTAAATTGATAAAATAAATGAAATATTGCAATGTGGGTATCTATACATATATAAATACGCCACAAGAAAATTTTGCAATCCCTTTTTTGAAGGCACCGTTCGCTCGATTTCAATGAAAGATACACCCATTTAAAGGACATAACTTCCTCTAATCCAAAGATGTTAATCCCGATACATAGGGGGCGTGGCATCTGACATATAGATTGAAATGTGAAAATCACTATATCTCTAAAACCAATTATGCTGGGGAACTGAAACTTAGCAAAGATGCATAGATTGTAAATACCCTACTTACGGTGAAAAAAGGTAGGTACTGGGAAATTGGGCGAGGCACTTCCCATACAAACTGAAATTTTTATATCGCCTATCTCTGGAACAGTTTAAGCTAACGTCCTGAAGTTTGACACAGCAACATATGTTGTCAATACCGTACTTACGGCGAAAAGTGATAGATTTTGGAAAAGGGGGCGTGGCGCCGGCCATACATACTGCAATTCTCATATCGCTTATATCTGGAACCGCTTATGCTGACGACCTGAAATTTGGCACAAAAACATATGTTATCGATACCGTACTTACGGCGAAAATTGGTCGAGTTTGGAAAAGGGGGCTTGGCACCTCCCATACAAACTGAAATTCTCCTATCGCTTTTCCCTGGAACCGCTTATGCCAACGTCCTGAAATTCGACACAACCACATATGCTAATATTACCGTACTTACGACGAAAAGTGGTACATTTTGGAAAAGGGGATGTGCCACACCCCATACAAACTGTAATTCTCATATCGCTTTTCTCTGGAACCGCTATGCTATTAATGCCGGTCTTACGGTGAAAAGTGGTAGATAATGGAAAAGGGCCGTGGCACCGCCTCATACAAACTGAAATTCTCATATCGCTTAACTCTGAAACTGCTAATGCCAACGTCCTGAAATTTGACACAGCCACATATGCTATCAATGCCGTACTTACGGTGAAAAGTGGTAGATAATGAAAAAGGGCCGTGGCACCGCCCCATACAAACTGAAATTCTCATATCGCTTACTTCTGAAACTGCTAATGCCAACGTCCTGAAATTTGACACAGCCACATATGCTATCAATATCGTACTTATGACGAAAAGGGGGCGAGGCACCTCCCATACAAGCTGAACTTCTCATTTCGCTTATCTCTGGAACCGCTTATGCTGACGTTCTGAAATTGTACGCAGCTGCATATGTTATCATTACCGATCTGAAATGCAATTTCCATATCGCTTATATCTGGAACCACTTATGATAAGGTAATGGAATTTGATACACCTACATCTATAATATAAAATGGCAAAAATCATTCAATTGGAACCATTTTCTATCAGATTTCTAAATCGCATTGAATGATTGTTGGATCGGTGTGTTTGTCTTCCGTTAGGTGGCGCAAGGATTGAGAGTAGAGATGGGCATGAGACTAAATATTAAGTCCCTATCCCGTCCATACCGAAATTCAATTTGTAAATTCCGAACCCGCTCATCCCGAAGTTTTTCAGAATTGTACCGCGGGCCCGGGAGAACCGAAATCTATCTCTAAAAAAATTCACAAGTCTTGCAAACTAATTTTAAATAAAATAAATTGTATGAAAGATCTGGCATCCTCCGATTATTTTGTTTTGCTTTGCTGTTCGTTTTCATCTCAATAAAACATAAAAAGGTCATTTTTCATACAAATTTTTTAAGGAAGATTTTCTTAATTTTCCGAGGTTGCTGTTTTATAGGGAGTACCGGGAGAGGATTTTGGTCGCTTTCAATATTGGTGATAAGAAAAATAAAAGTGTATGAAAAAATGTCGAATTTCGACAACTGGGCGATACTAGTCAAATTAAATAGGTTACAGAAAGATAACTGTTGGAAATATTTTTTTAAGGGTTGCCACCTATTTGAAAATTTTTACTCAATTAAATGATAAAATAAATGAAGTACTGCCAAGTGGGTCTCGAAACTAAAGAGTTTTAAGAAGGCTTACAGCAGAAAATATAATAATAATAATATCCCAACGGTTTTTACCCTCCATTCCCGCCCATCCGCA
>NW_023458568.1:1945463-1946980 GCF_013731165.1 Rhagoletis pomonella | reverse complement strand
AAAATATAATAAAACCAATTTAAATATAATATGATTAATTTCCTGGTACCAAGGAGGCCAAAAAATCCACAACCCTACTGTTTAGTTTCTCGCTAGTGCGTTGCCACTTTTTCAACGCTCTTTATTTCATGAATTCGCGAACTATGCATAAACGGGACCACTTTTGAATTCATGAAATGAAGAATTCATGAATTCTTTCGCATAAACGTAGTATATGGCAACTAAAGTGTGGGGGAAGTTCCAGCATACATGAAAGTTATTAGAAATAGAGGAACACGCATTAATCATACATGGTGTCTGCAAAAGGTGTTATGCATATTAAAAATTTAACAAAAACAAAAATGTAACAAAAATACATTTAAATATCTGAATCTCCTGTAGCGATGTACCTCAGAGTAATAGCAAGCGTACTCTTTTATTATTATTTGAGCATATTGTATGAGTGCTAATAGGTTAATTAAAAAGTATCAACTATTTTACCAAACCAGGAATATGTTCAAATTTTTCTATGGTCATCATGCAGAAATCTGTAAAATCACTTCCGTTACCCACAAGATATCTTTCAAGACATTCGCCCCTAGCCGATGTTGCTGCCGTAACTCTAGGAAAGGCTTCACCCAAAGATTTCGCTTTACACGCTCCTCCTGCTCCCTAAGATTTCGGAGTTCTTCTAATGCTTTGATTGTACTAAGACAGCCGAGCGCTTTGCTCGACGACATATTTAAAATGAAATGGTATGCGATGAAATGCCCACGTACAAAAATTTCGCTGTGATATCGTATGCGAGAAAGCGACAGTTCGTATGCGAGCGCCCATAGCAGGTAGGAGAAAAAATATGAGATCCTTACTACGGCACTAATTATATTGAACATGGTAATATTAGTAGAAAATATATGAAAGCTAGCTTTAAACGCCATTTTAGTGTGATTTATTAAACATAACAAAGTTAGTTATTTTAAACGAGACTTAATGTTTTTCTCGTGCTAGCGAGGTACCCATTCGGAATGGAAATCGAAGAAATGGAGCAAGTGTGCGTATTAAAAGAGGCCTGCGAAATTGAAATACATCTTTGGCTTTTTTCTAGCACGTCGATAATTTTTTATTGCATATATATGCATTTCCCGCATAAACAAAGAACAGCGAACACCTACACGCATTTATATTGCATTTCTCGCATAAACCAAGTGCAGAGAACACATACACGCACTTGTATTGCACTCTCGCCCTAAACCAAGTGAGGCGAACAAACACACGCATTTGTGTTTAAAAGTAATTCGCTCGTTCTTAATTGTGTATGCATTTTTTATGCCATTCTCAAATATCTCTTCGCTGAACTTAGTGAAGTGATAAATCGCGGTCATTTTCAGCTATGGTCAACGCTCAACCAGCTTTCCTATCACACGGTGCTTTAAGCATCGCTCCCACTCCACTCCCGGAGTAATTTTTGGAACGGTAGTAAGCTACGGCTTTAAGGTTTAAAGACCGGGGCGCACTCCTGTAAGAACAATAATGGCGAC
>NW_023458568.1:1939116-1945363 GCF_013731165.1 Rhagoletis pomonella | reverse complement strand
AAAGTATTCAACTCGGAACCCGCTGGTGGTAGCAGAGGAAGAGGGAGACCCCCACTGCGATGGAAAGATCAGGTGGAGAAGGACTTGGCTTCACTTGGCGTTTCCAATTGGCGTCAGTTGGCACAGAGGAGAAACGACTGGCGTGCTTTGCTGAACTCGGCCAAAATCGCTTAGGCGGTTACAGCGCCAAAAAAGAAGAAGAAGAAGTAAGCTACGGCTTACAAACCACATTGGGGCTCGGCACGAATGCATCCCTGAATAAATCCCAGCTCATTGCATAGCAGCATACGGCAGCTAGAGCATGACTCTTCTAAAAGCGGCACATCTTGCGCTACCGCTTCATCAGCCCGCCCGCATATCTTACTCTCTCTCTCTCTCTCTCGCATAGCAGGCATATGGAGTGCGTGGTTGCCTTGATGTGCACCTATACACCATACGGACTCATTGAGCTCGATACATAAACACTCGAAAAGGTAATCCCTACCTTCGCTACTACTCTACTAAGTCGGGTTCGAACGATACTATCGATATTGAGTAAGCATCGATACTGAGGGTATAAAAATGATTACTTTAATACTCGATACTTTATTTGTTGACTTTACTTGATACTTTGCAAAGTACTCGTAGTATCGAAAACTTAAAAAAACCACACTTTTTAAATTTTTGCTTCCATTTTCAACCCAATTTTCTTTGCTTATATGGATTACTATCATTCAATTTTGTCCATCACTTAAAATAAACTTCGTGTAGTAAATTTCGTGTAGTCTTTTGCATAACATAAACCAAATAAGTTAAAGTTTAATGGCCTTATTCATAAAAAGTAAAGTAGGTTTAAAGAGCTTAATAAAATGATATTTTTATAAATTTTTCAGTTTATAAACCTTTTTTATTTTTTATGAATAAGGCCATAAAACTTTACGCAAATTTCACGAAAATTCAGAATTTTTAGAAACCTTTTGGGTAAGCAGTTTTGTAACCTATTCAACCTTACTTGTAGCCTTCTACCGTTGACTTTTAATTCAAACTTGCACATTATTATACTTAAATTGAATAGGCTGCAAAAATGCATACCCAAAAAATTTGAAATTCGTGAAAGTATATATATATAATATATATGTATGTACATTTAACGTCAAAATTACTTCTAACGTGAAAGTAAGTTCTGCAATGAAATAAAAATCAAATATCTCAAATTTCTATTGTTTTAATTTCAGGAAATAACAAGATATACGATTGAAGAATAAAATAATTTTAGTATCAAAAAAAACGTATTAGCATCGATACTATTTCCCTGATACTTTTAGAGTATCGATACCATAAGCTCGATGCCAGAATGAGCACCCAGTATCGATACCAACGTCTGATATTTCGAACCCTACCCATAAGTAAACAAAGTAAATCAGAAAAACGTATGTAAATTCGAAGTTAACGACAAGAAAATTGATAACAGCCGGTTTCACTAGCAATTTAAATGGAAAAGGATTTTTTATTTTCTGTCAATTTCCATATAACATTCAAAAAATTAAAATCATTTTTCACTTAAATTTCTTTCGTGAAATTGGCTGTAAAAAACGTGGTTTTTTGCATTAACGCGCATCACCAGCGCTAACATGTAAGGTTTAGTAAAAACCATTGTCGAATATTTTGCCAACATTGACTCTGAGGATGTCTACAGCTGGATAACAAACCCGTTTTCATGTGACCCGAAAAGTAAACTTACTGGGATGACAAATTAAGCTTTTGAAAACCTTCTGGACATCAGTGACGACAGCACTTTGAATATTAAATACTACGAAGGGAGCCAAGAGAGTTCTGGATGCAAGTGTATGCTGCTGAGGCTCGCCCGATTAGTCTAACATCATTCGTTCTTAAGGCAATGGAGAAGATCATAGACAACCCCATAAGGTCCACCACCCTGACGTGGATCGACGGATACAGCGCTGTTCCAGCTGTCATCTACCATACGGAATGCACTTGAGGGGAGGGAGGTAACACTGTGTGCGTTTTTAGACATTGAAGGAGCCTTTGATAACACCTCACACGAGGCAGTAGATCGAGCTCTAGAGAGAAGGAATGTAGACATCCCGATCCGAAGATGGATCAGTAATATTAGTAGAAAATATATGAAAGCTAGCTTTAAACGCCATTTTAGTGTGATTTATTAAACATAACAAAGTTAGTTATTTTAAACAACAAAAACAATACATTTCAATTCATTTCATTAGAAAGTAAGTTGTATGAGATCAAGGTCTTCGATTTTGCCAGTCAAAATCGTTAAAAAGGTATAAATGCTTCGGCAAACATATAAATAGAGACGGGACAATTTAATAAGTTTTAGCTAATCTTGTTTTGTTTATTTAATATTTTTGTTAATTTTTGTTAAATTTTAGTATGCACTTTTTAGTCCGTTAAATTTTAGTATAAGTGGAACTTTGAAGTACACAGGGTTTACCATTCATTTTTGCAATTCTTTTATATTTTTAGTTTGCATATACCTACATACATGCACGATCGCACAAAGAATTATGAATTCTTTAAGTAGGAATTATAACTCGAATCCAATAATGAAATAAAAAATGCAGATGAAAAAGATTGCCGATAGCATCGCGATAGTGACCACCATTCATCGATAGTGTAGACAAATTGAAACTATCGACACTACCGATAGCGCCATCGATAGTTTTGCAGCTCTACTCCATGTAATCATCTCTGAGCAAACTAAGCAGCCGCCATTTAATTTGCCAAACAAAAGTTTGTCTGCATAACACCGACCTTACAAATGCTTTTATCAAGATTAAAAATCCCACGCACAAATATTGCCTCTGAGAAAATGAGTAACAGCTAGAGATAGCAGCGATTAATTATTTGATTAAATTAATCGATTATTTTTGTCCAATTTACAATTTAATTGTATCGTATTTTTGTATTACATTGATCGATTATTAATCCATTAATTGTAAAATAATCGTAAAAATATTTTCAAGAAATATGAATTCTGTAGTTGTCTAAAATTGCAAACAGCCGCAAGAATTGCTCAAGTTCAGAGCATAAAATGGTGGAAACGGTTGTGCATGTAAGCATTGTCAAAGCTACAAATCTAATGCCCATTTCCCATGGGCATTGAAATGGCAAAAAATTAGTGTAATTTAAAAATTTCCACGTGGCAAGGCATATTAAGCAGGTAATATTAGAGAAAACACAACCCTGCCATTTATTTTGTTGTTGCTTGAGAACCTAGAATGACAAAACAGAAAAAAATGTAAGTACGTTCGACCAATCAAAAGCAAGCAAAAATGATGCTAGTGTATGTGCATGTGAATGTGTATGTGTACACGAAATAGAAAAAAATCAAAACTGCGGCCCTGCTGCTACTTACTACCTGTTTAATGCGCCTTACCACGCATGAACCAAAAATACAAGATCACGCAAGAACGCGACGTTGTATTTGTAACTGGTTTTGAGAAAAAAATCATGGAAGCGGGTTCGTCAGCTGAGCATTTGTTTAAATCACAAGCACCACTATTTTACACTTTTCTTTAACTAAAGAAGCATTTTTATGAATTATTTTATCTAAATTGGGTGTTTAAAGTGGCTGACAACAATTTTGGTTTTCGTTGCATTCTTTGCTTTGTTTACTTTTCGTTCGTTTTCCAGCGAAACAAGATGGCGTAGAACCCGCTCAAAAATCGACTTTTTTCATTTTCTTGTTCTTACGAGATCTTGTGTCGTTCGTTCATGCTTGCCACGTGGAATTGACTAGAATAGGTTTGCATAGTAAGCAATAGTCAGTATTAATTTGTACTGGAACGTGCAAATTTTTACTGGAAAAGTGTATGATAACCCAAAAAATTTGCAAGAGAGCACTGAATCGAGAGCGTAACAACACAGGAGAGCGGCAAACTCTTGCTAGTGAAATTTTTAGTAGCAGAAATTAGCTAGCAGAAAAAGAAGAAGAATAAATGTCAAAAGCCGCCATTTGTTGAATTGGTTTAGCACAAACAAAAGTAAAATGAGTGGAAATCAAAATATTAATGATGTACTGGACTCAGTGTTGCAAGAACTTTTTGGACGAACCGGCTAAATTGGCAAATAAAACCGGCTAAAAACGGCTAAAATGTTTCAACTAAATTTCACATGTTTTATTTAAATAAATCACGAGTAAAAATACCATTTCTTGGAGAGAAGTTACAAATTCGAGCCGGAAAAAATTTTGCCAGCAAGAATTTGCAATTAGGAAAAACATATGATTGTGGCACATGGATGGATTTTTTGTCGACGATAATTTGAATAAACAAGTTCGTTAAATTTAAAAATTTACAAACTGGAGCGATTTTAATATGTAAAATGTAAGTTAATACTTGTTTACTTAATTAATTTAGTTAATTCCAATGATTTGAAAGGTACTCGGCAAAAAACACTATCTATTACTATTACTATCTGATATTTCGAGTGATAATTGTCTTCCCTATAAGGCCTTTTCAGACTGACCGATTCTCAATACACTCAGATAGAAACCAATACACATAAAAACCGCTGTAAAAATTTCCCTTCAATTTTAAGGCAGTAAAACAACGACCTTAAGTTAGCATCAACCGAGGCCATATGTTGACAAGGGATGCAAAATCACAGTTACACAAAAGAACTGGTCAGATTTTTCAGAAATCCCTTCAATTCTGATGTAAAATATGATGCCAAGAGACTGCAGATCTCCCATTTAGATGACCGGTCATATGACCGGCAGATGTCTCGTAGGATTCCCAGAGAGTTTTGCTTTACGTAGAAATTTGTGCTCTTTTATTTTCATTTTGACTCACTTCAGTGTTGGTTCCTTTAATTTAAGCTGGCATTCGGTTTTTGGAATTTAAATAAGTTCTCAGCAAAAAACTTTGTTTAAAAAAATACATATGTGTACATAGTGCTTGAAAATATCAATTTTTCGCTTGCCTTAAACCTTTGGGAGTGGGCGAAAATGATGTTTTGTAATTTAGGCAGAATTGAATATGCGCTATCTGGGAAGACAGTATCTACATGTAATATTTATTCTGTTTTGTTTGTTGGCACTATATCCAAACACAAAAGCATCTTAAGTGTGTTGGTGTTGGTTGATTTTTCCGACAGGGTGGTAAGATGATTTGATTGATTGATTATTGAAACCAAACTTGACAAGGGATGACGGAAATTCGTTCCAAAATAAATCATCTTAAGTGTCTTAACAGTGAAACAATTTCTTATTTTCTAAGTTTGCGAATACAACTTCACACTTAAAATTAAGACATTTATAACAAACATTTTATGAAAATTTTCTCCACGATAAGGCTAGTAGCCATTTCTAACAGATTTTGGGTCGCTTAGTCAAAAATGGAAACATATATATATATTTGAAATTTACAAAAACAAGACAAATAGCAAAATCGGCTAAAAACGGCTAATTTTTTTCTACAAAACGGCTAACAAATCGGCTGCCGGCTAAATCGAAATTTCTCCGGCTGTTTGCTATCGCAACCGGCTAAATCTAGCCCGAAAACGGCTAAACTGGCAACACTGACTGGACTGTGTAAGTGCTTGTGTGTAAAGCAAAGAGTTTAAAACTGATTTATAAATAGTAAAATGTTTACAGCAGAATATCAAAACGGTGCAATAACTATTCACTTGCAAGTTTTTACTGGTTTTGTGTTCAATAACTTTTTCAGCTAGTTTTCTCTTCTTCTCAATTTTACGCTCTATTTTGCTTTTACGCTCTCGCTGCAATGTTTTACTGGAGAAGTTACTATTAGAACCTATTGACGAATATTTTTTACGGTGCGTTTACATAAGACAATTTGAGACAAGACAATTGAGAATATGTATTGGTTGTCAAATTATTATGTAAAGTAGGTGTCCCTACAATTAAAAAGACAATACACTTTTCAGCAACCGCCGTTGGTGTCATTTGGCGTGAATTTCGTTTTTTTCATAATTTTGTTTTTTTTTTGTGATATTCCTTTCCTATCTTGTTTACTTTTCTTATCTTGTTTACTAGCCCCTTTCTGTATCCGTTATTTTCCGCGATTGCGTATATCGTATTAAGTTCTTTGCTGTAAGCTTCATTTTCCAATGGGGTTCGTTCAAGCCTAGTCTAAAGGCTTGATGTCTAAAGGCTGCATTTTTGTGCTGTTGAGGGTGGTTTGAAGCATTGTGTATTATCGTGTCTGTGGCCGTGTGCTTTCTATATATCCCGAATTCGCATTTGTTGGTAACCTTATTTATT
>NW_023458568.1:1931331-1939016 GCF_013731165.1 Rhagoletis pomonella | reverse complement strand
CATTTTAGTGTGATTTATTAAACATAACAAAGTTAGTTATTTTAAACAACAAAAACAATACATTTCAATTCATTTCATTAGAAAGTAAGTTGTATGAGATCAAGGTCTTCGATTTTGCCAGTCAAAATCGTTAAAAAGGTATAAATGCTTCGGCAAACATATAAATAGAGACGGGACAATTTAATAAGTTTCAGCTAATCTTGTTTTGTTTATTTAATATTTATTATAATTTTTGTTAAATTTTAGTATGCACTTTTTAGTCCGTTAAATTTTAGTATAAAGTGGAACTTTGAAGTACACAGGGTTTACCATTCATTTTTGCAATTCTTTTTTATTTTTAGTTTGTATATACCTACATACATGCACGATCGTACAAAGAATTATGAATTCTTTAAGTAGGAATTATAACTCGAATCCAATAATGAAATAAAAAAATGCAGATGAAAAAGATTGCCGATAGCATCGCGATAGTGACCACCATTCATCGATAGTGTAGACAGTTTTGCAGCTCTAATCCATGTAATCATCACAGAGCAAACTAAGCAGCCGCCATTTAATTTGCCAAACAAAAGTTTGTCAACATAACACCGACCTTACAAATGCTTTTATCAAGATTAAAAATCCCACGCACAAATATTGCCTCTGAGAAAATTAGTAACAGCTAAAGATAGCAGCGATTAATCATTTGATTAAATTAATCGATAATTTTTGTCCAATTTACGATTTAATTGTATCGTATTTTTGTATTACATTGATCGATTATTAATCCATTAATTGTAAAAAAATCGTAAAAATATTTTCAAGAAATATGAATTCTGTAGTTGTCTAAAATTGCAAACAGCCGCAAGAATTGCTCAAGTTCAGAGCATAAAATGGTGGAAATGGTTGTGCATGTAAGCATTGTCAAAGCTACAAATCTAATGCCGATTTCCCATGGGCATTGAAATGGCAAAAAATTAGTGTAATTTAAAAATTTCCACGTGGCAAGGCATATTAAGCAGGTAGAGAAAACACAACCCTGCCATTTATTTTGTTGTTGCTTGAGAAACCTAGAATGACAAAACAGAAAGAAATGTAAGCACGTTCGACCAATCAAAAGCAAGCAAAAATGATGCTAGTGTATGTGCATGTGAATGTGTATATGTACACGAAATAGAAAAAAATCAAAACTGCGGCCCTGCTGCTACTTACTACCTGTTTAATGCGCCTTGCCACGCATGAACCAAAAATACAAGATCACGCAAGAACGCGACGTTGTATTTGTAACTGGTTTTGAGAAAAAAATCATGGAAGCGGGTTCGTCAGCTGAGCATTTGTTTACATCACAAGCACCACTATTTTACACTTTTCTTTAACTAAAGAAGCATTTTTATGAATTATTTTATCTAAATTGGGTGTTTAAAGTGGCTGACAACAATTTTGGTTTTCGTTCCTTTCTTTGCTTTGTTTACTTTTCGTTCGTTTTCCAACGAAACAAGATGGCGTAGAACCCGCTCACAAAATCGACTTTTTTCATTTTCTTGTTCTTACGTTATCTTGTGTCGTTCGTTCATGCTTGCCACGTGGAATTGACTAGAATAGGTTTGTATAGTAACCAATAGTCAGTATTAAATTGTACTGGAACGTGCAAATTTTTACTGGAAAAGTGTATGATAACCCAAAAAGTTTGCAAGAGAGCACTGAATCGAGAGCGTAACAACACGGGAGAGCGGCAAACTCTTACTAGTGAAATTTTTAGTAGCAGAAATTAGCTAGCAGAAGAAGAAGAAGAATAAATGTCAAAAGCCGCCATTTGTTGAATTGGTTTAGCACAAACAAAAGTAAAATGAGTGGAAATCAAAATATTAATGATGTGCTGGACTCAGTGTTGCAAGAACTTTTTGGACGAACCGGCTAAATTGGCAAATAAAACCGGCTAAAATGTTTCAACTAAATTTCATTTAAATAAATCACGAGTAAAAATACCATTTCTTGGAGAGAAGTTACAAATTCGAGCCGGAAAAAATTTTGCCAGCAAGAATTTGCAATTAGGAAAAACATATGATTGTGGCACATGGTTGGATTTTTTGTCGACGATAATTTGAATAAACAAGTTCGTTAAATTTAAAAATTTACAAACTGGAGCGATTTTAATATGTAAAATGTAAGTTAATACTTGTTTACTTAATTAATTTAGTTAATTCCAATGATTTGAAAGGTACTCGGCAAAAAAAACTATCTATTACTATTACTATCTCATATTTTGAGTGATAATTGTCTTCCCTATAAGGCCTTTTCAGACTGACCGATTCTCAATACACTCAGATAGAAACCAATACACATAAAAACCGCTGTAAAAATTTCCCTTAAATTTTAAGGGAGTAAAACAACGACCTTAAGTTAGCATCAACCGAGGCCATATGTTGACAAGGGATGCAAAATCACAGTTACACAAAAAAACTGGTCAGATTTTTCAGAAATCCCTTCAATTCTGATGTAAAATGTGATGCCAAAAGACTGCAGATCTCCCATTTAGATGACCGGTCATATGACCGGCAGATGTCTCGTAGGATTCCCAGAGAGTTTTGCTTTGCGTAGAAATTTGTGCTGATGAATACATGCCCGAAGATTGGAATCTCAGTGTACTTTGCCCAATCCACAAGAAGGGAGATCCCGCCGTTTGCGCCAATTATCGCGGAATAAGCCTTCTTAATATTGCATACAAGGTCCTGTCGACGATACTGTGTGAAAGACTGAAGCCGTTCACGATCCAGCTGATTGGACCTTATCAGTGTGGCTTCAGACCTGGTAAGTCCACCATTGACCAGATTTTCACAGCACGTCAAATCCTGGAGAAGACACTAGATAAGCAAATCGACACACACCATCTTTTTGTTGACTTTAAAGCTGCTTTTGATAGCACGAAGAGGAGCTGCCTGTACGACGCCATGTCCAAATTTGGGATCCCCGCAAAACTAATACGGCTATGTAGAGTGACGTTGAGCACAACCTTCTGCTCCGTCCAAATTGGGAAGGACCTCTCCGCGCCGTTTGAGACCAAACGAGGTTTTAGACAAGGCGATTCACTCTCGTGCGACTTTTTCAACCTGATGCTGGAAAGCGTAATAAGAGCTGCCAATCTGAATCGCAACGGCACCATATATAGCAAAAGAACGATGCTGCTGGCGTATGCAGATGATATCGATATCGTAGGTCTGAAACAAAGGGACGTAACCGCAGAATTTTCCAGTTTAGAAAAAGAAGCTAAAGAGGTTGGTCTAGCGGTGAACGAGGGTAAGACAAAGTACCTCCTGGCAACATATAAACAGTCCACGCGCTACGGGACACACGTTACTGTTGGCAGATATAACTTTGAAGTAGTGAAGGACTTTGTCTACCTAGGATCCAGCATAAACACCACCAACAACGTCAGCCTGGAGATCAAGCGAAGAATAACTCTTGCCAACAGGTGCTACTTTGGGCTCGGTAGGCAATTGAAAAGCAGAGCCCTCTCTCGACGAACGAAACTCACGCTCTACAAATCTCTCATCATGCCCGTCCTTTTATATGGCGCAGAATCTTGGACGATGTCGAACAAAGATGAGAAGGCTTTGGGGGCTTTCGAGAGAACTATTCTACGCAAAATCTACGGCCCTGTTTTCGTGGATGGCGGATATCGGAGAAGATCGAATGAGCAACTGTATGAGCTTTTTAACGACATGGACATAGTTAAGCGCATAAAAATACAGCGATTGCGTTGGCTTGGACATGTTGTACGCATGGATGACGACTCTCTGGTGAAAAGATCCTTCGACTCCGCACCCATGGGTGGACAACGAAAGCAAGGGCGCCCACGAACGCATTGGAAGGACCAAGTGCAGAAGGACCTGTCTGCGCTCGGGATAACCAACTGGCGCAAATTCGCGCAGGAGAGAAGCAATTGGAAAAGCTTTTTGGTCTCGGCCCAAACCGAAAAACGGTTGTAGTGCCAAATAAGAAGAAGAAGAAGAAGAAATTTGTGCTCTTTTATTTTCATTTTGACTCACTTCAGTGTTGGTTCCTTTAATTCAAGCTGGCATTCGGTTTTTGGAATTTAAATAAGTTCTCAGCAAAAAACTTTGTTTAAAAAAATACATATGTGTACATAGTGCTTGAAAATATCAATTTTTCGCTTACCTTAAACCTTTGGGAGTGGGCGAAAATGATGTTTTGTAATTTAGGCAGAATTGAATATGCGCTATCTGGGAAGACAGTATCTACATGTAATATTTATTCTGTTTTGTTTGTTGGCACTATATCCAAACACAAAAGCATCTTAAGTGTGTTGGTGTTGGTTGATTTTTCCGACAGGGTGGTAAGATGATTTGATTGATTAATGATTGAAACCAAACTTGACAAGGGATGACGGAAATTCGTTCCAAAATAAATCATCTTAAGTGTCTTAACAGTGAAACAATTTCTTATTTTCTAAGTTTGCGAATACAACTTCACACTTAAAATTAAGACATTTATAACAAACATTTTATGAAGAAAATCCCTTCTTCGTTTAAAATAAAAATACGCGAAATCGGCCCAATTTCATACAACCCTGCCTGACATGAAAATTTTCTCCACGATAAGGCTAGTAGCCATTTCTAACAGATTTTGGGTCGCTTAGTCAAAAATGGAAACATATATACATATTTGAAATTTACAAAAACAAGACAAATAGCAAAATCGGCTAAAACCGGCTAATTTTTTCTACAAAACGGCTAACAAATCGGCTGCCGGCTAAATCGAAATTTCTCCGGCTGTTTGCTATCGCTACCGGATAAATCTAGCCCGAAAACGGCTAAAATGGCAACACTGACTGGACTGTGTAAGTGCTTGTGTGTAAAGCAAAGAGTTTAAAACTGATTTATAAATAGTAAAATGTTTACAGCAGAATATCAAAACGGTGCAATAACTATTCACTTGCAAGTTTTTACTGGTTTTGTGTTCAATAACTTTTTCTGCTAGTTTTCTCTTCTTCTCAATTTTACGCTCTATTTTGCTTTTACGCTCTCGCTGCAATATTTTACTGGAGAAGTTACTATTAAAACCTATTGACGAATATTTTTTACGGTGCGTTTACATAAGACAATTTAAAACAAGACAATTGAGAATATGTATTGGTTGTCAAATTATTATGTAAAGTAGGTGTCCAGACAATTATAAAGACAATACACTTTTCAGCAACCGCCGTTGGCGTCGTTTGGCGTGAATTTCGTTTTTTTTCATAATTTTGTTGTTTTTTTTTGTGATATTCCTTTTCTTAAACTAACCAAGAAGTGACCGGATTGTCCAATTTACTGTCCAATTCAATGTCTTCGAAAAATTAAAGACAGTGGCGAAGACAAAGAGAAAAGTGTGAATGTATTGGTAAAAAGTGTGAGTGTATTGCAACTTTCTTTGCAAAATTGTCCTATGTAAACCCCAAGTTAATGCCCAATTTTGTCATTATCATTATGTTCGCAGATTTTTTCCTATTAAAAAAAATAAATTTTGATAGTAAATTGAATGGCCCGTAGTAATAGAGAAGTTAGAAAAAGGTTTTAACGATTAAAATTGTGTTTTATTGTAATCACCATTTTAACTCTTTCATAGTCAACTTAAAATGCATTTCATGGCAAATACAGAATTTTAACATTAAATGAGAAGAACGCGGTTTTAAAATGGTTAAATAAGGTTCTAAAATTTGTTTTGTTGTTGAAGAAGTAAACGCAATATCACCCAGGTTCGGTCCCCACTCCAAGCGCTTCCAAAATTTTTTTTTTTATTTTATATTTTTATTTTAACAAAAACATTATTTTATTAAATTTTGTCTTATTATCTTTTTTGTTTATGGTATTTCATATTATTATTTCGTTATTAATCAAATTCTTTGGAGTTTAGTTTTAATTAAAAAGGCCACAAATATAATTAAATTCAAAAAATTTAAATAATGTTTAAATGAACACAAAAAGATGTAAACAAAATGTTCCCTGGCAGTGCGATTCGAACCCACGACTTCCCGCCTTGCTAATTCCGTAATCCTGCAGAGGGTACAGGGTGAACTAATGAAAGTACTCATATTTCTATATATTGCCGGGTAAATTTTTTCTCTTCATCTTAACAAAATGCTGTTTCTAAGATGTAAGATTGAAACAACTTAAAAATCTATTCTAAACTTAAAACTGTTAACAAGAATGAGTTTTAATGGGGTACGATTTTCCGTCATCCCTTGTCAAATTTGGTTTGGAGACAAACCGGTTTCGGCGTTGTGCCATCTTCAGTGTCATTTTTCGTTCTGAATAGTTTCTGTTTGTCTGTCACTATTTATAGCCGTGTTAAATCGTCGTTGGTTCATAGTTAGGTACGTCTCAGCGGATTATATTCTTTCGTTCAACCAGTAGTTTCAGTTCTGTGTGTACATCCTCAGGTAGAAATTAGCTGCTCACCTCTTTTTTGATTAATTGTTGCATGGATTCGCAGGTAGGTAAAAATCAGTTATTTTCTTTGTCTTTGTTTCTGTAGTTTGGACCTGCATTTCATTGTTTAAGGTAGTTGCAGGGTTTCTGTTTTGTTTTGCGTATAATAGCCTGAGTGTTCGAATAATATATCAGATGCGGTGTTTATTTGCTCATTTATTATTTTTCCGACGAACGTCTTTTGTTTGTATCTCTACATATTCTCTAATACGTTTAGGCGTTGTCCTTTGTACTGTACATGGAGAACTTTGGCTGTCTTTCCTATTTTCATTGGCGTGCAATGGTTTTCTGCCATATGGTTTGCGAAGTTCGATGCCGGGGTGGTAGAAGGTTTTAGCATTTTTTTGTTGTAGTCCCTTATATGTTCACGATATCTTGTTTTTATCTTGCGCCGTTTGTCCTATGTAACTATGTTGACATTCGCAAGTAAACTTATATACACCTTGCTCGTCTAGTGGATCTTCCTCGTTCGCACTATTTCGTAGTATCCCCCCCACATTGTCCTTCGTTCTAAATGCTGTATTAATGTTATATTTTTGGAATACCTTAGCCAATTTATATGACGTTTTGCCCGTATAAGTCAAGACCAGTGTTGCCAGAACTTTTTGGGCCGACCGGCTAGATTGGCAAAAAAAAGCGGCTAAAAACGGCTAAAGTGTTTTAGTGAAAATCCACATGCTTTATTTAAATAAATCGCAAGAAACGAAAGACTAGTTAACACCATTAATTTATATCGAGTGTATATTCCTCATCATCAAATAAATCACTATTGTATATATCACCTGAATTCATTAATTTTAAGAGATCGTCATCTACAGTAAAATTATGGCAGCATTTTTCTTCACGTTTTAAACCGTATCTTATATATAAAATAGCGTTTAACGTTTTAACGCACATTGGATTTCTTTGCTTAGTTTTTATTATATTCATTGAACTAAATATTCGCTCTACTTCTGCATTACTTATAGGCAAAACAAGAAAACTAAAAACTAGGTTGCAAAGGTCAGCAAAAGGGTTTTCTCCTAAGGCATTTCGAAATTGATAAACTTCGGCCCGAAATTTTACAGTTGAGTCTAAATTACTCCAGGTATGTAACGTTAACCGTTGCCATTGCATCTCTATGGATGTTATTTCGTCGGCATTATATTTGTGTTTTTGTTGCTGTAGTTGGACAAATACTTTTGGTTTAATTACTCTTAATGCATTTCCAACCGAAAA
>NW_023458568.1:1929438-1931231 GCF_013731165.1 Rhagoletis pomonella | reverse complement strand
AAGTCGAAATTATTCTTACTATATGCAATAAATATGTATACATATTGTGTAGATGCATATGTATGCGAGAGATACAATTTTGTGAATCTAAAATGTGAAAGTTATGCAAATATGTATGCAATTGGCAAACTCGTAGGTGATTTGCCGTCGGCATTTGAGTTGAAAAAATTGACTTTTACTTTTTTACCGATTCATATGGTAGATGCTACGCTATTTTCAATGCAACAAACCGCAGTTTTCTAGCTGCCTTAGTTTGTTCCCAAAGTCACTTCAAAGATGGACACATTGACCGAAAAACGCAAATGCGCACTCTTTGGTAGTTTATACGCTATTTTCAATGCAACAAACCGCACAAATCCACTTCAAAGATGGATACATTGACAAAAAACGTACAAATGCATTGATTGCACTGCACGTGTTAACTTCAAAGTTGTTTTTGTTATTTATATTGAGAAAATATGTTGCATGATCATTTTTCACTGCTATACTCGTATTATATGTAAATAATGGGGCATATTCATAGTTACAGCTTTTTTACATCATTGTCAGTGGAATAGGTATTTGTGAAAAAAGCTGCAACTAACTTTCGTCTTATTTGGGGCTGACAAATTTTAACTTATAGTCTACGAATATGCCCCAATAGTTTTGGAGTCAAATGAAAATGCAATTTCCTTGCATATGTATGTACTTATACATTAGGAATGTTAAGGTCTCGAAAATCCCGGGATTCTTAGCAAGTAATCCCGGAATTTGTAATTTGCACTGATGGCAATAATAGGAACTCCTTTTCTTGACCAGTATTGGGTATATTTCGTTTTTTATTTCATAATTAATATTTTTTTATAAATGTCTACATACATGTACATATAACACCGCGCGATAGTAAATTTTAAATACAAATATCAATATATTCGCGAAACCCTGGGCCAAATATAATAAAATTGCGATTTTAGTTTTTCACTCTGATGTCAGTAATTCAAAAATGATTAAAAAAATTCATAGAAATGTGTTTAGAGAAGAAGTATGGGTATACAATTAATGAGGAAATTCTGCAGAATTTAAACAGATTCAAATTTCTGGTGCAGAAGGGCTGGTCATTTTGAAATTTTATCCTTGAAATTTCGCAATATTTGTTTTAGAAATAATTATATGTTAAGGGCTTATATAAACTCGATAACAGCCTCGAATTTCGTTCTTCTAACTTTGTCAGCTTAAAAATTAACTATTCGTCCTTGTGAATCCAAAAAATTTAATTTTCTTAAATTCTAAAGAAATTTCCTTTTGCATTTGTTACCCGTATTTGTATTCTACATTGCATTGAATTTTTAAAAAAATTTTTTTCATATCTCCGAAATTAAAAAGTGGTCAGAGAAAAAAAATAAAAACGCCACTTTAAATAAAAAAGTAGGTTTCAAACCCATTTTTTTATTATTTATTTCATGGTAGGAAAGCTTCTCAAGCAATATAGAAGCAATTTTTTTCGATTAAAGTTGTTGAAAAGTAATGAATATTTATATCCTGACTAATCCCGGGATCCCGTGATTGTGACAACGCCATCCCGAAAATCCCGGGATCGGAAAAAGCCGAAAAATTAACATCCCTAATGTACATACTCCATTAAGTGATAACGTTTTTACATGCATAAATATATATGTATGTATGTGCATATTACTGCCAAAATACTACGAACATGCATATAAATGTACATATGTACAACTCACGGCAGCATACATATGTACATATGCACATAATTACACGCCTACTCAAATACAACAATAACTATTTCATTCATA
>NW_023458568.1:1927495-1929338 GCF_013731165.1 Rhagoletis pomonella | reverse complement strand
TCGGCAGCAACGATCGGTGAAGTCGCATGTGGTTAGCGCTGAGCGGGCGCAGTGTGCGCACTGTGGTGCTCCGCATCGAATTGCTAAGTGTCCAGCGCTGTCAGCTATGAATATTGAACAACGTTATCGGGGAGTTGCCGGAATTGTGGCCGTAGCACAATACTATCTTATGCCGCGAGAGGTTCACCAACATAGCTTCGCCTGAATCCACGTCTACGTCACCCGTATCAAATACTGCACCTGGTAAGGTCCAAACAACTTCAGCTGCATGACTAGCAGCACCTGCGACAGCCCACGCGCACAGATATCAGCCGATCACCCTCCTAGCAACAGCGCGTGCATATGCCTTTGGAGAAGCATCGGTTCAGCGTGTGGCTCGTATCTTATGCGATCCTGGATCGCAGGTTAGCTTCGTGACGGATCGCCTAGCAAACTCCTTGCAGTTATACCGACGGAAATGTGACCTGATGGTAGAAGGGGTAGGGGCTGCCGTCAATACCCGAGTGAAGGGCAGCGTTACACTCACGTTGAGGTCAACGAAAACTACATTTGAAATGCAAATTGAGGAATTGGTTTTACCGTCCATTACTTCTCCGACTCCGACGGTGAATATTGACGTGAACCAGTGGCCGTACTTGAGAGGGCTAGAGTTGGCGGACGATCGGTTTGGGACGCCTGGAGTTATCGACGTTCTCATCGGCGCGGACGTGTGGGGGCGAGTCCTAGAGGGTGATGTCATCGGTGGACGACCAGACGAACCTTTCGCCCAGCAGCAGTGTCTTTTACTTCGAACGTATCATCGCTCGCACTGAGCGCGTTACCGGGTGAGGATGACGTCCGTTTAGAAGAACTGCTACACAGGTTTTGGGAGATGGAGGAAATTGCGATTGCTGATAATCAACACGTCGACGACTGTGCCCAGGTCTTCGAAGCTACTCATAGCCGCACTGCAGACGGCCGTTACATCGTCCACCTAGCTCTTCGACAAAATGTACCCAAACTTGGTGACTCGTATGCACTGGCTGCACGCCAATTCGGTAGACTAGAGCGTCGCTTGGTAGTGGATCCCGGCCTTAGGGAAAACTATGTGGCATTCATGCGGGAGTACGAAGCACTCGGACATATGGAGCGAGTCGAACCATCGTATCCCCATAGCAATTGCTACTATATTCCTCACCATGCGGTTACCACCTAATTCCGCGTGGTGTTCAATGCTTCGGCGCCGACCAGCACGAGAGTCTCCTTAAACGATATTCAACTGGTGGGCCCAGCGCTTCAGGACTCGCTTAGCAGCATACTTCTTCGTTTCCGACGTTTTCGAGCGGCGATAACTGCCGACATCGAGAAAATGTTTAGGCAAGTGTTGGTTGCGCCGGAGCATCGAGACTATCAGAGGATTATTTGGCGCGAGTCCCCGGCCGACGACATTGGCATATATCGATTGAAGACCATTACATATGGCATGGCATGCAGTCCATATAACGCAGTGCGCACGTTGCAGCAATGCGCTTATGATAATTACGGTTCAGTTCCGTATAGGCGGCAGGCGGTCCTCGCTCGAGATGCAATTCTAACCTCGTTTTACGTCGATGATTTCCTCACCAGTTGTGAGAGCGCTACCGATGCAGTGGAACTGGCTAGAAACGCGGCCAAATTTACGCTAAGAAAATGGAACTCCAACGATGGCCAGGTGATGAGCTACTTATCTAATGAATCGTCTCTTTCCAGTTATACCTTCCATTTTGGTGTGGCTTCCGTCTTAGGCCTAAGATGGGACGCAGTGACGGATCAGCTATTTTTTCCAAGTCGACCTAGACCAATCATCCGAGGCTCCCACGAAGAG
>NW_023458568.1:1926241-1927395 GCF_013731165.1 Rhagoletis pomonella | reverse complement strand
TGATCCGCCTCTCTCATTTGGAACAGTTCGTTTTGTCCCACTTATTTATTTTAGGTAGTGTTTAAGCTGTTTGTTTTATAGTCAGTAATGATTTTATTTCATTTGATTAAATATATAAATAAATAAAAGCATAAATGCCCCGTAACTTGTAAATAAGCCGGTTTACGATACAAAATTAATTAAGTTTACGTGGTTGCGACGCGTTTATAATTTTAGATGAATTGCCCTAAAAAAATTAAGTATTGGGAACAAAAAATTTGTAATTAATTGGTCTTGGATACGTTTTCCAATGGAAGATACCGAATTTGAATTATAGTCGGTACCGTCTGCATGTGCATGTGTGTCTGCTTCTAATATTATATTATTGTCGAGTTCATTTGTTTGCTCGCGCAAACGGATATTACGCAAGGTTGAGCACGCATTATAACCTTACCAGCAAAACCAGGATCGTATAGTAACACTCGTTGTTGTGATAAACATCGCAAAGTTCCTTTAAGCACTCCAAATAGTCTCTCTACTGGATTTCGAGATTTGCATAGCGCCTCGTTGTACCGAAACTTAGGGGTACGCTCAGGTTGGTTCGGTAAAGGCGTCATGAGCCATGACTCTGAGGGGTATCCAGAATCGCCTGAAAGGAACTTAATTTTAAATTATGTACATTTTAAAGTAAGTTAAAAAGAATACCAATAAAAAGCATGCTGCGGTTTCCATTTTCAAAAGCTCCCTGCATGACTCGCTGCACTGGACAAGAACTCCAAATATAAGAGTCATGCCGTGCTCCCGGAAACCTAGCATTGACGTTCAGTATGTTTAAATTTGGGTCACATATCTATAAAAGCATAACAAATATTTATCGCTCGATTTTTATTTAAAATACTTAGCTCACCATTTGCACATTTATCGAGTGATGGTTCACGTATGCTTCCTCATGAGTTTTAGGACCCAAAATAGAAACATGCATGCAGTCTACCGCTCCAATAGTTCCTCCAACGAAAGGCGCAGGTGCTGAAGCAAACATTTCCTTGGCAGCTTGACAGTCCACCTGCGTCATAGGGAACTTAACCTCCTCAAAAAATAGTATACTGTTTATGTCATCAGTTATGCGATGTATACAACGGCTTATAGAGATTGATATGCCCCACTGCATCCTGTGG
>NW_023458568.1:1924830-1926141 GCF_013731165.1 Rhagoletis pomonella | reverse complement strand
CCTTCGTATATGCATTAGTGAATGGTATCAGAGCCATTTATGTCATCCCCCACGCCACGCAAAGGTGCCTTTATACTCAGAAAAAATTCTGCTAAATCTGTTTCTCTCAACACATGATTTGGTAATAGTTACCAAATCTTGTTTTGAGAAAAATTATTTAGGTGACTGTTATCTGAGTGTATGAGCACTACTAAATTATTTTCATGATTGTGCCTCGAAGACAATGGAAGAAAACAATCCTTCGAGAAAACTGATTTACTCGAGCTCGCCTCGAATTCGAAACGAGCCCAAAAGATATATTCGAGAAATTTATTTTCTCGAGTTCGTCTCGAATTTGATACTATGTCACCCTCGTTTTTGTGTTTATTGGGGAACTACTCCGCATGAGCAACCCAGTAGTAAGTTAAACAAAATTTTTAACGCATCTGTAGTGCGATTCGGTAACTCTTAACCATGCATTTCTCGAGTTGTTAATTAAAGATGTTTGTCCTTGTCAGTAACGATTATTCGATTCAAAAACTCATTCCTAACGACACTGAACAGGTGACTTTTTCCATTAATTCAAATTGATAAAAAGTGGCATCTCCGCTGTTCGAAATGTCAAATTTGCGAAAAGCACAAAGCGGAACAGAAAAAAAAAACAAAGCCATTTCTTCGCGCCGCTAATTTGCGTCCACATATTGCAGCAAAGGGAAGTATAATTTGCTATTTATTTCCCTATCGCGATTTTCACGTGAACAAATATTCCAAAAAGTTATAAAGCAAAACAAAACAAATTTTTCCCAATTTGTTTTTGTTTTGCAAGTCAAATTATGGGAACAATTCATTCACATGAAATTGGCGATAGGGCTGATTATATTTTACAAACATCGTGTTAATATATATGTTGAAGCTGTAACCTCTTAGTTAAGTTTATTTTCTGTCATTTCGTAATCGTCTGGCAATACTGTTCTCGTTCTTGTCATTCATTTCTGTTTTGTGATTACATTTGTTTGTTTCGTTAAGAATCATTGTACGGTACTTTAAATTCCTGAAATTTTCTATAAAAGGCGACGAAAACTCTTTTTAGCTTCTTCTTGTGCACAGATAAGCGGATGAATAAAGCCTGTATTGGTAAATTGTCAACTTGCGTGTTTTAATCAGTAACAATATACTTTTTATCAATATATGGTGATCGAAAACAATTCCAGGCAAACGGATGTTTTGAAGGTGAGAAGTAATTATTATTAGATATGTTTTACATAAACCGTAAACCGTTGATTAAAAATCATTGAATTTCCCTTAATTTTGTATAAAACTTGAAACCTTGCT
>NW_023458568.1:1921243-1924730 GCF_013731165.1 Rhagoletis pomonella | reverse complement strand
AAAACAGCATATTCGAAAATTTTCTAAAGATTCTGAATAAAGAGTTTGAAATTTTGATGAACGTTTTTTGAGTTTGATAAATTTTTGTGTTATAGAATGAGCTGTATTTTGAATACAAATTTGCGAAAATAGTTCAAGATTGAAAACATTGGGAATATTATGAAAAACTATATTACGAATACTTCTGTGAGTGACTGTATACACTATAACCGTATTAAGCAAAAATTAAAATATATTTGAAAACTTTATAATTTTATATAACTCCTAAAAATCACTTCGAAGCTATTTTATTTTTTATCAAAGAACTGTAGTTGGTATATCAATAACGACCGAAGACAAAATAGTGTATTAAAAAAAATTTAGCAAGTTAAAACTTTTTTGGTAATTAATTATGAAATTGGTTATTGCAAAAACACAATTTTTATAAGAAGTTAATGAAAAAGTTGTAGCTTCATAAATTTTGTTACATACAGTATTTTGTCATCGGTCGTTATTGACTGTCCAATTACTGATAAAAAATATAATAGCTTCGAAGTGCTTTTTAGAAGAATTTAATTTTGAGTTGAATAACAGTTTAAATTGAATTCTAGTTTTTATGTGTAGTTTATAGTATTTCACTTAAGTTCGGCTTTTAGAAAATAAATGAATAGAAAAAAGTATTAAATGCAACGAAATATTCAAAATTTTAATTTAAAATTCGATGTGTAAATAAGGTAAATAAATTTAATTTTCATAACAACTATGTATGTCATATTCATAACAAAAACATTTCAACTTTATTTCATAAAATATATATTTTTAAAACACTAGAGATATATCTAGAGTCAGGTACAAAACAAGGTACAAAATAATTAATTTAAAACATAAAAGGAAAAAATTAGTAATTCATTTTGAAAATTAAAAGAAAAACTATAAACTTAACTCTTGTATGATATGTTGCTTGCTTACCTTATCGGCTGCGTCGATTTCGCTGTGGAACTGGGTACGTTTGCTGTTATGCACTCGCTAGCTCGTCGGAGTTGGGTGGGTTGATTTGCCCACAAATTCGCACACTGCATCGCTCTGTGAACCACTGCCTGTGATCATACCACCCTTATTGCACTTGCCAGACCTTAAGCATGCCTGAAATCTCCAAGCCTACTCGTCTGCCCCCGCTCCGTTCTCTGTCGATCCCCCCCACGGACCGCCCCCTTCGTACAGGTCTCGGTTTGCCTCCAACTGAATGAGGCCGGCCAATCCGTCCCTTCACAACCGTTACTAGCTCTGGCCCTTGTGGCTAGCCCCAACTGCACCCTCACCCCTTTATCCGAGTTTCCCGCTTAACTCAATTCCCCCCATCCCGTCCGTCCGTCTAAGGTTTCACCAAGAAATTCATTCACCACACACATCACTCCAATTTAGCAATCCATTTTGTTTATTACATTGATGCTCATATATGGTTACACTCTAGTACTTTACTTTGGTAAGCGCTCGGCGCTCGGAATAAGTCAGGCTGCGGGATCTTGATGTCACTAATGCTAAGTTAAACGAGAACCTCCGAATCTGCTACCTAAGACGTCTTGGTATGGGACTCACAAGCTTGCGAACCAAAGGCTGGCCCTTGCATTAAACCGATAGGCCCTTCCTACGCCCTTCTTACTCGTTGCACAGATCGCTATACCAACTAATTTCCTTAACCTTACGCATTTTCTTACATAACTACAATTCATAGAATTCTTTACAAAAGTATTAATTTATTGATCTTGGAATGTGTGTACCGCGAGTTATTTCACAAATTCTCACGCAAAAGACTATTACTTAAAACTATTGTACGTGGATGCAACTTTATATGTCTCTACTTTACGCCCAATGCTTAGAAAGGCTTTCGTTTGAGAATCAAAATAATAGGAGCGTTCCTTATCTCCCAGAAATAGTCTGAAAAAGTCCGAAGATTTAGTCCAAAAAGCGTTCCTTAACTCGGAAATGACAGCAAAAATGAGGGAGCAACACTCAGTGAGAGTGACTCTCATCAGTCCGAAGTAGTCAGATTTCGTCAGAAGAATTTTTTCTGGCAAAATCCTGAAAAGTGTCAAACTCAACTGAATTTCAATTAACGGAAATTAAAGAATACGCAAAAAGTGAGAATAATCTAAAAAGTAAAAAAAGTGAATTGAAATTGGAAGGAGGCAAAAAATAATTGATATAGTAATGGCCTTATTCATAAAAAAAAAATAGTTTTACAAAAGGGTTATAATTTGAAAAATGTATGAAAACGTCAATTTATAAAGCTCTTTAAACCTACTTTATTTTTTATGAATAAGGCCATAAGTGTTTATTGTGCTTGTGCTTGTGTGAATGTGTTTTGTACATACATTTCCATTATTATTTGACGTTAGCTATGTTTTTGCCATTCTTTGGACTAAAAATTTGGTTTTTTGCGTTCCTTTACTTTTCCTGTTATTCTCTTTTAATGAGCGCATTTTGCTTATGCTCTGGCGTTTTCCCACTTTTCAGATTTTAGTCCAAAAAGATAAGGAATGAATCTTATATACTGCACCCCGCTTTGCTTCAGCTCGAATAATTCATAACTACCCACGGTCTTAAGCTAGCAACGATATCTGTATGTCATAGCTTTTAAAATTCATAAAGTCAAATAGTGGCATACAGTTCGCAAATTCATCTTGATTGCAACCCTTATAAAATTATTGTACCAAATACATAAAAGAAATACTCATTTATACGGCATGAACTTGCTTAAATGCAATTCGCCCACGCAGGCCTTTAACCTTGAGAGGGGTTATACACAGACACGTATAGTTTACTTCGCTCATATGAATATACAGGAATCTGGCGGATGCACCCGCTATGAGTATGGGAACCGCTCTAGATTTAACTGCATCGACATCTACAATACATACGTGTAGAAGGTCAAATTTACTGGAAACCTGGCTTCGATGGAATATCACCAAGATGCGACGCATTCCACCGCTGTCCAATGCACCACTAAGACTGCGCAGCTTCTTTTCGCCAACTCCACAACCAAACAAAAATAAACTTGTCCAGAATTAACTGGGATGCGTTGCGACAGATATACCTCCGGCACTGGCTTACTTTAGTGCATCGTCCAATCCACGTGTTTCCTTACCCTCCTCCTTGTTTGCTGGGTGTTTTCCGAATAAGAATTTTTTTCTCTGCTTTCTTCGTCAAAAAAGGAAAACAAGTTACAAAGTACATCTAGTGCGATCTCCCAACAGCGAGGATTTTGACATGTACGCAAACTGCGTTCGCAACATGTTGTAATCGCTATTACTAATAAGCGGTGCGGACACATTGTCTGCGTCAAGCGCTTTAGCGACCGTAACAGATATGTACACTAAAAAAAAAGTCTGCATACACCATTCATTTTTTAAATATTCACAATATTTTGCAAGCTAAAATTCGTTTGTTATTTTTTTTCATAAAAATATGGATCATGCTTAAAACAAAATCATACAAAGCAAGGTTTCAA
>NW_023458568.1:1914327-1921233 GCF_013731165.1 Rhagoletis pomonella | reverse complement strand
TTTTGTGAAAGTATTAGCAAATTTAAGTGCATGAAAGGTTTCTGAGGCGTTGTTTACTTTTACTTGAAAATTGTAAAAATCGGCAAATCCCAATTAGCTGTTTCTGGAACGTGCCACATTTGTTCGCTACTTCGTGATATGATAAAAAGAAAAGCTGGCAGCACTCCGCAAGGGTGCAGAAATCTCTTAAAATATGTTCGAAAAATATCTTAATATGGAAGGAACTGCCTTACATTGTCAAGGAAAATAATTTCCAAAACGCAACGCAATTTTTAGCAACTTCAATCTTGCACTTTATTATGCTAAAATAAAATTTTTTTTAGAGTCTAATTAAAAAGTTTGCCATTTGGGTGAAACATAGCAGAATTTTTTAATTTTTGTACAAAGTTTGATCCAAACCCAAAGATCTACCACATTTTTTTTTAGATCTACCACATTTCTTTCCAGATTCAACCACACAGAATTTTTTTAAAGTCCGATCACTGGTCCCGCTGTGGAGGGTTCATGGACATGAAGGGTTTCAAGGCAATGAAAGGGCTGACTGTCTCGCAAAGCGTGAAGCTCAAATGCGTTTGCATGGTCCCTAGCCTTTCTGCGGTACAGCTAAAGGATATACTGCAGACCTACTTAGGAGCTAACTGGGAATAATCTCAAATTGCTGCCCACTGGCGGAAGTCAAAAGGAATAAGACAATCAAAGATATGCATAACTCTTTCCAGCAGGAACTCCGAAAGACACCTTGAACTTAGAACTCTTACTGGCAACCTGACAGCACACTGAAAGTTAACATACGGTTTTAATTAAATGGGTCTGTAGAGATGGACTGTAGGATTTGTCGGCAGGTGAAAGAAACCCCAAAGTGTATTCTATGTGCCTGTCGACGAAGCGTGAATCGTAGATTTATACACTTTGGAGAACGATTGCTTTCTCCATCCTAAATTTGGAACATGGCCTCATCCAAAGTGCTGAGCTTTTTAAATATCCTAAGGTTGGAGTGATTACAATTTGGATTTAGCACAATATAATCTTCTTAGGTTGTAGCGCGGGTATCTTCGACATAATAATAATAATATCATCACTAGACACGAATAAAGAGCTCGGAAAAACTCTTTGGGGAGTTCTGGGGAATACTGTTGCACTCGAAAATATAGTTGACCGCGGACATAAGTTTATGGGTCTTTCTTCGCTGTCAAAGAGGTTAACGCGGCTTTATTTGCCGTCACCTATGTTAAGAGTCTTTCTTCGCCGAAATTCTTTTTACGTTATACGCAGTTAATTTGTTTTTAATAAGTTATGTTTTAGTTTTACTAAATGTTATGTTAACTATGTTTTTAAAAAATTTGACATTGAAAACAAATATTAAAACTCAAAAAAATGTTTGGCAGGTTTTGGTTGGTTATGGTACGAAATAATGGCAACTTTTTTCTTGTCCATTTATTTGAGAGTTGCCTACTGGCCTTTAGTTGTAAAGGGCAAGGAAAAAGCGCTTATTCCTGATAATATGAAAGTTTTAAACGTTCCATATTTAAATTGGGCACCACTTGTATCAACTCACGTCCAGCGCACGTTTAGTACATTCAAGACTTATTTCGCGAAAATCGAATGAAAATGCTGCCAGAAAAATTTAAAATGCATCTTGTGGTTCAGCGTAGGGATGTTTCGAATGTCATATGTGCGACTGCGAATGTTAGGAATAACATTACAAAAGCTATATTCAACTTAAGTCATCGTTTTTATTACTTAAAAATTTTGTAAATTATTAGCATATATGTAATATTTCTATATTGCCAATATCTGCAAACATTACATTACAGACATATAATAAAAGAAAACGAAAACATAGTAATCGTATGTAAAAAATGACACTTGAAATTAAAGCAAATCGCAGTCGCGGTACCTTAAAGGAAAATAACAGAGAATTTTGAGTTTTCATTTAATTTCATGAATTTTATCATGATAGAAACATTACAAGGTAAATTCATTCTCCCAATTCGTCGGCCATGATTTTTTTTCTGACGTTTGCCAACATTTTAAAATCATATAAAATTGAAAGTAAAAAAATTAAATTGTTCACAATTGTTGTAGTTTGAGATTGAAATTGAGAATGCGTGTGTGAGTTTGAGTTTTGAATTTTAAAATTATATTGTTGGCAAACGTCAGACTACCTCTCAATGGTTTTACCTTGTTATTGTAATGAAACACGAGAATGCCGATAGTGGAATGACAAGTTTATTTAGCTCTTATATGCGTTGACAGGTGTCACTGTGTACAAGCTGTGTTTAAAATTTTGTTACTTCATTTAACACCCCCACTTAACAAAATACAATCATAAGTTTATTCTATTGTAACTTAGAATAATTTATAGAGGCCATACATTTCCATAAACTTATAATGTTTTACAGAGTTCAATCCTTTTGGAAGTAAATCCGCAGGCATATCTGCAGTTGGCATATATTCAATCCTAATGATTCCATCGGAAATCTTTTCTCTACAAAAATGAAAACGTACATCAATATGTTTTGATCTCTTATGAAACACGGGATTGGTGCATAGCTTTTGTGCAGATTGGTTATCATTAAAAATAGGTATAGTGTAAAATTCGTTAGTGATCTCGTGCTGCAAATTTCTTAAATATATGGCCTCCTTACAACAATCAGTTATGCCCATATATTCGGCTTCTGTACTGGATAAAGCAACAGTATATTGCTTTTTAGTTTCTCACGAAACTGCACAACCAGATAACTTAAAGAAATACCCGGTATAAGAACCTCTGGATTTTTACCCTTTCGGGGTGCTCACCAGATGCGTCTCCAATTGCCAAATGAGCCAACCTTCAAATCTCAGAGGCGAATTCCTGTAAAGTCTCGTTGGATTTCTGGCAGCGATTCTCCAGCTCCATCTGGTAAATCTGTCTCCTATGCTCGCTACCGTAACGTGTCTCTACAGCACTCATCAACGCATCGTAACTGTTCCTTTCACAGTCGGGAATAGTCTGCAAGATTTCTGCCGCAGGTCCTTTCAATGCAACGAATAGTGCAGCGGATTTATCCTCCATGCTCCAATGATTTGCTGCAGCTGTCTTCTCGAACTGGAGCTTAAAGAGTTGGAAAGGAATCGTGCCGTCAAAGGATGGAGTCTTTACCTTGGGAGCACTTGTCGAAGTAGCTGGATGATTCATCTGCAAATCTCGGAGGCGACCTTCCAACTCTTCTACCTTTGCTTCGACTTTCTCCTGTCTCTCTTCAAGTTTGTCCTGTATTTGTGTAATTTTTTCATCCTGTGCTTCCAGCTGTGATGATATGCGTGCCTCCTGTGCCTGTAGCTGAGTTTCTAACCGGGATGACACCTGCGATGACACCTGCGCTGATACCTCTGAAGATATACGTGTCCCCAAGGCTTGCATCTGTGAGGAAACGTCTGACGACAACTGCGACCTCTGTTCCTGCATCATCTGTGACATGGCAGCCAATAACGTGGTCATGTCCATACCTGTTGATGAACTAGGAGCATTTTGCTGTTCTTCAACCTTACCGGCTGTCTGCTGCAAACCCTTCGACGAACAATCAGCCTCATCCTTCTGTTCGTCCTTCGTTGATGTCGTATCGTCCTCACGATGGAAGTCGTATTTGTCAACGTCGATACCTTCCTTTTCCATAGCCTCTCGCAGCCGTGATAGTAACTCTACTTTCCTTCCGGAGGTTGCTAAATTTCGGTTCTCCAACTCCTGTTTGAGTTCCTCGATCTTTAGGTCTTGAATTTTTGCCATTTTCAAAAGTTTATCCTTCGAGATTTATTTAACAATCCCACTTCTGACACCAATTGTTACGATTATCCTCGAAACCTTGAGGGATTTCCCAAATATACTCGGGCTCGTATCGCTGGATTGTTAAATAAATGCTAACGATGACCAAATTGTAGTACAATTAACTTTATTGTACAACAAACAATTTACAATATTCGCTAATACAGTAAAAACACTTTACAATACTTGTTAAAGCAACAACAACGCTTTACTAAACTTTTTAACACAATTAAACTTATAGCTTGCTTACTCGCAACTCACTTCTCTGCTCACTCTACTTGTAGCTTGTTTACTTGTAACTGTCCAACTCCGCTGTGTCGTGGCTCTTATATACCTGCGCTCGTACGCATGGCTACTCTCGAACGTTTTGAAGTTCATTGCTCATTCTCTTTCTCTCGCTGTTCGCAGTGTTCATCCAACTTGACGTTTCTCTTTATGGAACATTCTACGTCGTTCTTCGAACATTCTGCCTATTTCTCGTTGTTCGCTAAATGTTGCCGCAGTATTCGGCACAGTTTGTTTTGTTTCCTAAGTGAGGAAACTTTAATTGACAGCAGCAACAAATTAATACATACACAAACAAATTTTTGGTTATGAATTGTTTTATTCAAGTTTTTGTATTGAATTTTTGGTTTAAAATGTATTTTTTTCTTTTTCAGTCGGGTTTTTTGCACATTATCTTTTCCGTGAGAATTGATCGAAATAGATACGGATCTGAATAAGCGACTGGAACACGGCTCTTTGTCGAAAGCATACGATTTCGAACTCGCGTAAATGTACATTTGCTAAATGCGATAGCATGAACACTCTTCGACAAAATATGTTCGAAAGCGCTAAATATTGCATTTTAAATGCAGCAAAAACGCTGCATTAGGCTATCTGCGCACTTGTCGTCTAATCACACAAAATACATTTCAGGAAAAGAAAAAAGAGATATTACTGAAAAATTATGTCTAGAATTGTTGCAGCACAGTCCATATTTTAAAAATTGCAGGTTTTTGTAAATATTTCGCGAAAATATCAACCAGAAAATACCTGCTTCAAGTAAATTTTTAGACGCCAAATGAATTGAAATATCACGACCGAGTGTGCGAAAATGTAGTCCTCATGTAATCGTTGTATCATGATTGTGACGATGAAGTAACTATGATTGGACGACCAATGTTCAGAAAGCCTTATAAATGTTACGCAAAGCCACAAAGTTTTATCTGGCATCAGCTTTAAGGCTCTGTTATGCATGAACCAATTAGAAAGATCTGACCGGTTGAAAGGCAGCCATTTGCAATTGCATTTGAGAAAAAAGTACTTAAGTATTTGACGTTCGTAGTTTTGAAGTTTGCTATTTCTGTATTGTTGTTTACATCTCTTTCTTAATACGTATTTTGGTGGTGATTTATTTCAATAGCAAAAGTGATTTTTTTTAGAGATTTTCAATACATTATTTATTCAAATATAATTAAAATGAAGTGTGCGGTAATCGGTTGTAAAAATACGTACGAAAATAATAAATCGGTTAGCTTCCATGGCCTTCCGAGGGACGAGAATTTGGTCCAAATGTGGGTGCACTTTTGCGGTCAGCCCGTTGAGAAAACTGCGAAAGTTTGCAGCGAGCATTTCCTCCAAAATGACTTTGCAAATAATATGAAAGTCGAAATGGGTAAGTAAATGCTTTGCTTATATAGTACATACTAAAATTAAAATTTATAGGACTGGCGACACGTCGTAAACTTCTTTGGAGAGCTATTCCGAGCGTTAACAAAAACCGGACTGACGGTAAAGAAACCTGTGGCCGTCAAGGTCATCCAAAGTGGACTATTGCAGATTTGTTGGAGGCTGCCGATATAATTGCAGAACAAGAAATTTCTACCGCGCCTGCAAGATTGCCGTTATCGGAATTATCATCCGAAAGCATCCCGCGACAATCTCCCCAAGAGTTGGAGCAAAAAATGTAAGTTAAACACTTATACCTACATATATAAGCTTGTTGCTTTAAAGTTATTATGTTCCACAAACGCCATAACACTTTATAGAGAAGTACATACTGAAACGTGAGGCAGAGGAATCACAAAAACTATTAAAACTAAAAATGTAAGTATATATCGACATCTCCACACTATACTATCCTAAGTCTGTAAGTGTAACGTGACTTTGCATGGTATGGTTTGGAGGTCTCGATATGTAATATCGAAGTTACTCGCGTAATTTTAATAATTAAATATTGTACAATTTCCTCCAGTGAAGCGATTTCTTGCGATAATCGTCGCCTACAAGACTGCTGCAAAACGCGATTGGAGGAAAACACCCAATTGAAGAAGAAAATGTGAGACAATGATATCATTATATTTAATATGGTTACTCAGTTCCCGTAGCATTTTAGGTGTAAAGTTGCTACGTTGTAATCTAGCACGCATTTTGTTAATGGAAAAGCAACAAAACATGTGGTAGCAGCTTTACGCCTAAAATGCCACTTAACGTGAGCTCCCCTTATATAAATAACTTCTGTGATATGTAGCGAATCACTGATCTGTGAAAACTTTGTTTTACAAGAGGCCGAAAAGGCTTGGAAAAAGAAAGTCTCTTCTCTGGAGGAATGCGCGAAAAGAGCTAAATTCGAGCAAAACAATATCGAAGAAAAGCTTCTGGCGATATTTACTCCTGGTCAAATCCGAAAGCTGAAACTCGGAAGAAAACAATTAAAATGATCCGAACAAGATATTTCTCGATCAATCACCCTATACTCGACCAGCGCGAAAGTGTATAAGGTGCTTAGGAAGAAGGGATTTCCTCTTCCAGGGGTTAGCACGCTACAATTCTGGGCAAGAAAGCTAAACATTACTACCGGGGTAATTGAGCCCGTAGTTAAAATTTTGTCCGCAGCGAGTCAGCTCGATACCGTCCAAAAAATATGTGTTATAAGCTTTGATGAGATGAAGATCCGAAAAGCGTATTGCTACGACAAACCTTGCGACACAACGTACTCACCAGTGGATTATGTACAAGTGGCTATGCTCCGAGGTACGATATAAATAAATAAATAAAATGACATAAAAAATGCACATCCTCTTTACAGGATTGGTGTCTAAATGGAAGCAGCCCATCTTCTA
>NW_023458568.1:1908806-1914227 GCF_013731165.1 Rhagoletis pomonella | reverse complement strand
AGATCACGACATCGAACCAGTTGTATCGCACCCGCTATTTTGACTTTGGACTTTACGTCTTTATGGTAGCCAGTGGAAAGTTTTTATTTTGTTTACTTATACTGCTTCTACTGTTATCACCAGGGTGAATTTCCGTATGGGGTGGTTCGAAAAGGGTTGCTTCTCTGATTTAGAATATGCATGCATAGATATACACATGTTCATGCATATATCCACATATATGTATGTATATATATATATATGCATGTATATTCATATCAAATCGGCTGTCGTTACAGGCTCGCATCCGTCGATGTTGCTCGCAATATGGAGCGTGTGCGTAGAAAGATTCATAACGCAGCCGTGTGCACCCCATGTTAAACGATGGCCCAATGTGTGGCCTCGACCCACGCTTATATGCCGGGCTTGGTTGTCTAACGAGTCACTACCTATATCTCCTTATGCTGATCCTGCCCTAGTACCCTATAATAGCCTATCACTGGGTTCACTACCTAACAATTTTCAAGTAACTTGCTGTACTTGCTAATACCCTACACCAAATCCCAACAGTCCCAACACCATTTATTGGTCGTCAGCCTGGCCTAGGTAAGTATATACCTATTTACAAAAAAAAAATCTCCATGCAGACACTGGACTCCACTACATTTTGGTACTTTCACAAACAGACAAACAGCAACAAAACCAAATAGAACGGAACACACTTATGCAACAAATAGGTCTTTAGCGTGGTATACGCCGATCTTTCTCCCAGTAGTGTCACCTATTTCATACATTGAGTTGCCGATAACTCCCAAAACTACGCATTTAACTTGTTTCGGCGCGAGTTTGGCATTATAATTATCTATTTGTGAACTCTGTTTGAAATTTCGGCGATACACCACTTGTCCAATTTGAAACCTCACTTCCCTGCTCCTCGTGTTGTACACTTTTGAGCTCCTGTCATGCGCAATCTTCAATTCCTTGAGGATTTTTTCTCTGATTAGCTGCATTTTGTCGGAACCAGTAACTACTTCACACTCTGTGTCTTTTATTGATTCTAGTTTGCGGAGTAAGTCATATGATGCGCCATGTTGCACCATCGGCAGCCCGAATACGGCATAGTAGGGCGATTGTCCAATCGCGGTGTGGACTACACTGCGTAGCGCGAACGCGGCATCACTCACGTACCTGTCCCAGTTTTTCTGGTTGCCTTGGATATAGGAACGCACTATCTGGAGTACTGAACGGTTAACCCGTTCGGCTGCATTGCCTTGTGGCGAGTAGAACGCAGTCTTTACATGTTTAACTCCGTATTTATCTAAAAACGAGGTGAACAACTCGGAAACAAATTGTCTGCCATTGTCAGAGTGTACGAACTCTGGTATGCCGAAAACATGGAAAACGTCCTTTTCTAGATATTTTACAGCTTCTGCTGCTGTCGCTTTACGCATTGGTTTGAGGAACACAAATTTAGAGAAATGATCAAGACAGACGAACACATAACAATTACCATCACTAGAACGCGGATAAGGACCCATAAAATCTATATATAAACGTTGGAACGGTCTTTCGGTGACGTGTTGCCTGCCCATCAATGGCCTGTTGAACGAGTTTTGGACCTTGCAGCCCTTACAGGTCTCGCAGTCTTTACAGAAATTCTGCACATCGGCCACCATACCAGGCCAGTAGTATTTCTCTCGGATCCGTGCCAACGTTTTATGGATTCCTCCATGTCCGGCCGACGGTGAGCAATGAGACGACTCTACTAACCCTCGCCGCAGCTCCGACGGTACCCAAAGCTTCCAGGTTTGGTCCTCCTGCTGTCCAGTCCCCCTGTTAAACTGTGTTCTCTTGTAGACATATCCGTCTGAAACACACACATCCGGTAGTTTGTCTAGGTTTTCAGTCACCGTCTTCTTAAGTTGTGTATATTCTTCCGTCGTGAAATAAGGTGAGTCCAAACAAACGTCCAAAACTCTGTCGTTCAGCTTGATTTCATCCATGTCGACTCTCGAAAGCGCATCTGGCACGACATTCTGTGCCCCTTTACGGTGTTGGATATCGAAGTTGAAAGCTTGCAGTTTCAGACTCCATCTGGCCAGCCGTCCCGACAAGTCTTTCTGATACATCAGCCATTTTAGGCTGGCATGGTCGGTGATTATAGTGAACGGCAGTCCTTCGATTTACGGTCTAAATCGCTTAACACTTAAGACTGCGGCATAGCATTCCAACTCCGTTATACTGTAATTTTTCTGCGCTTTGTTCAACTTCGCCGACATGAATGCAATCGGTCTTTCGTTCTCGTCATCATCTAATTGGAACAAAACTCCACCTACACCGTCTGTTGATGCGTCGCACTGAATGAAAAATCGTCGGTTAAAGTCCGGGTGAGTCAGTACTGGTGCAGTGATCAAGCTTTGCTTCAACCGCTGAAACGCAACCTTGGCTTCGTCAGTCATAGTGAATTTTTTTTATCCGGTCCTTGGTGAGACAGTCGTGTAATGGTGCGGCTATAGTTGCGTACTCGTGAATAAAACGTCGGTACCACCCTGTCATCCCTAGGAACCGCCGAAGCTGTTTCGGACTTCGAGGCTCAGGGAAGTCTCTTACTGCTGCTACTTTGTTTGCATCAGTTCGTATGCAACCATCGCCTACCACGTACCCGAGATACCTTACTTCCCGATAACAAAACTTACTTTTCTCAACATTGATTGTGAGCTTGGCTTCACGTAAACACCTAGCGACCTTTTCCAACAAACACAAATGAGACGAAAAACTTTCGGAACAAACTAACAAATCGTCTAAATACACAAACACACACTCACGTAAAGCAGCCGGTATGACTTTGTCCATTAATCTACACATACGCTGAGCCGCGTTACACAAACCAAAAGACATAACTGTGAAATGATACAGGGGCCTACCAGGAACTGTGAAGGCTGTCTTTTCCCTAGACTTATTCTCTAATGGAATCTGCCAAAACTCATCTTTTAAATCTATAGCCGATATAAAGCGTGTGTTCTGTAGTCGGCTGAGGATTCCTTCCACGTGCGGTAGTGGATATGCGTCCTTAATTGTCCTTTCGTTTACTTTCCTAGCATCTAAACATAATCTATTCTTAGTGCCTTTTATTACCAGAGAGACGGGGGAACTCCAACTACTGTTACTTTCTTCTATGACCCCCATACTCAACATTCTATCTAGTTCCTGATACACTAGCTTTTGGATCGGTGGTGATATAGGGTAGTGCCGCTGTTTGACCGGAAGATTTTCATTCGTCACTTCGATGACGTGCTCTTCTTGGTCTGTTTCTCCAAGCCCTAGTACGGCGAACGATGGGAACTGCGCTTTTATCTTTTCCAATGCTACGCTCTCCTCATGCGTTAAATCATGCTGCACCGCGTCAAATGACAAGTCCCCCTCGGCGGGTGCGAGCTCTGCAACGACCGCGCTCTTTGCTTTAACACCCCTACTGACAACCTCCAAATCGAAAGCTCTCCAAAAGTCGATTCCTAGGTAAACCTCCTGCTGCAAATCGGGCACGATCAAAAACTCGAGATCTCTCGAGACCCCATCCCATAACACCGGTAAAACAATCGCACCTAGCACTGGCGTTTCGCCACCATTGGCGGTTCGAATATTTTGTCCCTTAATTTTGAGAATTCCATCCTCTCTTCCTTCCAAAAATTTTAGGGAGTTTTTACCTAGACAACTCGCGCCAGCACCAGAATCCAACAGGGCTAACATCTCCTTGCCACCTATATTGGTTTGCGCAAAAAAACGATTGTCACCCTTCACAGTGACTATTGTTGCTATAATCTTATTCTTAATCCTTTTATAATTCCTCCGCTTTGCCCTCATTTTTTCAATTTTCTTAAAATTCCTACTTTTCTTATTCTTGACTAATTCTTCTGCAAAAATCCTTCTTCTTGCTTCTTCATATTCTAATTTCCTTTGATGTAAACTCTTTCCTATAACTACTTCTCTATCCTCTAACTTACTTCTTATATTACCATCACCACTGCTAACACTATTATCCCTACTTAATATTTTGACGGCTGATTTTATTTCTCCGGGCGATTCGCTTCCTGGCAAGAATTCCCGGAAATTTCCGCCAGTTTCAAGTTTCCCAGGTTCGGCTTGTAGACACAGAATGACATGTCACCCCCGCACGCGAAACAAACCATGCTGTGAAACGTAGAGTTGCAGTTGTTGGTCACCTCAGGATTCTTTGTGTAGTAGTCGACCGGCATGCCACACTTGAAACAGATCATCAGGTGAAAGGGCGACGAACAGAAGCTGTGACCTGGAGCTGCCTGCACACCGGAAGAACTGCTGCTGGGAACTGGCTGAGGTCGACTTGGTTGCATCCGGTTGATTTTCGAAGTTCCCTGACCGCCTTGTACATCCGTCTTACTGCGCTCGAAGCTATTTGCGTTGATTGCTTCTACCTCCACTCGCTCGTCATCACACACATGCTGTAACTCGTTAACGCCTCTGGACCTTGTTCGACTTTCGCGGAACAGTCTCTCAGCTCTCTTGCACTCGGATTTCAGATCCGCCAAGGTGTCCATTTTCGAGGAGAAAGTCAGGCTTGCCAGGTATGGCTTTAAATTGGCCTTGAGGATGCCCACTAGTTCCTTTTCAGGTATTTTCTGGCGCAAGCGGAACGTCAAGTTGTGGACATCACTATAGAAGTCGTCGAATGTCTCATGTGGCATTTGCTTGCGCTCCATGATCTCCCGTATTATTTCGTAGTCCGACTCTGCAGTTTTATAACGGCTCAATAGTTCGGCTTTCAGCTCGAAGTAGCCAAAATTCTGGTCCTCAGCGTGGTCTTCGACGATTTGCCAATACCATTTAAGTGCATTGCCCGTGACCAAGCAATGGAAATCGGAAAACAGCTGTTCATACGGGACATCATGTTGCGCTCGCATCCTTTCAACTCTGAAAATAAAACTTTCTACAGTGATGTTCTTCCCGGTACCATCAAACTTGACGTGCCACTTGTCCAGGTCAACCTTCTTCCACCTGGTGGCTTCTTCTGCCCTACCCTGGCTAGCCTGCTCCCTACGAGGTTCTGCCTCTCTGCGCTGGTATCCACCATCCCCTCGCTGAGCTCCTGCCTCAGGAGTTGATGCCATAGCGGGTGGGTTAATGACTGCCTGCGCAGACGATTCCACATCTGTCACACGGTTGCTGAGCTGCGAGACATCATTGCGCATGTTGCGGACCTCGCTCATGCATTGAGCCATCATATTATTTTGTTGGGCCATCAGCGCCATCATTTGTTCCATGTTATTCAATGCAGAGCTTGGCCCACCACCATTCGCCTTCGAAGCTGCAGCTCCCTGGGGCAGTTGCAGATTGTCTTGCTCCATAATTTCGCTCTGCCTTAAGTGCTGACTATCTCCTGTCAATTGCAAGGCCTCTTCGAGTTTC
>NW_023458568.1:1905704-1908706 GCF_013731165.1 Rhagoletis pomonella | reverse complement strand
AAAAGTCGGTGGGAACAAAGTCAACCGGATACGGAATGCCTGTGTCAATCTGCGTGAAAATCGACCCAACAACCTCGTTCTCCAACGCCCTGGCTACGCTCCTAGTCACCCTTCTGTCACTAAAAATGCCTAACCCTGGACACTGTCTTTGCTCACGCTCTTCTTCCCCCATTCACCTGGCCTGAGCCCATAAATAAATTTCGCGTGTAGTGTAAAAAAAAAAATAAAAAAATTAAAAAAATCGCGTGGAAACCAAAGAACCGTAGAAAAACTCAAAATATCAAAATAAGGAAATATCTGAGTTTAAAACGAAAACTGCCTTTATTGGGATTTTAAAATAAAATGTGGGTATTCCTCCCCCTTTTCACAAGTTACAAAAATAAAAAGTAAAAATATAAATGAGAAAAAATAAATAAATAAAAATAATAATAAAATAAACTACAATAAATAATAATATAAAAATATAAATAATAATAAAAATAATGGCAATGTAAAAATTCAAAGAAAATGTAAATAGTTTGTTCAGAGCAAAAATCTCAAAAAAACTAGAACGCAAAAATAGTTGTAATGAAAAATAAAATTATTTATTTATTTGTTTTTGGTTATCAAAGCAAAAAAAACGCGTATTTACTTTTTAGAAAATGTATTGACATACGTTGGTGTGTGAGTGGTGCTGCCGTAGGCAGAGGTCGTAGTGGATATTTCTCGTACGTATGTCTACTGTCCCTTGTCAATGTCAACTAGGATCACATCAAATGGTGTAGCACATGCAAACTGCAGGCACTCACCCAACTTCTGGCTGCTACTCCATCTGATGTGATAGATCCCCACTGAAAGTTTTCGATAAGCCTCACGAACTTACGATTTCGAACCATATGCTCGGTAGCTTGAACCTATTCAATTAGTACGAAAACTACACAGTTCTTACTTTTGAATGTCACTGCTCAGATTTTAAAAATCCATCGCAGGTACTCCAATAGAAAGACTTGTGTTCCCCCCTCTACATCTTTCACCTAGCACAGTCAACCAAGCAAAAAGAACTTTAGCTGAGATGCCGAGAGAAAACCTGAACTGTCCGAAAAGAAAAGTTATAAACATAACAAATAACAAAAGTAGAAAAATTACGTAAAAGAAACAAAAGGCTGGTCTATGTCGTTGGGCGCCATTGTTGTATAGCTGGCTGTTCCGGCAGAGGAAAGTGGCAGGTTGGCATGCTTGTTGGCCCAGGCTAGCTCGACGGCCAAATGGGGGGGTTGTTTGCCACTTCTCTACCTTCAGCTACAACAAACAAAAATTTTCTGTCATGCCAATATAAAAAAAAGGAGAAAGTGGAAGCCTGTCCCGATCAGTTGGAGCCATCCCACCCCTTCTAAGTGCCGACGGCACTTAGCCTTGAGTTCCGCCGGAGCTCCTAGTTCATCATGCGAAACCCCCTTTTCCTGACCTAGTCCGTCAGTCAAACGTTTGTCACCTGTTAAATCGTCATGTCACCTGTAATATACCCACGTCCCCTCCGTGTTGCGCCTAAGCAGCACCCACACCAACCTGAAAATTCCTAGCATTCCATATTAAATAATAATACTATGTTCAACCGAATTTCATTAGAATACACATTCATTTATTAAATTGAATCAAAACAAAACCTAACACATAAAACTCTTCTTATACTATGTCTTTACTTCTACTACTAACTGAATCTGAATTTTATGATTATTATTATTATAAATATATGTATATATATATATATTTTTTTTTTCCTCTTTTTTTCTTTGCCTAATTATCTAATTCTATTAACAATATCTTAATTATTCCCTAACTCACAAATATCTATCTTTCTTTTGTATTTTTTTTTTTTTTTTTGTAATCGTTTTTGTATCTAATTATTAAAATCTCAAAAAATATGCGTATACATATGCACATATATGCTTAACAAGTGCAAACATGTATGTATGTACATGTATTTATGTGCCTTTGTTACCTCACATAAATATATGTATGTATGTATATATGTATATGCACGTTTTATGTTATTATTATTTTTATTTTATTTTTTTTACCGTCGGCGACCCTTCCTAATGCTACTGAGTATGTATGTACATATATATGCAGATGTTAAAAACAATAGTGACTTCTCACTTACCAGTATGTGTGTATGTTGTATGTCCACCGATGCTAGCGCCAGCATGCAGACTACCTGGGAAGTGTTGGGGGAGAAAAACAAAGCATATGTACATATAACTACTGGAAAGGAGAGCAACCAAACAAACAGAAACAGGTGGTATAGTGGATCACGCTTAGTGGGTACGTATGCCACCTGTTTTGCTTTCCTTTTCAGTTCGGCCCTTCCCTACGTCGCGAAAAGAAATCGATCGTCGTTAAAAGGTACGTATTTACACCGGCGCGAGTGACAAAAAATTACATAAAGGTGAATATTCAAACAAACAAAAATACAAAAGAAATTCACAGACGTGTAGGGACTGAATATTAACACTTTTGCAATATAGGCAATGTTACTAAATTTAACCAAAGTTGACAAAATGCGAATGTGGAACATAAAAGTACTTAAGTGTAAAGCGAATGTAGTGCAATCAATAAAGCGTGATGAAATTAAAGTTAACTCAAAATCGAAAATAAATGCAGAGTAAACAATGTGGTGAAAATAAAAGTATGTTTAAAAACTAATTTAATAATAAATGCGGTGTAAAACAAAAAATGTAGCAAATTACGAATTAAACTAACAAAAGGCTCAAAAATTAAAAATAAATGCATATGAAGTAAAATGTAATGAAATAAAAAAAAAACGATAAACTTTAAAATTCAAAACAAGTGCCGCGTTAACAACTTTAAACTAAAGTGAATCCAAAAAAAGAGAAATTTTACGAACTAAGAACTTAGCTTAAACCAGGTGGGTGCTGGAAATCCAGGTGATTGTTATGCTGGCGTTCGGGATGCGGTGTGTATGCTGCTGCTCATAGATGGGTGAGTTTGAGTGCTGTGATATG
>NW_023458568.1:1903684-1905604 GCF_013731165.1 Rhagoletis pomonella | reverse complement strand
CATTGTGTTGACAAAAATAGCTGTGTCAACAGTAATACTTTAAATTCAATAATAATTCTTATTAATATTCGCAATTACATATTTACCCTCTTCCGGTCGAGGGTCTGGTACATATTTCAAAACATAACTCACGTTTTGCAATAGTAATCAAAATTTGGTTATAAAAACTGAACAAATGTAAATTTAGTTTTGAGTCTTAATCAAGTCTCCAATAAAGCGGGCATAGCCCTAGCCTCAACGTATTTCGTTTTATTTAGTGTCCCTCCAACAGAGAGGAATCCAACTTACACACATTTGTATGTATATATGCGTGTATGTATACGTACTTAAATTTACACACATACATTAACATAGTTCAGAATCAGAGTCTTCCTCAGTTACCTCGGTGTTGTTTATTTTCATTTTGTAGTATATAGCTACTAACTTTTTTGATCTTTCAAAAGAAAATCTGTTGCGAATGTCCGAATGTATGTAGGACCAATTTGAAAAAAGTCTTTCAATTTGGGCTGAAGAAGCTGGTATACTTAGCAGCTGTGCAGCTGTTTTGGCCAGGTTTGGATACTTCAACGAAGCCATTCTCCAAAACTAATTAGCATCTTTATTCAAATTTTTCGATAGTAGAACTCCAAAGTAAAATTTTTGGTTCAAAAATAAATCCAGTTCTTGTAGAGCGTCTCCATCCAAATAACTAAACAAGAAGTCAGAGATATCTGCAGTGTTTTCTGCATTTAAAAGCTTCCTGTCATAATAAGGATGTAGATAATATGCAGACAATGCATATATATTCAAAGCTAGTGAAATTCGCTTTTGGAAAAATGCCTTCAGTGTTTGATCTTCGGGAAGTTCAAGAGAAAGCCATAAATAAACCCCATCAGCAATCGACGTAGACGTTGCCTGCACTTTATTCAACAATTCACAAACTGGATTAAGCAAAGAAATCATTTTTCCTACATCTTCCTCGAAAACGTCATCAAACAACAAATTGGTTACTTCCTGTTTAATTTTTTTTTCTACTGGTATCAGTTTCGGCAACTATACTTCGCATTATGTACACATTTTTTTTTTAAACAAGCAAAGCTGTCTCGATGCGAACACCAACGTGTTTCAGCAGGGATTTTAATTTTTGTGCCACCTTTTAACAAAATACATTTCTCCAAATCGGTGTGGCGGAACTCTTTTAAAACTATTGTCACTTTTCTATCAAGTTCTTTGTGTACGATGTTTTTAGCTAGCAAATTAGCAACATATGCACTGCAATTGCTATGCTAAATATCTACACCTCCACCCATTTTCAACATGTTTGCAGCATTATCCGACACTACAGCAAAAACATTTGTGTCATAAAGTTCTTTAGCTTTTGTTATAGACACTTCCACGATCTCAGAGAGTTTATCTGCCGTCTCCTGCTCGCCCGATACGTCAAAAGCTTCTAAAAAAAGTTGTATGCCATTAATGTTATGGAGCATAGTAACCACCGTTTTGGTATTGCTAGCAGTATTCTTCCATCCATCAATAAGAATTACAGAATGACGATCAACATCTTCTTTCGCACACCTTATGTGTTTTTCGTACTCCTTATCTAGCAGTGTTGTGGACAGCGCTTTTCTACCGGGCATTTTGAGTTCATAGGACGGTCCTAGTTTTCTGATTAACTCTCTGAAGGGTGTGGCATCTATTACGTTCAAAGGTATGATGCATCCGTAAAAAAATCTTGCTACAAAAGAATTAAGTTCATCCTCCTCTTTACAGCTTATTTTGTCAAACAAGTTTTTAATGCCGCCTTGCTTTTTCTTCGATGCTGCTTTTGGTGGTATTTTAAAGTTTTCCGTCGACATTGATGAGGATGAAGCTGATCCCGTTGGCGTTGTTGATTGCGATGATGATGTTGCTGCAGCTGGAGTTAATTCAGTTGTTATAATA
>NW_023458568.1:1884916-1903584 GCF_013731165.1 Rhagoletis pomonella | reverse complement strand
CACATACCGATGCTGTTTAAGTCTCTGTGTTGCTATATTTGAGACTGGTTTTTTGCAAAACAGACACAGAGCCGTATATTTTTTTCCTTCCTTTTGAACTTGAAAGTTCAGATCTTTCCAAATATTTCTTGTTGGAGCACCGGCTGAATAAATAAAATGGAAATCAGCTGGTTTGCTGACAATCAGAGTTGCATTATATAATTTACATTTGTTTACAATAGTTTACAATATTTTACAATAATTTACAATATTTTACAATTATTTACAATGTAAGTGTAAATAATGTGAAAACTTGTGTAATTGCACAACCCTGGTTTAAACGCCCGATCTGGCTGGTTTAAACTAAGATCAGGTAATCAAATGTCAGCCAGCTTTTCAATTTAAACTCAGTTTATTATTCTAAGTTTGAACTGGCACTGAAAACTGGCCTTTAGTCTTAATATGCATAATATTTCATATCGTGTTTCGAAATTCGTCCGCGTGCGTACATTATTGATCATTTGGTTTAAATAATTGTTTGTCAAGCATTCAGTACTATTATTTGATCGGAGTTTATATATTCTTCAGTAATTGATCCCATTTTATTAAAACATAAACCTATAATATGGTAGAAATTGTGAAATTATTTAGTTTTAGCGTGTATAGTCTGCGAGCAATGGAACCACATTTCCCGCTCATTAAGTACCGCCGCCGAAGAAGTAGTCAGATATCAGCGAGCCCGAAAGAACAACTGGTACGATGAGGAGTGTCAGGAAGCTGCAGAGAAAAAAGATGCCGCCTACATGGCCACGCTGCGATCGAGCGCAACTCGCGCTGTGTGGGACCGCTATAGGGATCTGAAGAGGGAAGCGAGACGTATTTGCCGCAATAAGAAGAGAGAGGATGAAATACGTGAGAGCGAAGAGCTTGAAACTCTGGCCGACAGGAAGAATGCCCGAACATTTTACCAAAGAGTTAGGCGACTTACGGAAAGTTTCAATACCAGGGCGTACTCCTATAAGAACAACAATGGCGACCTAGTAACCAATGTTCAGAACGTACTTAAATTATGGATGGAACACTTCTCCGCCCTACTGAATGGTAGCAGCACGGAAAGTTGTGGGAAGAAGAACCCGAGCCCGCAGTCGATGATGATGGAATCGATGTTCCTCCGCTTGATTATGATGAGGTGCGAATAGCAATAACGCGGCTGAAAAACAACAAAGCTGCTGGAGCTGACAGCCTGCCAGCAGAGCTATTCAAGTACGGCAGCGAGGAGTTGATAAGGTGGATGCATCAACTCTTGGTCAGAATATGGTCAGATGAATGCATGCCCGACGACTGGAATTTAAGTGTGCTCTGCCCAATCCACAAGAAAGGTGACCCCGCCATTCGCGCTATCTGCCGCTGGATCAGCCTTCTAAGCATAGGTTACAAGGTCTTATCGAGCGTATTGTGTGAAAAACTGAAGCCCACCGTCAATGAACTGATTGGGCCTTATCAGTGTGGCTTTAGACCTAGCAAATCCACCATAGACCAGGTATTCACAATACGCCAAATCTTGGAAAAGATCCGCGAGAAAAGGATCGACACTCACCACCTATTTGTCGACTTTAAGGCCGCTTTTTACAGCACTAAAAGGGGTTGCCTATACGCCGCTATGTCTGAATTTGGCATCCCCTCAAAACTCATACAGCTGTGTAAAATGACTTTGAGCAATACCACCAGCTTCGTCAGAATTGGCAAAGACCTCTCCGAGCCGTTCGACACTAAAATGGGTTTCAGATAGGGCGACTCCCTTTCATGTGACTTATTTAATCTGATGTTGGAGAAAATAATAAGAGCTGCAGAACTGAACCGCTCAGGAACAATTTACTACAACAGCGTGCACTTGCTGGCTTATGCCGATGACACCGATATTATCGGTATCAAAAACCGCGAAGTCTGTTCTGCCTTTTCCAAGTTGTATAAGGAAGCAAAGCGAATGGGTCTGGTGGTAAACGAGGACAAGGCGAAGTATATCCTGTCATCAAACAAACAGTCAGCACATTCGCGCCTTGGCACCCACGTCACTGTTGACAGTTAAAATTTCGAGAAAGTAGAGAATTTCGTTTACTTGGGAACCAGCATTAACACCGATAGTAATGTCAGCATGGAAATCCAACGCAGAATCACACTTTCCAGCAAGTGCTACTTTAGGCTGAGTAGGCAATTCAGGAATAAAGTCCTCTCTCGACGTACGAAAACCGCGCTCTATAAGTCACTCATCATGCCCGTGCTGGTATATGGCGCAGAAGCATGGACAATGACAACATCAGATGAGGCGGCTCTTGGAGTGTTCGAGAGAAAGATTTTGCGGAAGATTTACGTGCCTTTACGCGTTGGCGACAGCGAGTACCGCAGACGATGGAACGATGAGCCGTAGGAGCTTTACAACATGCATATAATGCAGCGAATTAAAATACAGCGGCTCCGCTGGCTTGACCATGTCGTTCGAATGGACACCGATGCTCCAGCTCTGAAAGTATTAAACTCGGAATCCGCTGGTGGTAGCAAAAGAAGAGGGAGGCCCCTACTGCGATGGAAAGATCAGGTGCAGAAGGACTCGGCTTCACTTGGCGTCAGTTGGCACAGAAGAGAAATGACTGGCGTGCTTTGCTGAATTCGGCCAAATACAAAGAAGATGAAGCGTGTATAGTCTGCAAGAGACTGTTGAAGAAAACTGCAACTACTAGTGAAAACATATATTAAAAGCAATCTAAATGAAAGTAATAAATATTATTATTAAAATTATCACCAAGTTATTGTGCTGCACAGCACCCTGAATGCGACAAAACAGTTTCTTGCAACCCTTAAGTTCTTTATGGGGACCAAAACAGGGGGACAAAACAGCCACAACAACAAAAATCTTTTCTACTGGTATACTGTGAGTGTAATTCTCCAGCTGCAATTACCTAAATGTGCTTATGTAGGTTAGGGTTGCCAGACGTACTGCTTTTGGGAGTAAACGTACTCCTTTTTATTGCAATGTACTTCCACGTACTCCCAAAAAAAATATCTGGAAATGTACTCCTTTATTAGTTGTGTACTTCTTTTGTACTCCTTTTTCCAGCTATTAATATTTTATCATATACAGGGTGTAAAATAATATCTGGTGCACAGTTTTTTTTTGAAAAATAGAATTGGCCTTTATAGATTTTGCGAATAAAGTAGTTCATTGTTAATTATCCACAGATTTTACTTCAATTTTATTAATTTATTTTTAAATTTTAACCTTCATTTGGGTTTACCGGCGATAAACACTTTGAGAGAAAAGCGCAAGTAAAAAAAGTCGTTATTGTATAGTTTTTAAATTTAACCTTCATTTGGGTTTACCAGGGGGTTCGGGAGAAAAGCGCAAGCGGCACACAAGCCTTCGTCGGTTACTTTATTACATATCTTCTTTAACCATAGGCCAATTTCCTCCCACTAGGAGGGAATTCATTCGACCAACCCTATACAGTTTTTTTTCTTTATACGAAATCTAAGAAAAAATACACCTGAAAAAGAGGTGTGTGCCGAATGTACTTATCTCCCAAAGCTGGCAAATGCAAATAAGGATTAAAATTTTAAAACCAATTAATAAAATTTAAGTAAAATATTTACAAAGTTAGCAAAAAAATACTTTGTTTAACAAAATCTATAAAGAACCCTTTTATTTTTCAAAAAACCTGTGGACAGTTATTATTTTACGCCCTGTACTTTGCCATTGTAGCAAACACTACTTATTAAGCAAAGTTAAGTGTGATAGTGAAAAAGTGTGAGCATGGGCGTAGCAAGGTAGGTGCAAGGCGCTCGGATATAAAAATCAGAAAAATCTTAAATTATTTATAAGGCCATACAGTTAGGAAGAGTCTGGAATTCTTTCCTATAAGGGCGATCATTGAAGAGGCGGTGAGCGAAGGAGGAGTGGGCGGGGCACCTCCAACCCCCACCTAGGCACCCTATTGGTCCCAGGGACACCTTACAAAAATCGCCAAATATCACAATTTTCACTTGCGTCCACAGTATTTTTGCGTAGAATTCGGTTAGGGATTATAACCCTTACTACGTAGAATCCTCCTTTCTGTGTTGCCGAAGAAGAGAGGAGGAACCCCTCTCTTCGTCAAATGTGTATAACATTTCTTGTGGATATAATTCCGGCTTCGGTATCCAAAGTATTTTTGCACTTAACTCCTTTCTGCGTAGGCGGCCTTCGGCCGTGCTTAGGGATTATAACCCTTACTAAGTAGAATTCTCCTTTCTGTGTTGCCGGGGAAGAGGGGCAGGTACCTCTTTACAACGCTTTTACCAACTTGCCATGTTGTGGCTCCAGAAACTTTCAATGTTGTGGATCCAGAAACTTTCAATGTTGTGTGTCCGACACCATAAAACCTTTGCTTCGCAAAGTTCCTATAAAAAGTCTAGTGCATAGGGCGACATCTGTAGTGAATAGGGCGAGGTAGATGACATCTAGATGTCGCCCTATGTACTACGTTCGCTACAGCGGAAATAGACGACACGCCATCTCTTTAAAAGTTCCTATAAAAAGTCTAGTGCATAGGGAGACATCTGTAGTGAATAGGGCGAGGTAGATGACATCTAGATGTCGCCCTATGTACTACGTTCGCTACAGCGGAAATAGACGACACGCCATTTCTTTAAATAAAATTAATTGGTGCTCGTTTGTATGTACATACATATGTAAATGCATGTGTGTGCACCTTTCTATTAATATCGTTGAATTATTTTAATATCTATCGCAAAATTTTATACAGACAAGACAAAAAAGTAGAAAATAAATAATATAAAAAAACAACTTTTTAATATACAACGCTTTTATAAATGGACTAAAAAGTAGAAAATAATATTTCTCAGTCCCATAGAATTTGTATTGATAACTTTTTATTTTGAAATTTTAGCAAAAGTCGTTATAACCAATTTATGAGATTGAAAATGAAAAGCGTGGGGCGCATGCAATACAAAGCATTATTTTTAATTGACAATAAGCAAACTACATAACATAGACCTAAAATTTCGTCAGCGAAAGTACAAATTTGAGATCGATTTTAAGCGGTCGTGATTCATATATCCACATACATATGAACATATATTACCCTTCATATCAATTCAGGTGGCTATTATATGCGCCCCACGCTTTTCATTTTCAATCTCATAAATTGGTTATAACGACTTTTGCTAAAATTTCAAAATCAAAAGTTATCAAAACAAATTCTATGGGACTGAGAAATATTATTTTCTACTTTTTAGTCCATTTATAAAAGCGTTGTATATTAAAAAGTTTTTTTTTTATATTATTTATTTGTTATCAAGGGTATATAAAATGTCCCGTGCAAATGAAATTCAACCTTTTTTAAACGAAAAAACGCAAGTGAAAATTGTGACTTTTGGTCATTTTTATAAGGGGTCCCTAGGGAACCATAGGGGCCCTAGGTGGTCGGGAGTAACATTTTTGTCAATGGTGGTTCATGCCCTCTCCAAAAAGGTCGGAAAAGGTGCCACGTCCACTCCCCCTTCGATCTCCATCTCTTTAACAACCACCCCTATTGGAAAGCCAACCCATGTAGTTATTTATTTTTCACATTTATTGTTGCTTTGAAAAAGATTTCTAAGATATCTTTGTTTGTTTGTACCTAAGTAATGGTAATTTGTAACAATAAATTGCACACAAAATTAAAAAAAAATTGTGTTCCTTTCTTATGTCATGTACTGCTTTCTTTCTATCGAAAATATAAATGTACTCCTTTCTCTGTTTCAAAATGTGGCAACACAAATGTAGGTCAAAAGAAGGAAGTGCAATGCAAATATATATGTACATATGTACGTATGTTAAAAGTGCAACTAGGTACATATGTAAACAACAAAAAGTGTGGTGCAATAAATGTGAAAAGTGCAGTAGAATGACTGTTTTCCTAAGCGCAACAATATAGAACATCAGTTTCTTTTAATTCCAATTAACAGCAAATTTAGTTACTTAATTTGTGGCAAATGAGTTTTATGTATATTGTGTAAATCAGTTTTGCCCAACGTTGGCAGAACTCCATAAGCAAGTGCCCTGCGTTGGCAGAACTCCATAAGCAAGTGCCCTGCCCTGGCAGAATTCCATATGCAAGTGCCCTGCGCTGGGCATGACTGGTGTAAATTATAATTTCACGGTTGTGCTCTCAAGAATTGATGCGTTTTGAGAAAAGACATTTTCGGTCAGGAAAAATTTTGCATCAGTTGTGCTAGTTGCATCGACCAAATGCTGGCTGGGTACCCACATTGTGTACATATATTCGTGTGGAAATAGTTGCAACTGCATAAATGTGTAGATATGTATGCAGTTAAACAAAAAAGAGTGAAGTGCAAGTACATCCGTACAAAGCGCAGCTGCAACGACGTACATGTGTACATACATATGTAGGTAAAAAGAAGAAAGTGCAGTGGAAATATGTATACCCACATGTAAATATGTGCAACATGTCATGGGGTGCTATATGTGTAACTGTATACTGTATACCAGTAGAAAAGGTTTTTGTTGTTGTGGCTGTTAATTTGGTCCCCATAAAGGACTTGAGGGTTGCGAGCAACTGTTTTGCCGCATTCAGGGTGCTGTGTAGCAAAATAATGTGGTGAAAAATTTTAACATCGGATAAATGGCGAGAGAAATATTGTTATGCGCTTTATAAGTCAACATGAGCGTAATAAAATATTTTATACTTCAATACAATAAATTAGCGCTAAGCTTGCAATTCAAAGTGGTCTTAAATATATTTGTAGGGAAATATGTACTTTATGTGTTAAACGGAAATTATGTTATATGTAAAAATATATTCCGATTTACTTCAAATAAATGGTGTCAAACGTTTTATATATGGATCTAATTTTAATAATAATATTTATTACTTTCATCTACATTGCTTTTATTGTATGTTTTCACGAGTAGTTGCAGTTTTCTGCAATTGTCTCTGGCCGACTATACACGTTAAAGCTAAATAATTTCTCAATTTCTACCCTATTATAGGTTTATATTTTAATAAAATGTGATCAATTACTTAAGAATATATAAACTCGGATCAAATTATAGTACTGGATGCGAATTTCGGAACACGAAGCAAATTATGCATATTTAGACTAAATAATTTCTAACTTTCTACCATATTATACGTTTATATTTTAATGTAATATGATTAATTACTGAAGAATATATAAACTCCCATCAAACTTCACTATTGAATGCTTGACAAACAATATTTAAATCAAAAGATCAATAGTGAACGCGCTCGGAGCGAATTTTGGAATACGATATAAAATATGCATATTAAGACTAAATAATTTCTCACCTTTTATAAGCTTATGTTTTAATATAATATGATAAATTACTCAAGATAATATTAACTCCGATCAAACTATAGATTTAATAGTTTGACAAACTATTTAAATCAATTGATCAACAGTGAAGGCGTTCGGAGCGAATTTTGGAACACTTCATAATATATTTACAGAGGAAGTACATTATTTGGTAAAGATTAAAATGTATTTAACAAAGTGTGATTGAATTTGAAATTGTCAAATTTAAAAAAATTTGTATGAATTTTGAATCGTTTGTTTATATTTTTTGACATAATTGTACCTTAAAAGAGTGCCGCAGTGAGTTGTCAATAACACTTTGTTTAATACACCCATGATACAAATATTTAAAGGTAAAACCGCTCGCTCAATTCGTCGGCCATCATTTATTTTTTGAAGTTTGTCTACTTTATAAAATTGAAATTTTGAGAGCAACTCAAATGCCAAAACAAAAACAAATAGATGAAAATATTCATTTTTTTATTTGAGATTGAAAATGAGAATGTATTTGGGAGATTTAATATTTGAAAACATTTTTGTTATGTTAGCAAACTTCAAAAATGTTCAGGCTGCCTCTCAGCGGTTTTACCTTAAAATTTTTGTATCATGAATTCACCTTGGTCGAGATATCTCGAACAAGTTTTCCTTTATTTATTTTTACTTAAAATCTTTAAATAGGTATCTTGATTTTTTTTCTGTAGAATACGTATTAATTTTTTTAACCGATTTTAAAAAAGGGAAAGGGAAAGGGTTTACGTAACCAGAACGACCGGAATGTGCATTGAAGTCGGTTGTATTTTTTGCTTAAAATTACTTGTTATTATTGAGATACAGTTTCGCTACTATTTAGAGATTTCTCGACATACTTGTTCACATTTCTGTTATTTATAATTTTTCTTATTAGTCATTTATAGGATTATCACTTACTGTGGGAACTTTAAGATCCATTTTGTAAATAGATACATATAAAAACAATTGCGATATTTTATTTTATAAAATGGATTTTATTCGTGCAATTGTTTATGTTTAATATTTTTGAGAACACTTTTAGGTTTTGTTGTATTCTTTTATTGCATGCCTTAAACTTTTCTTACTTTAAGTTATAATGGTGAAGATATGTGTTCTGCGTTTGTCAAGCACTTTAGCTAGGTGCGATAAATTTAGCCTATGCGCGTAAAAGCATAGAGTAGGTACACGGCTGTGTTGCCGCGATTCTCCAACATATTGTCAAAGTAGAATACATATTGGTGGCTATCACGGAATCCATCGTAGTCCGATTTTCCATAAAATCTACGAAAAAGCGATCACTGAATCTGAACTGCTACGACCGTGTGAATTCAAAGCATACGCTGCGCTCGTAGCTACTTGAATTCAATAGCATTTTCGTAGATTTCACGAAAAATCGGACTATAATGGAATCTGTGATAGCCTTGATTAGCTCGTGCGATTATCTTGCCCCAGAAACTCCAACAAATGACAAATGGACTCTCCAATAATAGTCGAACGTAAATGACCAACGTGCATATATATGAGATACGTTGCTTGCGGAAAGTTGGCAGCACTAACATAACTGTCGATGATGGCAACCCAAGATATGTTGCTGAACAAAGTAGCGGAAATTTATTTATGTCTTTGTAAGAGCGTATTCATGTATTCCAAAAACAGTTGTTTTAGATAATTTATGTACTTATGGTTGCGGAAGATATAAATGCTGGTGCCTCCGAATATTTCTTTCTTCTTTACATTGTTCACGGAGCGAAACCAGTGTGAGTAGAAATTGTAATTTTTTAAGTCTAATTTGTATTTAATATGCCGCTAATGTACTAGAGAATAAACCACTCAACCAACTATGTAACTGACAACTAATTGTAAACTCTCATCAAGCAACTAGATTTCAAACAAAAATAACTCACAAATAGGAATTTGGAGCTTAGTGACATTCATTTTGCCGCCCTGTCTTCTAGTTGGTTCCAAGTTTATTCACATATCCGTGGTAAAGAACATCTTTATTCTACTGGTTGGCAATCTCGCAATTGCCGCCAAAATTAAACGTCACTGCTGATATTTCCCGCCATTTTATTACTATTGCAATTTTCGTCGTGTTTTATGTCACTAAGTCCAATTACACCGAGAACTAGCAAAAGGAAAAATAAAGGTTTACCGCCCGTTCGATATCGTGATTCAGAAACAGAAATCCCGCTCTCCAGATCACCGAGCGACCAAATGCCAAAGGAACATTCGAGGTCATCCAGCCAGTCGCAAATGAGTTCATCTGCACAGCAACCTTTGTATTCGAATGCTCAGTCGAAGACCGCCAGTCTAGCTCACTGGGACAATTCCCTTTCACAGACACAGCAGATTGTTTAGCCATCTTCTGCTCAACCACAACCAGATATATCTGTCCAGCCACAACAATCGAAAGTGAAAGAGCCGCCAATAAAGTTAAGTTCACAGAACAAACCACAAATTAATGTCGACACGGAGGACACGAGTTCCAGCGCCAAATGCAAGTCATGCAAACATTGTTGGTTTCTAATACGCAGCAACTACGTGTAGAGATGGCACAGTCTAGATTTAATGTCTCGCCAGAGACTTCTTTGATTTCGAAGCCGGCACAACCGCAGTCATCGGATATGTTGTCGCGAGAGCCAACTGCGCATCAGTCAATGCCGCCGCAGTCGCAAGCCTCCCTGCCGCTTGCTCCGCCAATAGTGCAGCCGTCACCAACACCCCTAGATCCAACACCATATACGTTTTCAGCCTCTCAGCTACCGCTCACCGCGCCGCAGTCAGCACCATCGTTTTTGCAAGGTTCGCAACCGACGTCGCAGTCAGAATCGGCGCAACCATATATTGCACAGACTCACGCACAGTCCCAGCGCGTACTACCACACTTCAACTATGAAAGCCAGCATAATATGTTACGTGCTAGAAAAATATACCCACTTCCCATATTTTCAGATTTGCCGGAAGACTGCCAGACGTTTATAGAAATATTCCAGAGCACAAACGTCGAATTTGATTATTCTAACCTACATAATATAATGCACTTGCGCGACGCATTGCAAGGTCGAGCAAGAGAAACGGTCGTGCCGCTCTTGGGAAACTCTTCCAATGTTACTACGGTCATCGAGATACTGCGCGAAACCTTTGGAAGACCAGAGCAATTGATTAAAAGCCAAATCGAGAAAGTTCGCTCCATCCCGCCGTTAGTAGACGGCCACCTCGAGTCGCTCGTCAACTTCGCCAACAAGATGACAAACATGGCGACGTTTTTGCAAAACGTGGATGGTTTTCATCACTTGTCTAACCCATAACTAATAAGCGAATTAGTAGCAAAACTACCAACAGCACGACAAATGATGTGGGCAGAAAAGTGTTTGCAATTGGAGCGGCCTCCAACAATTGTAGACTTCAGCAACTGGCTATGCTATGGCTATCAGGCACGATTTTTCAACAGCACACCATCACGAAACTGTTGGCACAATCGAACGGAACCATAGAGTTTTCAACGAGTACTTGCGCGCATATCTGAACGAAACTTATGCTGACTGGGACACGTATTTAAAATATTTTACTTTCTTACATAATACCACGTCTAGCACAGTTTTTGATAACAAATTTACACCTTTTGAATTAATATTCGGCAAAAAAGCTATTTTACCACATGAATTACGAAAAATCGAAAAGGACCCAATCTATAACGTTGAAAATTATGCTAAGGAAGTAAAATACCGTATGCAAAAATCGCATGCGTTAGCTAAAGAGTTGATTAACAATAAAATTCGAAGAAAACAAACTTAAACAAAAATGATATGGTTTTAGTTCAAAAGGAACCCCGTGACAAACATCAAAGCATATACCAGGGCCCTTACGTTGTGACAAAAGTAGACGGTGTAAATGTAACTATATTTGACAAAGAAAAAAACAAATTACGAACTGTTCACAAAAACAGAACTCAAAAAGTTACTTAAAATTTCAAACACGTCACTCATTTTCCTTAAATTGTTTCCTTTCATTTTCATATATTTTATTAACTATGCTAATTTAATTAACTAATGCTAAGCAGAGCTAGCAAATGGGATACAAGTTGAATTTTTAAAAATAGTATGCGCATAACAAGGCTTAAAAATTATAAATAAATGTAAGCAAGCGTAAAACAAGCAAAAAAAAAAGTTAAACTTAATGTACATATAATACAAAATCTTATATTTCAAAAATCTGCTCTCTTAATAGTTTATTGAAATAGGCTCTTAACTTCGGAAAATTTCAGTATATAACAAAAATAAACGGAAAAATATTTTGAATTTGAATCTATGTGATAATTCCTTACAACAACCTAAGACATAGTTATGTATTTGTATTTGAAAATATTAGCATCAATCATGCATATAAAACTACATACATGTATCTAATCCATTTTTTTAGTATACATTTATCACCTATAAATTAAACTCCAATTACTAAATTACCATTTATTAATATAGAAAATATGTTTACGCTAAGCTATAGAATTTTTAGTACCATAATTAACCAGTTAAGTACTTATTAATAAATTAAATTACTAATTTAACTAAGTACAATAGAATTCAATTCGTACGTAGTTTAAATTATATTGTTCTGAAATAGCGAACTTAAAGGGGAAGGAATATTCCAAATGCATTTCAAGTTCGTTCCTTCAAAACAATTTAAATTGGATTTTCTATGGGCAAGAAGGATGTGGCAAATCTGATCACTTTGCCAAATTCTTCTTTTCCCAAGGAGGGTGATGTAATGGCAATAAAATTGCAACCCTTCAAATCCGAATAATCTATTACAATTCTAGCTCTACTACTAAGATATTCAAATTGTCATAAATTTGCAACCCTAGAATGAAAAATAAATTGGCGTGCATTCATTTACGCGCACTCAAATCGATAGAACGTCTTTTTAAAGTATATTTTAAATTTTATATGATGAAGACTCGCTGGCTACAAGCCAGGTGCCAGCCGGAGCAGGAGCAGCAGATCTGCCAACTTTCCGCAGCTATTTGGCATTTGCACCGAGGGATTCCCGCACTGCAGGAAGGAGCGCTAGGGCTCCACTGCACGGGAAGTTACACCAGCAGCGCCGGCGGAGCGCCAGGGCTCCACGCGAACATGCAGTATAGAGGTAGGCCCGCCGCGATTAACAAAGTGGGATATTCCACTTTAAACTACGCCGTCTGGCTAACATGGTAACTGACACACTGCCACATAATCATGTAGTGCGTCGACAACAGCAAGTCAGAAATAATGGTGCACCTAACAACCGCCGCTACGCATGCACCGGTGTTGTGCAAGAAAAATGTCTCAATTGCGAAGGCAATTGCAAAAGCTTGAGTAATTGCCAATCTTTCTTGCAGATGACCAGTGAGGATCGGTGGAAAAAAGTGAAAGCCTTAAAACTCTGTTTATCGTGCATCAAAAAAGGTCATCGCGTGCAGCAATGCCTTTCCCGCAAGGATTGTAGAATAAGCGAGTGTCAAAGGGTAAACCATCAATTGCTCCACGCAGATTTTGCTGATGTGACTTCCGGACGACGCGAATCAAGGGTAAACCCATCACCCGTCTCAATTGTGGCAAATCCAACCGCACCGCAACAGACCGAACACAGAAATTGCCTTGCCGACTGCAGCTCCGATAAAGTGCTCCTTCAAATATTGCCAGTCAAATTGTATGGGCGAGATAATGTTATATCCACGTACGCATTTGTCGATGATGGAGCAAATGTATCGATGATTGACCGCGATCTTGCTTTAAAACTTGGAATTCGTGACAAAGCGGAAATATTGGAGCTGCAGTGGTTAAACGAACAAAGAAATGCGCAAAAAACGGAGCGAGTTATTATAACTGTAAGTGGCAAAGAAATCGACTCCGTAAAGTACGAGTTGTCAAATGTATTCACATCGTCAAATTTATCATTACCAATTCAGAGTTGCCATATTGGTGAGTTAACTAAATCGGGTAAGAATTCACATCTTTTGGGTATACAAATTTCAAAATAAACATAAATGTTAAGCCAAAGGTTATATTAAGTCTTAAGCATGCTTTCCTGACGGTGCCAATTGAAACCCCACTACAGCCTTGTGGAGTCGGACCCATCGCAGCCAAAACAAGATTAGGATGGATGATTTACGGTTCAACTAATGAAATGCCGTCATCGCATTCATTTCGCGCATTTAGAAAGTTTCCCGAGAGCGAAGACCCCACACACAAACTACACGCGGTGATACAAAGTTACTTCGACGTAGAGTCCTTTGGCATCAAGGCAGATGCTAAGAAATTGATACCCAAAGCACTGGCTATTTTGGAAGCAAAAACGAAACTAATTGGCGGTCGTTATGAGAATGGCCTTTTATGGCGGGAGGACGTGCCCCCATTTCCTAATAGTTACCATATGGCTTTATATTAAAGAATGTTGAGAGGAAAATGTCCAAGGACGAAGTCTTCGCCACCGAGTATCGCACCAAAATCAGTGACTATTTGAAAAAAGGCTATGCGAGGAAACTATCATCTGCCGAAGTTTCGCAAGTAACCAATAAAACCTTTTATTTACCACATTTTGGGGTTAGGAATCGAAATAAAAAAGGACTACGCCTCGTTTTCGACGCAGCAGCAGAAGTTCAAAATATGTCATTGAACAAAGCTCTGCTCTCAGGACCAGATTTCTCAGGACTCATTAATTTCTATACTATTTAAATTTAGGCAAGCTCCAATCGCAGTCTGCGGAGACATTAAGGAGATGTTCCACCAAATTATAATTACCGCAGAAGACAGGGACCGTCAGCGATTTCTCTGGAGGGACGGAGATCCATCTAAACCGGTGGAAACGTTTAGGATGGAACGAATGATCTTTGGGGCTACAGGTTCACCTACAATTGCGCAATACGTCAAAAATGTCAACGCGAAGAACTTGGTTACGAAATGCCCTCGCGCCGTGTACGCTGTTATGGAAAGACACTACGTAGATGACTACGTTGATTGTTTCCAATCGGAACAAGAAGCTCTTATTGTGGTTCCGCAAGTTATTCGCATTCATCGCAAAGGGGGATTCGAGCTGCGTAATATCATCTCTAACTCCGAAAAATTAAAAGTATCATGTGGCAGCGCCGCCAGCAACGAATGCAAGGTAGTATGCATTGACAGAGAGACAGAGAGAATATTAGGAATGCACTGGCTATCAAGAACTGATGTTTTTATTTACATTTTAAAACTAAATAAAGTGCCAGAAGAAATAATTATGTGTGCTAGGAAACCGACTAAAAGAGAGATGCTAAGCCCAAATATATCGATTTTCGACCCGTTTGGCTTCCTGTGCAATTTTATGATTAGCAGAAGGTGTGGAAAACTGGCGTGGTATGGGACCATCCGCTACCCGACCACCTTTATTTGAAGTGGAAGATGTGGATGCACGAGTTGCCAAAGTTGGAGCAATTCCAGATTCAGCGCTGTTATCTGCATAACTTTGAAAGCATCCCCGTGGACTTGCATATTTTCTCGGATGCAAGTGAAGAGGCGATGGCGGCTGTTGCTTACTAGCGAATGGTGAGAGACGGTAAGGTCACACTTAGCTTTGTTATGGCCAGAGGTGGGCACTACCACAAACAAGCGTTAGCTAAAAGTGAGAATGTGTTAGTGTGCCTAATTCATTTTGCATGCTGTCGCGTTCTCATCGTTACGCTCTTGCTTGTATACGTACACACGATGATTACGCTCTTTGAGCGTGTGCTCGTTCTCTGCCCATGCCTGGTTATGGCGAAATCAAGTTGCGCTCCTACTCGCTATCATACCGTTCCGAAGCATGAGCTGCATGCTGCGGTCATGGCATCACGGCTAAAAGAAACCATTTTGCAAAATCATAGCAAAGTGATCAATAGTTTTTTTATTTTTGGACCGATTCGCATACGGTTATACGATGGATAAGATCGGATCATCGACGATACAAGCAGTATGTAGCCAACAGAGTGGCAGAAATTTTGGAGAACAGCAACATTGCAGACTGGCGGTGGTGTCCGGGTACTCTGAACCCAGCCGATGAAGCAACTCGCGCAAGGTTCCCAGCGAAATATATGGCAGACGGGCGATGAAAAATGGTCCAGATTTCTTATTAGAGGATGAAAGTTCATGGCCCAATGAATCATTGATGTCAAGGATAGCAGCGGGGAAGAGCTACGCAGCAAGCACACTGTTGATCGCGCGGCAGATTCGTAGTATAGTTCCGAATTGTAATCGATTTTCAAACTATTCAAGGCTAAAGCGAACTGTGGCTTGGATACATCGTTTTGCTCATAACTTACTGAGAAAGACTCAAGGTAAACCGTTGCTAAATGGTAAGCTGACTACTGATGAAGAGCGCCAGGCGGAAATACGTCTCTGCAGATTTTTACAAGAAGATGCATTTGCAGATGAACTTGCTGACATAAGGCAAAATGGAACAGTTTCGGCAAGCAGTACGATAAAGATGCTGAGTCCGTTCATCGGCCCAGATGGTCTGTTGCGAGTAGGCGGAAGGATTACTGGGGCTACGTGCCTAACATTCGAAGCCAGGCAACCAATACTGTTGCCGACTACGCATCGGATCACGAGCCTGCTTGCGGAAAGTTATTATGCAAAATTCCTGCACATGAACGTTTCAACAGTGATGAGTGAAATCCGGCAAAGGTTTTGGGTTCCTGCGCTCCGAAGACTATTAAATAGAATACAGTCACGATGCCAATTGTGTCGCTTGAGACCTGCCAAGGCTCAACAGCCGCAGATGGGCTCAGGCTCTTTTCTTATACCGGACTAGATTTCTTCGGGCCAATTAACGTCACCATTCGACGGCAACGAGAGAAGAGGTGGGTCGCACTATTTACTTGCCTCACTGTGCGTGCTATCCATCTCGTAGTGGCGACTGACCTATCCAGCGATGCGTGTCTGGTATGCCTAAGGAACTTTATGAATAGAAGAGGAGTGCCCGTGTTGATAAGGAGTGACAATGGCACAAACTTTGTGGGCTTTGAGAAAGAGCTTAAGGGTGAGTGTTCGTTTTTGGACAATTCTTCGTGGATTTCAGGTTTGACCTGGTTGGGCGTCCATTGGAAGTTTAATACCCCAGCAAATACACGCGAAGGTGGTGCATGGAAAAGGCTGGTCCGATCCGTGAAGACAGCGCTACGGAGCATGTTGCGCGAACAGTCACCACGCCTTGAAACGTTGCAGAGTTTTTTGATTGAAGCTGAGAACATGATCAACGCCAGGCCCTTGACACACCTACCTGCAACACCAGAAGGACCGGAGCCACTGACTGCTAACCATTTTTTGCTGGGATGCCCCAACTCGACTTAGACGCCTGCTCCTTTCGAGCCACGTCTGATGTGTCTACGCAAGCAGTGGCGGGTGGTGCAGAACCTTAAGAATGGCGTGTGGCAACGGTGGATTCGGGAATATTTGCCTGATTTGACACGACGGACGAAATGGTGTTTGCCAGCAAAACCACTCCAGCCAGGGTGCCTGGTTTTAATCTGTGAAGCTGATACTCCAAGGTCGCAGTGGAAGAGAGGAAGAGTCTTGGACCTACACTACGGCCAAGACGGCATTGCCCGGTCCGCTCACATCGTTACAAGCAGCGGTACTTATTGTAGGCCTGTTTCAAAATTGGCAGTTCTTGATGTCCAGGCGAATGAAGACGCCGGTGAAGCCTCCCCAACCGGGTCAGTTCACGGGGCAGGGGATGTCGATGATGGGAACCCAAGATATGTTGCTGAACAAAGTAGCGGAAATTTAGTTATGTCTTTGTAAGAGCGTATTCATGTATTCGAAAAACAGTTGTTTTAGATAAATTATGTACTTATGGTTGCAGAAGATATAAATGCTGGTGCCTCCGAAAATTTCTTTCTTCCTTACATTGTAATTTGTATTTAATATGCTGCTAATTTACTAGAGAATAAACCACTCAACCAACTATGTACCTGACAACTAATTATAAACCCTCGTCAAGCAACTACATTTTTTCAAATAAAAATATCTCACATATATGAATTTGGAGCTTAGTGATATTAATTTGCTGCCACGCTGTCTTCTAGTTGGTTCCAAGTTTATTCACATATCCGTGGTAAAGAACAATAACCATAAACTGTATACCTTTGAGAAAGTGTTTTTTGTATTTTACTCTGCTTTGGCTAGCACCATGATAACCAAAGTTTAGATTTTCTGAGATAATTGAGAAATATAACGCAAGATTTTTTGCAGAAAGGTCTCTACATTCTAATTTCTTAGCACATATGATAATTTCGCCCACAAGAAAATAATCATTGTCTCATACGATAAATTTGGCATTTGGGATTTAAGCCGTAATATTTGAACAGGTGGTGCGTTATGGGTTGTAAAAAAAGTTGCATGAAAAAGTGAATTTCGTAAAAAATGTAACATACAATAATTTGGCGCAAAGGGGTCGATGTGTGTGTAACTGACATTTTTTTGCCAAAAATTTGATTTGCTCACAATAGCTCTTTCACAATAACTCTTTCAATCAAAAGTGTTTATGTTTTTTCGTTTTGTTGCGATTTAAATTTTATTAGTTATTATTTTTTATCAAGTTTTATTTTTATATTTTCTTTGCAGGTCGTGGAATACAACAAGAGTACAAGCCAGCGGAGATTTTATATACAAATTTTATCTATTATTAATTTTATTTTTATAATATCTAATATGATAATAATATCCTAATAATAATATTATATTATTATTTTGATTACTACTTTCATTACTATTAATATTAAATTCAACAATTTTTATGAGCTTCAGGCCGTTTTTAGTGAAAACTTATTGTGGAAAAGCAACAATAATTTGAAAAAATGATAGATGTGATAGCTATTTCGGAAATCACCACATTTCCTCATCAGACTTCTTTCAGTAGGATTCGAACCGACGATCACCTCTGACTCAGCCAGTTGCCTACGCACTGTGCTAAGTTTGCCTTGTTAATTCTTGTTGCTTATTTCCACTATTTCACTTTGCTAAGCCAACTACAATCAAGTACAGCTATTCCGCTGCCATTCACTTGATCATGTGGTTGTTGCTTTTGTTCTTTTTTGTTAATATTTCTATTATTAGAATGTTTAACTTTTAGGTGTGCTCGTCCTTAAGTTATTTGTTTTTGTTATTTTTATGGCCTTATAACAATTATATTCAACAATTTTTATGAGCTTGAGGCCATTTTTAGTGAAAACTTATTGTGGAAAAGCAACAATAATTTGAAAAAATGATAGATGTGATAGCTATTTCGGAAATCACCACATTTCCTCATCAGACTTCTTT
>NW_023458568.1:1872684-1884906 GCF_013731165.1 Rhagoletis pomonella | reverse complement strand
TCACCACTGACTCAGCCAGTTGCCTACGCACTGTGCTAAGTTTGCCTCGTTAATTCTTGTTGCTTAGTTCCACTATTTCATTTTGCTAAGCCAACTACAATCAAGCGCAGCTATTCCGCTGCAATTCACTTGATCATATGATTGTTGGTTTTGTTGGTTTTTTTAATATTTCTATTATTAGAATGTTTAACTTTTAGGTGTGCTCGTCCTTAAGTTATTTGTTATTGCTATTTTTATGGCCTTACAACAATTATATTCAACAATTTTTATGAGCTTGAGGCCGTTTTTAGTGAAAACTTATTGTGGAAAAGCAACAATAATTTGAAAATTTCGGAAAAATCGGAAATCACCACATTTCTCCATCAGACTTCTTTCAGTAGGATTCGAACCGACGATCACCACTGACTCAGCCAGTTGCCTACGCACTGTGCTAAGTTTGCCTTGTTAATTCTTGTTGGTTATTTCCACTATTTCACTTTGCTAAGCCAACTATGATCAAGCGCAGTTATTCCGCTGCTATTCACTTGATCATGTGGTTCTTGGTTTTGTTGGTTTTTGTTAATATTTATATTATTAGAATGTTTAACTTTTAGGTGTGCTCGCCCTTAAGTTATTTGTTTTTGTTATTTATTATTATTTATTATTAATAGAATTATTATTAGATCCTACCTTTATACCATTATTTATTACACTATGCATAAAGGAACGCTTTCTAACCTTATAAGTAACCTTATAAGTATATAACCCGCTTATTGAGAAGTTGTGGCCAATAATTTGTTTATTTTTTCAATTTTTCTATGAAAAATATAATTTATTCTTACCGACACCCGGTTCGAAAAATTATAAAAATTAGATAATAAACATATTATTAGTTAGAACTTGTCAAGTAAATGCGTGATGTATAATTGTGATGCACACTATATAATTAATTCGTAAATGTAAAAAAAATAAAAAAATGGCTGTAAATATTTATATTCAGTGGTCGAAATAATAATAGCCGCACCACATTTTGACAAGTTTTAACATATTATTTTTGTTGTTATTTAATTTGCGTTGTTTTCTTAAAAAAAATTTAGTTCATTCTTTAACAAAATGTTAAGTAATGTTAGTATTTCTTTTGCTTTTTAATATTTACATTTAATATATACAGTGCTGGAAATAACCTGATAAGCAGGTAAGTGTGAACAACCCAATTATTTTTTTTTTTGTTATTTAATTTTGTTTATTTTCTTATAAAAATATAGTTCATTCTTTAACAAAACCCGTGTAAATCCGAGTTTCAACTTTGTACAGTAGTAAAAAAAATTCAACAAACTTGTAAAAATTTCTAGCTTTTTTAATTAGATTTTGTAGAAACATTATGAGTATGCAGTTTTGTAGTTCATTGAATTCTAGTAAAACAAAGTACAAGTTTTAAGTGGCTAAAAATTTCGGTTGATTATTAAATCTTTTTTTTTTTGCTCCATTTGTTTCCATACAACAAAAGTTTACAAAAGTTTGTTGAACATTTTTTAATATTGTACAAAGTTTGAAACTTGGATTTATACGGGTTTTGTTAAAGAATGAACTATATTTTTATAAGAAAATAAACAAAATTAAATAACAAAAAAAAATAATTGGGTTTTTCACACTTGCCTGCTTATCAGGTTATTTCCAGCACTGTATATATTAAATGTAAATATTAAAAAGCAAAAGAAATACTAACATTACTTTCTTTTTATTTGCTATGTGCTTCATTATTGTAAATACTAAAAGAAAAGATTCCAAAAATAGTAAATACTTACATATGTTACTTTCTTTTTATTTGCTATGTGCTTGTTATGTAAATACTAAAAAAAATTCCAAAAATAATAAACACTACATTTATTTATTTTTCTAACATGACTGTGTTATGTAATTTTGTATACTTTAAACTTCCTTACCCTATTTCTGTTCCTATTTAAAAATATTAATGTATTTTTTAAACTTCCTTTTAAATGTTTAATTTGGTGTTGGATTAACTTAATTAATAAATTCTTGTAAATACGAGCATGATTTCATCAAAATAAACTAATTTTTAATTTAACTATAGTCATCTGCTTTTTGTAAAAATAAATTCCATTATTAACGAATTATATTTCATTGGAGAAATAATAATTTATCACCTTATTTTTACAGAGAGTATCTAACTGGTTGCATCCACAGCAATAATTTAACCATTTTATTTTAATTTCAGATTGCTGTACAAAAGACGTGTTGAAGCATCAGCAGCTACATTTACAAAAAATATATACTTTAATATATAAATTATTTATTTTTAGTTATTCAAATTTTTTAATTTTTCGTTTAGATTCTTTCTATCGGAGAGTCATTAGATGTTGCCCATAGCCAAAGGAAAATGCTGGATGGGAAAGATGCTAACGAATTACTATGAGGGCAAGGGACAGTCTGACAAAGCATCCGACTTTGCTTACAAATGTCTCGATTCAGACGAGGTAATGCATACTTAATGCATACTTATAAATGTTTGATTTGTTTGCAGTCGTCATAGGAGCAGTAAATGGAGTTCGGTGATTCTGCCAATTTAATTTGAAGTGTCCGACAAACGCCAGCAGTTACTTGAAAGCAACTTTGAAAACATCAATATATAATCCGAAAAAACGCAATCAAATTTGGCAAAGTTGTAATAAAACTGAATTTTTTTGAACCAGTATAAATGATTTCCAACTGGTAATATATATCAAAAGAAAAGTAAATCGATTACCTTTCTTTTGATTATAATATTGTTAAAATTGCTTAACTTTTTTATGGAAATTTTGCAACTTTTGAAAACATCCATATGTAAGAAGCGAAAAAGTCGTCAAATTTTGCAAAGTTGTAGCAAAACTTAATTTTTGTGAACCAGTTAAATGATTTCCAACTGGTAATATATATAAAAAGAAAGGTAAATCGATTACCTTTCTTTTGATTATAACATTGTTAAAATTGCTTAACTTTTTTATAGAAATTTTGCAACTTTTGAAAACATCTATATGTAAGAAGTGAAAAAGTCGTGAAATTTTGCAAAGTTGTAACAAAACTGAATTTTTGTGAACCAGTATAAATAATTTCCAACTGTTAATATATATCAAAAGAAAGGTAAATCGATTACCTTTCTTTTGATTATAATATTGTTAAAATCGCTTAACTTTTTTATAGAAATTTTGCAACTTTTAAAAACAGCTATATGCAAAGGAGTAATAGTAATAATAAGCAATTAAGCAACCACACATGTATGTAAAAATATCTTTATTATTAATGTTAATTATAATTTTACTTCATAATATTGATTACTAACTATGTATATTAGGTTAACAATGCATTTTTAAAAATAAATTTTGCAAAATAAAAATAAAAAAGGGAATAAGGCAGAGAATGTCACTGTTAGCGGACGTGTTTTGTGTGGCGCTGCATTATATCACGCGTATTAACGTAATTACCGGCTTAATAAAGTTCTTAACCATATCTGGTAAAACTTTAGTCCACACAACATCATGGCTGCGGCTAGTATTTGTTTACTTTGCATAATTATCTCGGTATTCGTTATTTGAATTTTAAGTGAACGCAAATATGTCGGGCCAGAGAAAGAGTGCGCGCAATGTACCCTCTTCCCTGCAAACTCCCCCCAAAAATCTGCAAGTCAGAGGAGGAAACAGTCCTACAACGGCAAGTTCATTTGAGTGGCTTGAAGCAAAATTAGAAGCATATACGGCAAACATACTGGCGAAGATAAAAGAAAGTGAAGAGCGAGTAATGCAAAAAATGCGTGAAGTTTCGCCTGAACTGACCAACTTTAAACTAGCTATGACAACTATGGAGGAGAGAGTGAGTACGCTAGAGCAGTTATGCGAAAATGCAGATGAAAACAGAGACGTGAATAAGTTGAGTCAACACTTGGATGAGGTGGAAAATGCACTGGGGTCAGCGGATGTAATTATGTATAATGTTCCGCAGGTAGCCGAAGAGAATTTAACTTCGTTGTTTATTCAACTATGGGAGTCGATCAACCTACATCCACTTCCAATTCGATCTACATTTCGTATGCGTCCTAGAGCTGCAAAACTGTCGATAGTATGGATAGTTTTATTTTTTGAAAAACATCGATTGTTTTCAGGCGATAGTCGATAGTTTCGATAGTGTCGGTGCATTGATCTTTGTCGATTTGTGATATTTTCTTAAATAAGTGACTCTGTGAATTGAACTAAGGAAAATATTCTGCTTTATCATGAATATTTGGTGAAAAATTTCACCTGAAAATTCAGCAATTTTTTTTGCGATTTTATATGTGCGAGTGTTAATTATTTCACAGGTGAATACGTTATACGATAGTGTGAACATGATTCGAAGTGAACTACTTCGCTTGGTGAATATTCAACATACGATAGCTTAACTGCAAAAGCGAAATGTGAACGAGTTCACACGAAATGAAAATTCATGATAAGGCTGATTTAGAACTTCACGCTTAAGATGTAATATTTTATTACATATGTGCAATATTTATATTTACATATGTACATATACATATATATATATATATACATATATATATAGACATTTTGTTCGGAGTTGAAGTTTCCCTACATATACAACACGATAGTATACGATACTATCGAAAATATCGATAGTATTTTTCAAACTATCGAAACTATCGAATGGCGTCACTATCGATAATTTTGCAGCTCTAATGCGTCCCAGAAGCAAAAGCGCCAACAACACAAACCCCTCTCCTATTATTGTAAAATTAAATTCTGTTTATGATCGGTCTCGCTTGTTGGTGGCAGTTGCACGTTTTCTCAAATCTAGGCGAAAGGCATTAACTCGCCGCAATATTGGAATCGATTCTGATGAAAAGATATTTGTTCATGAATGCTTGACAAAGAAGAACCGTGAGCTTATGCGACTGGCTACTCAGCTAAAAAGACAAAAGCGGCTGGTGAGTGGATTCTCAATACGGGGACAAATTTACGCAAAAAAACATGCCGGCAGTGAAGGGATAAAAGTTCTTAATCGTGAGAGCGTCGTGCGTCTAGCAGCTGCCACATAAACTTAGCATATGTGTTATTATTTTAGTTAATATTGAAGCTTTGTACGATTTGCTTTTGTTTTTATACTTATTTTTATGTTAGCCATGACAGATTCTATCCTCTTCTTATTTCACATCTATCCCATTTCTTCCCTTTCCTTCTATTTGTACTTTGCAGCTGACTGTTTCGCAAGCTTCCCAAACTGTGATCCATATGAATAGTACCTTGTATAGATACACTAACAGTGATAATATTAGGCTGGCTCTGAAACTTACGTGCGGATATAATACGAGGTTCAATATTTGCCACTTTAATGCTCGAAGTTGATCGATTGATAAACTTGAATAATTAAACATTTTTTTAAGGGAAATAAATATTGATGTGGTCTGTGTAACTGAGACATGGTTCAAACCTTGTGTGGCTAACTCTGCGTATGCTCTTTGTGATTTTTCACTGTTAAGGAATGACAGGTCCACTGGTCATAGAGGGGGTGACATTGCCATTTATCTCAAATCCAGTCTTAAATGTAAAGTCGTTCATAAATCTGTCTGCCCTGAATCAGTTGAAAGTCTTTTTGTGGAGTTCAGTGATAATGTTGAACCGTGTCGTGGTATATGTGCCTATGGGGATTAGGTCTAATGACCTTACCACTCTTTTTACAAAAATATCTGAACTGTCCTTAGCTATGTAAATGTCCTCGTATGTGGTGATTTTAATGTCGATCTTCTCCTGGATAACGTTAAATGTAAGCAATTACTAAAAAACTTTACTAATTATGGATTAACTGTTGTAAACCAATTTGCAACACGTTTTGCTCCTCACTGTAAGCCAAGCATGTTAGATCTCTTTGGTGTAAGCGATGTTAGCAGAGTTAACCACGTAGACCAATTTTCCTTAGATGGAGTCTCTGACCATGAACTAGTATTTCTATCTTTTAATATTGAATTTAACAAAGAATCGTCAGTTACCAACCTGACGTTCAGAGATTTTAAATGTATTGATAAAATAGCACTGAATGACGAAAGTCTGTCACTGGAATGGAACTCTTGCTGGTTCTTCTCTAGTTTGGATGATAAATTAGATCAATTTAATTAATCTGGTAAAATACTTGTATGATAAATATGTCCCTCTACGTACTATAAAAGTGAGTTATTATAAGAGACCGTGGTTCACTATGCTCATTCTTAATCTTATTAAGGATCGAGGTAAGGCCTAAAAATATTGGAAGCCATATCCTTCTGACGAGCGTTGGAACGCATATAAAAGTTTAAGAAATAAAGTACCTAAAGAAACCCGTTACAGTAAAAGAGTCGATCTGGAAAATAATGGTTTGATTACGGATAGTAACGCAACCACGGTTCGGTTGCCAGCTGGCAACGCAACTGGAAAAAAATTTGTACTACGGATGTCAACTATCGTGAGTTGCTGTAGAGTTATCGATAATCGAAATTTGACAGTTCGACAACCAGCAAGCGGCTGTAAACAAGCTGTGCGAATAAAATTAAATTATTAAAATAAAGAGTTTTAAACAAAAGACAGCAGTAAAGCTAAGTTCATCACAATTATTTGTTTAAGAGGGAGAGAAGTGCATGAATGCGGCCTCAATCAGGCGCCATTAAGAGGAGAATTCCAATCCTCTAGTGCTACCGCGTGCACTGTAAGCAAAAGTTAATACTTTCAAGGTTTTTCTTTTATCATCGTTTTGTGTTCACTTTCAAAGCATATTGAGGACTTCCAAAAGAAGCTGGAGTATAATTGGTTAATAAACCGCTTCGTTCAACTCCAATACCTCCGCTCATAAAAGCTTGCGCATCTCTTCGATTTCTCGCAGAAGGAAGTGCCACAGCAATGGCGCGTATCCATAGTCCAGCCACTAAGTCGAAACTAATAAAGTTGCAACTTAAATTTAAGTACCAACTTAAAATTCACTTCTATTCATAGTCACATTTCAGACTTCTACTAAGGGCCGGTTACTCAATGTCTGGTTAACACTAATCTCCGGTAAAACATCGTTATCGACGTTACCGACTCCATGTTATATGCATGGGGCCGAACACGTCGATAATGATGTTTAAACGGAGATTAGTATTAACCAGACATTGAGTAACCGGCCCTAAGTAGTTTTAACTGTACGATATTGCAAAACGAGTGTGAAAATGTATCGATTTCTCTTTACGATTTTTTGGAAAAATAACATTTTATATTAAATAATGTCAAGTATGATCATCCGTTTATGTAATTTCTACTTTCATTGCATGTTTATGCAAAAGAGTAAATTATAAGTTTCTTGTTAATTGTGTGAAATAGCCAGAACTACCGCAATGATGTGAAGTCGATGTTTATGGTAAGCATGCTGTGAAACATACAAACACATATCTAAATGTTATGCACTAATTTGCTTTAAAAAAAAAGCTTGAAATTGACTTATTATTTGAGCTTTATTATATGTAAATCAATCCAATTATAAAATTGTGATGTAGCCTTATTCGAATTGTAATACGCATTTAATTTCATCTTCCGACTCAAATGGTCGCTCTTTGTAAATTTCAATTGCAGATCATTCAATATTATCAAACTCACGCTCTGCCAACAATGTTTTTACATATTCCGTCTTTTTTCCTTAATTTAATAAAATACTTCTACCTAGTTACGACTTAATTCCACCTGCAGCCGAAACTGAATTTTCAGTTGGTACTTAGTCAGAAAAGTCGAAACTAAGGCAACTGTGCTGTGGTGTAGTGGTAAGCAGTGCGCGCTTTCACTCATCAGCACCTGGGTTCAAACCCTGCTCAAAGTAACATCGCAAAAATTTAGAAAAAAGGTTTTTCTTAACAGCGGTCGTCATTCGGCAGGTAATGGCAAACCTCCGAGTGCATTTCTGCCATGAAAAACAGCTTCTAATAAAAATGCAATCGCCGTTCTGAGTCGGCGTAAAACTGTAGGTCCCTCCGCTTTGTGTGATAACATCAAGGCGCACTCCACAAATCGGAGGAGAAGCTCGGCCAAACACTTACATATGTGTAAGCGCCAATCTATTATTATTATTAAGGCGATTATGAATAGCTTTAGTTGTAACTTAGGATAGCTTCGACTTAGTTGTGAACTAAATATGACTATGAATATGCGCCAATGACTTCAATTTGGAAAACTTGGTGTGGTTGGAGGTGCTTCAGTTGATAAAGGAAAAAATTTGCAATTAGTGTTCGCTTTTGTTTCGCCAAAAGGGCGTACTCCACGGGAACTAAAATTTCAAGTTATTGTTTTGTTATTTTCACCATATTCTGTAACAGCAAACTGCATTGCAAAATGTTAATATCGTTCAAATCATTAAAAAGTAAAATATATGACACACTTTTCAATTTTCGCTCCTAAATATGCTCCAAAACATTCCCAGCAACCACAAAAATGTAGTCGGCTGTATACACACTTTGTAGCAACTGCAGTTGTCAGTTGAAAGTTGCCCGTTTCCATCTGTTATACTGTTTTGGCAACTAGCAACACAACTGGAGTTCGATTGCTTTCGATAATCGACCTATAAGCTTGATAGAAACAGAACATTGTGGAAAAATTTGAAAACTCTGGGAGTCTGTAATAGAGATTCAAAACCTTGCGGTATTTGTGCGGATGAGATGAACCAATAAGCTTTCGAATTCGCACTCGTTCAATATTAACCAAAATTTGGTTTGCAAACCCTCATGTGAATTTTCTTTTAATACGGCCAGTGAAGATGATGTAAAGAATATTTCTGCTATGAAGTCAAATGCTACTGGTATAGATGGTATCGGTTTACGTTTCCTTAAACTGATTATCCCTTATATTCTCCCGACACTTACACATAACTTTAATTTTGCCTTAGCCTCATCCTCCTTTCCAGACCTTTGGAAGATTGCAAACGTTATTCCTGTTCCAAAAGGCGAGTCTTGTGACTCTCCTGAAAACTATAGGCCTATTAGTATTTTACCAGATTTAGCCAAAGTTTTTGAAAAATTGATTTCGTCCCAGATAGTTCTACACTTGAATAACCATAGCTTGTTGAGTGAGGTCCAATCTGGTTTTCGGTCGGGTCACAGTTGTTCTACAGCGGTATTGAAGTTAATGGAAGATATACGTCCTGCTTATGATGATAAACTACTTACTATCCTGGTGCTATTAGATTTTTCTATCCTGGTGCTATTAGATTTTTCTAAAGCATTTGATACCGTAAAGCATCTTCTTGCAAAATTGAAGTACTATTTTGGTTTCAACTCTACTTCGCTTAAGTTTATGGAAGCGTATCTATCAAATAGGTACTAACAAGTGCAATGTGGAGAAACAATTTCTTGTCGCAGGAAAATTAATTCCGGTGTACCGCAAGGCTCAATCCCGGGTCATATACTCTTTAATGATCCAACTACACAAGATCTGACAAGATGAAGCAAAAGAAAAAAGTAATTTTCTGGCGGACGTTTGTAATTTAGTCGGTGCAATGTATATGGTTGCAATGTGCCGCAACTCTGCATATACAAACAGTTTGAAAACCGCAGTATAACAGTTTCCAAACATTGTATTGATACGTTTTGGAAGTCATCCTTTCTAATAAATATTAACGATTTAGCCAAATAAAAATGGAGTTTTTTACTGTGTTGTTTGGATTTTTGTTTTGTTTATTTATTAGTTCCTTGTTCAATGTTTTTACAAATTAAAGTGTAATGTAATGACATCCATTTATGTAAATACCAGAGTATTTCGCAAGTAATCATCGAAAACATTTTAGGTATTCCAGCACCTTAAGGGCCGGTTGCTCAAAGCCTGGTTGACACTAATCCCCGGTTAAACAGCGTTATCGACGTTACCGACACCATGTTATTTGCATGGTGCCGAAAACGTCGATAACGATGTTAATCGGTGATTAGTGTCAATTAGGCTTTGAGCAACCGGCCCTAAAAACGTAAATATAAACGGCTCTTAAAGAACTAATGGCCGGTTGTTCAATGTCTGATTAACACTAATCGGAGGTAGAAGCTCTGGTTAAGTAGAACGACTGCTTTATCGTCACATGTTATAGGCATGATGTCGAAAACGTCGATAATGATGTTTAACCGGCAAGTAGTGATAACCACACATTGAACAACCGGCCCTTAGTCTAGTTTTTTACGTGTGTATGTATGTATGTACATATGTACCTCTGCAGTTTTGCACTTACCATAGATTTTTGGTACTTTGCTAACTGCAAGCAGCTTGGCATTATATGATTCGAGTATCTAAGGAAGTATTCATCTCCTGATGTGAGAAATCGCTCACAAACATCTAGAGAAATGCACTGCATATTGGTGTTATCATTCAAGCGATTTAAATAGCAGTGGAGCAATCTGAAATAAAAGGTGACGATCATTTTATGGACCTACAGGTACACATTTATATCCAACAAACCTTATCAATGTTCATCTTCTGCATGACATGAGGCGCACTTTCCAACACACATATAAAAGCAATAAGTTGCTCAACTTGGTCTAAAGTTTAGACTCTAAACCACAAGGCTTTTGCTTGCATATACATTTTACCTTAGTTAGAAGTAGCTCATCACATTCCGCAGTTATCAAAACATAGTAGTGCAACTGTGTGTGTCGAGGCGAAGGTGGGATGGCCCAACAGTTCGGCAAGCTGAGAAATAAAAAAATAATTAATCGACTAGCTAGGTATTCTTCGCTGTTCTCTCACCGTTTCAATAATTTCGGCAATTAGCTTTGTACTGCATATAATTAGTCCTTTGGTCAACCATGTCAGTGTCTCTATAGCCAATGCGTTTTCATCCACTACAGGAAGTCATCCAGTGTTATGTCTTGATGCAAGAGACTTAAGTAAGTAGCCCTTTAGCCACATATAAGTGTGATACAGACGGCAATTTCAGCTGTGATAGGTACTCGGTTGCAAATATGTATTGTACTGAAATAGATAAATGTTGTTCGATACGACAAAGTGCTGCTTCCAACGCAGGAATGGTAAGTGGTGCGGGTCCCAAGCCAATGCAATTAGCTTGACAATAAAGCAGCAAGTGGTGTGTAGTTCAACGCCGAGACATTTGTCATTTTTTTTTCTGGGATGACGCTCGTGAAGAGGGAACTCTCATGAGTACTACTATACCGGCATAGTAGTATGCACGACTTGCAGCCTCACAGCTACACCTGCGTACTAAAACCTCTCCACTAACCACTCTCCCCGCGGCACTGCCATGTAAGGTATTACCTACCGGGGCTGGTTGGCCAGCAGGCTCGCTACGTTATTTAACCGGTTCTAGCTTGTTCAGATCGCCTTAGATCTTTAAGAATTCCAGAGATGTGTGCGCACATTTTATGCCAGTTCTCTACTGATTCTAACATGTAGTCTACAATGTTGCTACCCTGTAGTATATTTCGGGTTTCAGGGGCATAGCGGGGGCAAAAGCATACTATGTGTTCCGCGTTTTCAGCAAGGCCTGTGCAAGTCGGACAGTGTGGGGAATCTCCATGCCCAAATCTTTTTAGATACTCTCGGTAGGGGCCATGTCCCGAAAGAAACTGTGTCAACTAGTAGTTTAAATCTCGGTGGGCTCTTTCCAGCCAGTTTTTAATGCATGGAATAAGCTTATGAGTCCACCTACCCTTTTCCGATTCATCCCAACGCTTTTGCCAGATCTCCATAGAGCGACATCTTTCCTGCTCTATAACTTCTTTTCGGTTTAAACTGGTACTTCCCACAGATACCCGCTTATACACTCTTTGCATCTCGTTTGCCAGGATATCTACGGGAATCAGTCCGGCAATTACGAAGGATGCTTCGTCAGATATGGTTCGGAATCCACAAATAGTCCTTAGTGCGCTTAGGCGATACACAGATGTGAGTATCTTCGCATGATATTTTAGGCTCATTGCTTCAGCCCAAATTGGAGCACCGTAGAGTAAGACTGAGCTGACCACTCTACTAAGCAATACCCTTCTACTATGTTTGGGACCGCCGATATTTGGCATCATTATAGATAAGCATGTCTGTAAATTCGATGCTTTCTTTGCTGCATACTCCAGGTGGACCCTAAAGTTTAAACGGCCATCAATCATTACCCCCAAATATTTGATTGCGGGCTTTGATATTATAGTTTCTGATCCAACACTGAGTCTTATTGTCTCTATGGCCTTTCTGCTACTTATCAATATTGCCTCTGTTTTGT
>NW_023458568.1:1866471-1872584 GCF_013731165.1 Rhagoletis pomonella | reverse complement strand
AAATTAGCGTCCTTCAATTTCGAAATATTGAAGTTTCAAGCATTTCTTAAATTTACCGTTATATGAGAATCGGCCGTTATTTTAGTCCGATTTCAATAATTTTCAACGTTTTGCTTACACGTGGCAAGTACAATAACCATACCGAGTTTGGTACAAATTGGTAGAACGGTTACCGATATACTTATATGTGATCATAATTATTACATACACGTATGTTTGGTTTTTGTACGGCTGCTAGTACCACTTTAAATGAATTCGCTATTCTTCTACGCGAGTATCTTCCACGCAAAAATCTGAAATGTGCTAGTCTTCCACGCAAATAGTGAAATGTGCTACTCTTCCACGCAAAAATCTGAAATGTGCTAGTCCTCCACGCAAATAGTAAAATGTGCTACTCTTCCACGCAAAAATCTGAAATGTGCTACTCTTCCACGCAAAATTCTGAAATGTGCTACTCTTCCACGCGAATAGTGAAATGTGCTAGTCTTCCACGCGAAAATCTGAAATGTGCTACTTTTCGACGCGAATAATGAAATGTGCTAGTCATCGACGCGAATAGTGAAATGTGCTAGTCTTCCACGGTAATTTGAAATGTGCTACTCTTCGTTGGGAGCGACGATATGATTCGAGTGTCTAAGGAAGTATTCATCTCTTGATGTGAGAAACATCGTATATACTTACAGCTATGGAATCCTATGCCCCTTTTTGTCTATTCTCTTTCTAACAGCGGACGTGCCTGCCAAACAGCGGACGTGCCTGCCAAACTGAAAAGCATGATGGCGGCAGTGTTTGACAGGCACGTTCGACGATACGAACGGCAATGGAAGGTAAGAAATGGAAGATGGATGACATGAGAATGAAAGAATTATGAAATAGCAGAATGTCGAACCAAAACGAATTTCAAAAATCTGACAATGCGAATGACGTCAAAATGAAAGAAATGCAAAATACCGAAATGTCGAAACAGAAGAAATAGATGACAGGCACGTGTTCAAGGGTTTCGTGCAACAAAAAGAGTTGTTGTGTTGCGCCATTCAATATTAAAAAAAAGTAATGTGGTTAAATACGCTTTTCTATTAAGTTGAAAAATTACATATTTCGCCAGCCAAAAAGTGTATAAATAAATATATAGCATATTGCTATAAGATTTATTTATAAAAACGGTACATGCTTATGACCTTATTCATGAAAAAGAAAATAGATGTAAAGTAACATTAAAAAATCGATTTGTTTACTTTTTAAGAATTTGGGAAAAACATTTAACTAAAGTTTTTGTGCACCCATCTCTTTTTCTGTTTATTATTTTCAAATTTTTCTTTTCCTTAATACTCATTGAGTTTTCATTTACACCCAGCAAAAATCAAAATATTTTATAAGAAATTCGTTGACCGTTTCCCGCACACTTCTCTCATCCTTTTTTATCGTAGTTATTATTCTGTTGACATCTGAATTGCCATAAATTTTATGTTGTTGCCAATACATTGTTTTCCGGCGTTTCCTCTGTGAATTTTTATAACTACATTCATAAAAATATTACTAATTTTGGTTTATAATTTTTTTCCATCTTGTTATTGCTGAATATCAAAAAGAAATTAATAAATAATAAAAAGTTAGTTACAATTTTAGTGAATGGTTTTTGCAAATAATATTATTTTAAGGTTGAAATGACTTGATCGCCGTCCTGAGCTTATCAACTTGTTTGCCAAAACCAAAACAGACGGGAAGGAAAAATAGTTGTTCATTAACGATTTGTCTGAAATATCGTTCTTGAAACGCGTTACTGCTCACTAAATTTGTAAAAATAAAATTTTTTCACTTAATTGTTATATTCTTCCTCATTGTGGTAAATTTACTCATCATCACAGCAGGGCGCAATCTTCTTTTCTATGATTATTGTATCGCTACTTTGAATTTCTCAATTTTGACAATTCTGATCTAAAGGTAAACGAAACCTCAGAAACTTTAAATGCACTGAAATTCACTAATACCCACTTCCGCAAAAATCACCTTATTTCGTATTTCCTTTGTTAAAAGTTATTGTAAATCACATATTTTTATTGCCTTATTAATAAAAAATAAAAATTTTAAAAAGCTTTTTAAATTGCCGTTTACAAACATTTTTCAATTTATAAGCCTTTTTTAAGCTACTTTATTGTTTATGAATAAGGCTATTACAAATTAGCACAATCAAAACACGTTCCTTATCGAAAAATTTATTATTAAGAAAATTTGCTGTTCTCACATTTTCTTTCAACATCTAATTCGACTTTTATTACTTTTTGTACAGATATGTCATCGCCGCCAGGACGGCGCAATCTTGTATTCTATCTTTCTTGTCAAATATGCATTTAGATCTAACTGTCATACTACTATTAATGGTAACCATGAATATTCATTAAAATCGTTTCAATTCGGAATAAAAGTAATTTACATACTGCTAGTGTAAATATATTTTTTAATATAAACTACCTTTTTTAATTCTAAAATAAATCAACAATCTCAAGATTTATAAGAAAATTGTCTTCAAAAAATACGTCCCAAATCATCCCTGTTGATATCATAATTCAAATGCAAATTAGAATAGAAATTTTGATACAAAAGTTTTTCCGCGATATTCATCATACAAATTTATCATCTTACTTGTCCGTATGTCGCTCTGGAAAGAAATATTTTTATGATATGTTTTCTTGAAAATAAATGCAAATTTACCTATTTTTTCCACCGGCAGGCACGAATATGATATTCAAAACAGAAGCAATGACAACGAATTGTACATACTTTGTTGTATTTTAGCGCAAAACGATAAGTTTCACAAGTATTTTAAATTATTGCCTGGAACATACACATTTATCGTTATTAATGGAAATGCAAGACTTGGCACGCATTTTTAATTTCTTTTTTATTGAATTCAAATGAATAAAAACACATTTTTCTAAAATATTTCTCAATTTATATTTTAAGGTTTTTTCTGAAACTTGAATGTAACTCTGTGCAGAGAATGAGAGAATTGAAAATCAGGTCATCTCAGCTGTTTTCAAACGTAAACAAACAAAATGGCGCTTTCCATACTTGTAAGCCTATACAATGGTGAGAAATCGCTCACAAACATCTAGAGGAGTACACAGCATATTGGTGTTGTCATTCAAGCGATTTTAATAGCAGTGGAGCAATCTGAAATAAAAGGTGACGATAATTTTATTAACCTACAGGTACACATTTATATCCAACAAACCTTATGAATGTTCATCTTCTGCATGACATGAGGCGCACTTTCCAACACAAATATAAAAGCAATAAGTTGCTCAACTTGGTCTAGAGTTTAGACTCTAAACAACAAGGCTTTTGCTTGCATATACATTTTACTTTAGTTAGAAGTAGCTCATCACATTCCGCAGTTATCAAAACATAGTAGTGCAACTATGTGTCGACGCCAAGGTGGGATGGCCCAACAGTTCGGCAAGCTAAGAAATAAAAAAATAATTAATCGACTAGCTAAGTGTATTCTTCGCTGTTCACTTACCGTTTTAATAATTTCGGCAATTAGCTCTGTACTGCATATAATAAGTCGTTTGGTCAACCATGTCAGTGTCTCTATAGCCAATGCGTTTTCATCCACTACAGGAAGTAATCCAGTGTTATGTCTTGATGCAAGAGACTTAAGTAAGTAGCCCTTTAGCCACATATAAGTGTGCTACAGACGGCAATTTCAGCTGTGATAGGTCCTCGGTTGCAAATATGTATTGTGCCGAAATAGACAAATGTTGTTCGATAGTGCTGCTTCCAAACCAGGAATGGTAAGTGGTGCGGGTCCCAAGCCAATGCAATTAGCTTGGCAATAAAGCAGCAATTGGTGTGTAGTTCAACACCGAGACAGTTGTTATTGGTATTTAAAAGCATATTAAGCGCGATTTATTGCACATCATATGGTAGCTGTTGTTGTTGTTGTATCATGTCCGCAAGCGAAATAGCGTGAATTTGTTACATGTCTCCTTGTTCAGCTCCTTGTGTGTGTTTACTTACCAAAGAACGTTTAACTCTTTCTCAAAGGACCAAGCGAAAATACTTGCAGCCTTTCGGGTGCCAATGGTGAAAGGTATTGTGCTATAGCCATGTCTAGATTGTTATTGCGCCCTGGGACTTTGCTGAAATATACATGATAATAAATGAAATATATATGTATATAAAATAAAAGTTAATATTAAGAACGAAGTCAACTAAATGTCTTACAAAAGTATTAGTGTTATCGATGTCATTTAACAGGAGGCGACTAGGACAAAAACATGTGCTGAATTGATTATTATATAGGCCGATGCTTAAGTACTTGTATGAAATGATATAAGAATTTATTGTAACATAAATAGTGTAATAATGTTTTCTTACCGGAATGGATATATTACAATGCATTCTCAAAGGAACAAGTCGAATGTTGCAACTTTTGTTGCTGTTACTTTACGTGGCAGTTTTCTTTATTTTTCGTTTTCGAGTGCGCGCATTTTCGCAAATTTCCTTATTTAGGGTTCTTATTCTAAAGAACATACGGGCGCGGAAAAACAGTTTTTTTTTATTCTTACATCACAGCTTATGTGCTCGGCGTTTTTGATGTGCTCTTCTAAGAACGAACTCATAGGCTTCAATCCATTTCCGTTGATGTCGTCAAAAATTTATTTCAATAGTCGCATATGTGCCATCATTTGGTCCGTAGGTTTTGGCAGGCCACCTTCTGTGCGATGGTTTACCCAAGTAAAGCTCTCATCAGGGTCTTGCGCTTTCATCTCAGGAACCAAGCTATGTTAGTCTAAGAGCCGGTGGTTGATCGAACTTCACCGATCTGATAACTCGATGAGACATATTTTTTATCAAATATAATTTATAAACAAATATGCCTATGATAACTTGCCTATCGAAAAGTTATTTAGTAGTAATTTAATATATTAATAAATAAAAAAAATAAATTCAACACATTTTTTTTCGTTTTAAAGCTAAATTATAAAATTCAAAAATTATAAACAAAATCTATATTTATTTAAAATTAAGAATAAGTTTAGTTGTTTTTTGTTTCTGCAGCACAAACGATTATACCATCCCCTTTACTTATTTTTCTCTGTAAAGACAAAATACATATATAAATATGCATGTTATGTATGTACATATTTATGTATACATCTTTAAAAAATATTGTATTAGATAATCTATGCTTTGTATATAAATAAATTTTATTTTTTTCCGTTCTCTGGTTGCACCACGCTCGCTGCGAGTCCGCGCGGCACGCGGCATGAAAGCAAAAGCATCCGTGGTAGGAGCGAAAAAAATTTATAAAATTTATTTTTGACTGCATGCAGGTTTCCGTGTTTTTTTTTTTAAATAATGTATTATAGAATAAGGATTGATATTTAATGTAAACGATTAAAATATCTGATCGAGAAGTAATAAATATTTCCATTTGTTTATACAAATTTTTTATAAAAATTAAAAATTTTGTACAAAATAATGATTTTTTGAAAAATCGAAACAATCAGGCTAAAGCGTGTTTGATTATCAATATTTTCATGCAAAAAATCAGCAAGCTACATCCTATGAATCAGTGGATAATAAATTCATCAAAAAAAAGTTAATAACAATAACCCTTGTAAAAATTCGAATTTTGCAAAACTGTACAAATTATATTTTTTTTATGGTTGTAAATCGAATAAAGTTATTTGTTTGAAAAAATCTAGACCATCCAATTTTGGGTAGCTCACTTGAGAGATTCTCACTCTTTAAGTTTTATTTTTTGCACGAAAAACAATCGTTACGTTGTAGGTTTTATTTTTTGCTCGGAAAATAATGGTTACGTTTTAAGTTTCATTTTTTGTTCAGAAAATAATGGTTACGTTTTAAGTTTTATTTTTTGCTCGGAAAATAATCGTTTCGTTTTAAGTTTTATTTTTTGCTCGGAAAATAATCGTTATTTCTTGAGTTAAATTTTTTTTCATCCTCATCTTCATCATTATCTTTATCCTTGTCTTTTTATTTACCTTAAACTTTGTCCTGTTCTTCAGCTTCAATATAGGTTGTTAGTGTCTGTGTTTTTGTAGCTGCCCTTGTTTCTTGCTCTCTGTATTTTCATTACCCAC
>NW_023458568.1:1861405-1866371 GCF_013731165.1 Rhagoletis pomonella | reverse complement strand
AAACGCGTTAAGTCCAAAATAGCACCCCCATGACATGCTAATTGTATGTTGCACATATGTACATATCGTCGCTGGAATAATGAAATAGTGTAACATGAAAAGTATAGTTTTGAGAAAAATGAATTGGAAGTTTTTATAAACCATTACAAACCATACAAATACAATTTGGTTTTTCGGGAATAAATTAGTGAGCCAAAGAGATATTTAAGAAAACTAAACATTTTTCAAATAGATTAAAAGATTGTCTATCCAATAGTGCAATTATCGAATAAAAGTGTATTTGGCATTTACACTGTTTCTTTATTCGAGCGACGATATATATATACATATTTCCACTGCACTTTCCTCTTCTTACCTACATACGTATGTACACATGTACGTCGTTGCAGCTGCGCTTTGTACAAAGGTACTTGCACTTCACTTTCTTTTGTTTAACTGCATACATATCTACACAGTTTTGCAGTTGCAACTATTTCCACACATATGTACGTATACAATGTAGGTACCCAGCCAGCATTTGGTCGATGCAACTACAACAACTGATGCAAATGCAGCGGATGCAAATATTGTTCCTGACCGAAAATGTCTGTTTTTAAAAACGGATCAATTCTTGAGTGTACAACCGTGAAATGATAATTTACACAATTTACATTCAACTCAGTTGGCACAAATTAAGCAAATTTGCTGTTAATTGGAATTAAAAGAAACTGATGTTTTATATTGTTGCGCTTAGGAAAACAGACATTCTGCTGCACTTTTCCCATTTTTTGCACCACACTTATTGCTGTTTACACATGTACCTAGTTGCACTTTTAACATACATATGTACATACATATTTGCATTGCACTTCCTTCTTTTTACTTACATAAGTACATTTAGTTACTAATACTTTATTTTTTGTTTATATACATACATGTGACCACATTTATGTAGTTGTAGCCAAAGCTGGCATTCTGTTGCACTTTTCACAGCACTTTCTGTTTACATATGTATATATCTACGTGTCGGCAGTGATACTGCAAACTTTAATTAAATAATCCCTCACCCGTACCTTACAGAAAAAGGAATACATTTTCGTCACGAGTTTAATAGATTATAAATTTTGGCACTCCGGTGAGGGTAACAAATCAGTGCCAGAGGTAATAATTTCTGCAGAGTTTTGCAGTAACACCGACGACATAAACACAAGTAAGTACATACATACATATGGATTTAGTTGCGTCTGGAGCAACCGCGTTTCTTAATATTTAAACCAACGTATTTTATATTTATATATATTTAAACTCACCGAACAATGGAGCTGGAATGTTGTAGGGTTGAGAGTTGTTGGCGACCAATGGCGTTGAATGTGCTGTGGGCGTCGTTGCTGATGTTTGGCAATCTAAAAGAAATAATTACATTATAATCAAATGAAACTGTTAACAATGGTTAAAAGCTGACTTCCAAGTTGGTATATTGCAAAGCATCAGCCTCGTTTATTTATAAACTATAACTGATGGAAATGACCAATTTGCCCAACTAAGTTCCAATTCGGCGTTTGAACATGGTTGCGCTTATTGCACTTTTCCATTAGTTATATTTAGTTTAGAAATAAAAAAGGCTAATGCTTTGCAATATACCAACCTGGAACTCAGCCAAACTATGTTAAATTGGGAAACTTTAGTCTTCTTACCTTCAAGGTTCTGATGGCTTAAGTCTCCTGCTGATGTTTGGCTATCTATGGATATATAAAATATACATATATGTATTTAATAAAAGAAAAATTACATTTAATCAAATTAAATTGCTTCTTACCTCCAAAATTTTGCGCGAAATTGATGTTTTTCTCCGCAGCCTACTAGAATCAAATTTGAAATTCGCTGTCAAATTTCGCCTGATTTTCACTTGCTCGCTCTAACGCATATAATTCTTATTAAGAGTGCGAATTCTTATAGCTACGCTGCTCTTACTTATGGAAACTTTTTTCGACAACTTTTAAGTGTGTGGGTGAGATGACAAAAAAGTTGGGTATGTGTTGGTAAATCATTTGAATTTCAGGGGAAAGTGGTGAGCCGTGGCTGGCAGGGAATGTTCATCTTCTGCATGACATGAGGCGCACTTTCCAACACAAATATAAAAGCAATAAGTTGCTCAACTTGGTCTAGAGTTTAGACTCTAAACAACAAGGCTTTGCTTTCATATACATTTTACTTTAGTTAGAAGTAGCTCATCACATTCCGCAGTTATTAAAACATAGTAGTGCAACTATGTGTCGACGCCAAGGTGGGATGGCCCAACAGTTCGGCAAGCTAAGAAATAAAAAAAAAATTAATCGACTAGATAAGTGTATTCTTCGCTGTTCACTCACCGTTTTAATAATTTCGGAAATTAGCTCTGTACTGCATATAATTAGTCCTTTGGTCAACCATGTCAGTGTCTCTATAGCCAATGCGTTTTCATCCACTACAGGAAGTAATCCAGTGTTATGTCTTGATGCAATAGACTTAAGTAAGTAGCCCTTTAGCCACATATAAGTGTGCTACAGACGGCAATTACAGCTGTGATAGGTACTCGGTTGCAAATATGTATTGTATCGAAATAGACAAATGTTGTTCGATAGTGGTGCTTCCAAACCAGGAATGGTAAGTGGTGCGGGTCCCAAGCCAATGCAATTAGCTTGGCAATAAAGCAGCAATTGGTGTGTAGTTCAACACCGAGACATTTGTCATTGGTATTTAAAAGCATATTAAGCGCGATTTATTGCACATCATATGGTAGCTGTTGTTGTTGTTGTATCATGTCCGCAAGCGAAATAGCGTGAATTTGTTACATGCCTCCTTGTTCAGCTGCTCCAAACAATTCATACAGGCGTGTTTACTTACCAAAGAACGTTTAACTCTTTCTCAAGCGAAAATACTTGCAGCTTTTCGGGAGCCAATGGTGAAAGGTATTGTGCTATAGCCATGTCTAGATTGTTATTGCGCCCTGGGACGTTGCTGAAATACACATGATAATAAATGAAATATATATGTATATAAAATAAAAGTTAATATTAAGAACGAAATCAACTAAATGTCTTACAACAGTATTAGTGTTATCGATGTCATTTAACAGGAGGCGACTAGGACAAAAACATGTGATGAATTGATTATTATATAGGCCGATGCTTAAGTACTTGTATGAAATGATATACGAATTTATTTTCTTACCGGAATGGATATATTACAATGCATTCTCAAAGGACCAAGTCGAATGTTCAACTTTTGTTGCTGTTACTTTACGTGGCAGTTTTCTTTATTTTTCGTTTTCGAGTACGCGCATTTTCGCAAATTTCCTTATTTAGGGTTCTTATTCTAAAGAACATACGGGCGCGGAAAAACAGTTTTTTTATTCTTACGTCACAGCTTATGTACTCGGCGTTTTTGATGTGCTCTTCTAAGAACGAACTCATAGGCTTCTATCCATTTCCGTTGATGTCGTCAAAAACTTTTTTCGATAGTCGCATATGTGCCATCATTTGGTCCGTAGGTTTTGACAGGCCACCTTCTGTGAGATGTTTTACCCAAGTTAAGCTCTCATCAGGGTCTTCCGCTCTCATCTCAGGAACCAAGCTATGTAGTCTGTTACAAATGTAACCCGCAAGGTTCTCAAGGCCGTCATCTTCCAAACATTCCAACCATTGCTCCTCCTGCATGCAGCTGTTATAAAAAGTTATACTTATTTAAAAGTTGACAGTAGATCCTTTTTTGCTCGCCTGTAAGAGATTTCGTTTCCAACTCAAGGTCTGGAGTGTCATCAATTGAAACGTTCGCGCTGTCCGACAACCCAAACCTCGTTATAACCCAAAATGTAAGAGCGTAAGCGATATTTAAATTTCTGGCGATCGGGGTGATCATTCAAACCTCCTTTTGAACGAATAACTCCAAAAAAATTTTTTAGAACACCCTGGTTTAACCTATATGTTAGGACATACTTAAGGTTGAACCGCATGTGGATGTCGTCGTAAAGCAGCTTCAATGTCAAATTTGACTGAATATTGCCTGAATTTCGATATTTTTGGGGAAACTTTAATTAAAACTGAGAAGCGTCCATTCAAAAGGCAATATTTCCATTCGTGGAAATTTTCTTTGTTTTTTCCCATTAAAGATACAATGTATGATTAGACACTCCTCAGTGCTTACCTTTCTGAAAAGGTAACAGACTTATTTTTCCAATTACGCGCATTTCAGACACCATTTCGGTCATTTGTCGCAGTATTTCATTTTGAACATCGAGGGCCAATCCGTATGCGTGTGTACGAGGCCTGGAGTCAGGGTACGGAACTCTTGTAATTGTAATTACATGGAAGCAAAAATATGTATGTAAAATTATATCTTACCAGCTTAAAGAGTCTATGGCACTCCTCCCAGTTATGACTACCTAGATGACCTAGATCCGCAGCTCTCGTGATTGCTTGTGCAATGGTGTGCGAAAAGAGTTTCGTAGCCATTTTAACCTTTTGCCTTTGGGAGCCAGCGACACTAAGATGACTACTATTAATTTTGTGCGTGATACTCAATTCCGATGAAGTACAAGAAAGCAGCTCGACGATAATTTCTTTTCTCACTTCCTGGCCATTAATTATGAAACCACTGCCCAAAAGTGGTTACGCAAAAGTTTAATGAGATGCGGTGCATCTGCAAATACAAATATGCGGACATCCTCATAAACGAACCTGAAAATGAATTGTATTTAAAAAAATATAAATTAAAACAGTAAACTTATTAAAGCATGGATTTTTACTCACCACGGAGTATCGACTGTTACACCAAGGTCATTAAAAAGTGCTCTATTCGTTCCCCCTAAATCGCTAACAATCGCGGCGACATGATACCCATAGGCTTTGACAGACTTTATGATACCGAAAAGTATTTGCGTGGTCATCCTACAGTCAAAATCATAGAAGATGGGCTGCTTCCATTTAGACACCAATCCTGTAAAGAGGAT
>NW_023458568.1:1859650-1861305 GCF_013731165.1 Rhagoletis pomonella | reverse complement strand
ACAAGCAATCACGAGAGCTGCGGATCTAGGTCATCTAGGTAGTCATAACTGGGAGGAGTGCCACAGATTCTTTAAGCTGGTAAGATATAATTTTACATACATATTTTTGCTCCCATGTAATTACATTCTATTTTTTTCAGACGAATGACTGGTTCGACGTGATGAACGCAAGAGTTCCTTCCGTACCCTGACTCCAGGCCTCGTACACACGCATACGGATTGGCCCTCGAAGTTCAAAATGAAATACTGCTACAAATGCCCGAAATGGTGTCTGAAATGCGCGTAATTGGAAAGATAAGTCTGTTACCTTTTCAGAAAGGTAAGCACTGAGGAGTGTCTAATCATACATTGTATCTTTAATGGGAAAAAACAAAGAAAATTTCCACGAATGGAAATATTGCCTTTTGATTGGACGCTTCTCAGTTTTAATTAAAGTTTCCCCAAAAATATCGAAATTCAGGCATTATTCAGTCAAATTTGGCATTGAAGCTGCTTTACGACGACATCCACACGCGGTTCAACCTTAAGTATGTCCTAACATATAGGTTAAACCAGGGTGTTCTAAAAAATTGTTTTGGAGTTATTCGTTCAAAAGGAGGTTTGAATGATCACCCCGATCGCCAGCAATTTAAATATCGCTTGCGCTCTTACATTTTGGGTTATAACGAGGGCGTGTTGTCGGACAGCGCGAACGTTTCAATTGATGACACTCCAGACCTTGAGTTGGAAACAAAATCTCTTACAGGCGAGAAAAAAGGGATCTAATGTCAACTTTTAAAATAAGTATAACTGATTATTTAGGCATTATTATTAACAAAGTATCTCAGAAATCTGTTAATAACATCGATAACAGCTGCATGCAGGAGGAGCAATGGTTGGAATGTTTGGAAGACGACGGCCTTGAGAACCTTGCGGGTTACATTTGTAACAGACTACATAGCTTGGTTCCTGAGATGAGAGCGCAAGACCCTGATGAGAGCTTTACTTGGGTAAACCATCTCAAAGAAGGTGGCCTGTCAAAACCTACGGACCAAATGATGGCACATATGCGACTATTGAAAAAAGTTTTTGACGACATCAACGGAAATGGATTGAAGCCTATGAGTTCGTTCTTAGAAGAGCAGAGCAGAATAAAAAAAAACTGTTTTTCCGCGCCCGTATGTTCTTTAGAATAAGAACCCTAAATAAGGAAATTTGCGAAAATGCGCGCACTCGAAAACGAAAAATAAAGAAAACTGCCACGTAAAGTAACAGCAACAAAAGTTGCAACATTCGACTTGGTCCTTTGAGAATGCATTGTAATATATCCATTCCGATAAGAAAACATTATTACACTATTTATGTTACAATAAATTCTTATATCATTTCATACAAGTACTGTAACGACAGCCGATTTAATATGAATATACATGCATATATATATATATACATACATATATGTGGATATATGCATGAACATGTGTATATCTATGCATGCATATTCTAAATCAGAGAAGCAACCCTTTTCGAACCACCCCATACGGAAATTCACCCTGGTGATAACAGTAGAAGCAGTATAAGTAAACAAAATAAAAACTTTCCACTGGCTACCATAAAGACGTAAAGTCTAAAGTCAAAATAGCGGGTGCGATACAACTGGTTCGATGTCGTGATCT
>NW_023458568.1:1847455-1859550 GCF_013731165.1 Rhagoletis pomonella | reverse complement strand
TTAAGTTTTATTTTTTGCTCGGAAAATAATCGTTATTTCTTGAGTTAAATTTTTTTTCATCCTCATCTTCATCATTATCTTTATCCTTGTCTTTTTATTTACCTTAAACTTTGTCCTGTTCTTCAGCTTCAATATAGGTTGTTAGTGTCTGTGTTTTTGTAGCTGCCCTTGTTTCTTGCTCTCTGTATTTTCATTACCCACTCCGCGGTGACGTTAAAAGTTCAATGCAGCCGCCCCCTGTCTATTCACGCATGCGCATACGCATACGTAAAAATTAATTTTTATTTTCTGAGCAAAAAATAGAACTCAAGAAATAATGATTATTTTCCGAGCAAAAAATAAAACCTAAAACGTAACGATTATTTTCCGAGCAAAAAATAAAACTTAAAACGTAACGATTATTTTTTGAGCAAAAAATAAAACTCAGTTAATAACGATTAAAAAGTGATTTTTATAATAAAAGTTTTAACCGTTACAGTCCCTGATTTTGTATGCTTTGTAGTAAACGCTTTTAACAACATAAATGTGTTAAATTTTATTTTTTCTATATTGATGACTTTTTTATTTATTATAATAAAATTTTAAAAGTAACACTTATTCTTTCCCGCTTTACGGCATTTATTTAATTTTAAATAATAAATAAATTATTCTTTACTTAATTTTAAATAAAGAATATATATTTTGTTTATAATTTTTGAATTTTATAATTTAGCTTCAAAATAAAAAAAAAATTGTTGAATTAATTTGTTTTATTTATTAATATATTAAATTATTTATTTTTGGTTATTTCATAGTTGTAAGTATATATAGTGTGAAAAATACAATAATTGTGATCGAAATTAGAGTTCAAAATTGCTGTCAAGTGTAAATAGATGCTGTCACTGATATGTACACCAGCATGCGCTCTCGGGTACATTCAACGGCCAGGTAGCGTGCAGCTGCTATGTTGTTTCCTGTTCTATCACACGGACCTCGGACGCTCTACTTTCTGTCTCGCACCTATCAAATAGCTAAAATTCTAAAACTTTATAGCTTGACAATAATATTTTATGTACGATTTTTTGGAGGCAAGCCTATATGATTGGTTTTGTAATTAAAATATCTTACCTATGATATCAATTTAGATTGGTTAACAGATCGCTGTAGTTACCTATATTGACTTACCTGTTCACATCTACTTGCCAAGTAGCCATGCACAGAAATAAGTAGGCAAGCCTACCTAGGCATATTCTGTGTGTTAAAAACTATCAATTGAAATAAAACTCATTCGGTTATCACAAGAGTGAAGGTGATGAAAGAATATTGATTAAAATTAATTAAATTAAAAATAGCTATGAACACTTTTCGACAGGCAAGTTATCATATGCATATTTGTTTATAAATTATATTTGATAAAAAATATGTCTCATCGAGTTATCAGATCGGCGAAGGTCGATCTCCCACGGTCTCCTCTTCTATGTAGTCTGTTACAAATGTAACCCGCAAGGTTCTCAAGGCCGTCGTTTTCCAAACATTCCAACCATTGCTCCTCCTGCATGCAGCTGTTATCGATGTTATTAACAGATTTCTGAGATACTTTGTTAATAATAATGCCTAAATAATAAGTTATACTTATTTTAAAAGTTGACATTAGATCCCTTTTTTCTCGCCTGTAAGAGATTTCGTTTCCAACTCAAGGTCTGGAGTGTCATCAATTGAAAAGTTCGCGCTGTCCGACAACACGCCCTCATTATAACCCAAAATGTAAGAGCGCAAGCGATATTTAAATTGCTGGCGATCGGGGTGATCATTCAAACTTCCTTTTGAACGAATAACTCCAAAAAAATTTTCTAGAACACCCTGGTTTAACCTATATGTTAGGACATACTTAAGGTTGAACCGCGTGTGGATGTCGTCGTGAAGCAGCTCCAATGCCAAATTTGACTGAATAATGCCTGAATTTCGATATTTTTGGGGAAACTTTAATTAAAACTGAGAAGCGTCCAATCAAAAGGCAATATTTCCATTCGTGGAATATTTCTTTGTTTTTCCCCATTAAAGATACAATGTATGATTAGACACTCCTCAGTGCTTACCTTTCTGAAAAAGTAACAAGCTTATTTTTCAAATTACGCGCATTTCAGACACCATTTCGGTCATTTGTCGCAGTATTTCATTTTGAACATTGAGGGTCAATCCGTATGCGTGTGTACGAGGCCTGGAGTCAGGGTACGGAAGGAACTCTTGCGTTCATCACGTCGAACCAGTCATTCGTCTGAAAAAAATAGAATGTAATTACATGGGAGCAAAAATATGTATGCAAAATTATATCTTACCAGCTTAAAGAGTCTATGGCACTCCTCCCAGCTATGACTACCTAGATGACCTAGATCCGCAGCTCTCGTGATTGCTTGTGCAATGGTGTGCGAAAAGAGTTTCGTAGCCATTTTAACCTTTTGCCTTTGGGAGCCAGCGACACTAAGATGACTACTATTAATTTTGTGCGTGATACTCAATTCCGATGAAGTACAAGAAAGCAGCTCGACGATAATTTCTTTTCTCACTTCCTTGCCATTAATTATGAAACCACTGTCCAAAAAGTGGTTACGCAAAAGTTCAATGAGATGCGGTGCATCTGCAAATACAAATATCCGGACATCCTCATAAACGAACCTGAAAATGAAGTGTATTTAAAAAAATATAAATTAAAACAGTAAACTTATTAAAGCGTGGATTTTTACTCACCATGGAGTATCGACTGTTACACCAAGGTCATTAAAAAGTGCTCTATTCGTTCCGCCTAAATCGCTAACAATCGCGGCGACATGATACCCACAGGCTTTGACAGACTTTAAGATACCGAAAAGTATTTGCGTGGTCATCCTACAGTCAAAATCATAGAAGATGGGCTGCTTCCATTTAGACACCAATCCTGTAAAGAGGATGTGCATTTTTTATGTCATTTTATTTATTTATATATATCGTACCTCGGAGCATAGCCACTTGTACATAATCCACTGGTGAGTACGTTGTGTCGCAAGGTTTGTCGTAGCAATACGCTTTTCGGATCTTCATCTCATCAAAGCTTATAACACATATTTTTTGGACGGTATCGAGCTGACTCGCTGCGGACAAAATTTTAACTACGGGCTCAATTACCCCGGTAGTAATGTTTAGTTTTCTTGCCCAGAATTGTAGCGTGCTAACCCCTGGAAGAGGAAATCCCTTCTTCCTGAGCACCTTATACACTTTCGCGCTGGTCGAGTATAGGGTGATTGATCGAGAAATGTCTTGTTCGGACCATTTTAATTGTTTTCTTCCGAGTTTCAGCTTTCGGATTTGACCAGGAGTAAATATCGCCAGAAGCTTTTCTTCGATATTGTTTTTCTCGAATTTAGCTCTTTTCGCGCATTCCTCCAGAGAAGAGACTTTTTTTTTCCAAGCCTTTTCGGCCTCTCGCAAAACAAAGTTTTCACAGGTCAGTGATTCGCTATATATCACAGAAGTTATTTAAATTAGGGGAACTCACGTTGAGTAGCATTTTAGGTGTAAAGCTGCTACCACATGTTTTGTTGCTTTTCCATTAACAAAATGCGTGCTAGATTACAACGTAGCAACTTTACACCTAAAATGCTACGGGAACTGAGTAACCCTATTAAATATAATGATATCATTATCTCACATTTTCTTCTTCAATTGGGTGTTTTCCTCCAATCGCGTTTTGCAGCAGTCTTGTAGGCGACGATATTGCAAGAAATCGCTTCACTGGAGGAAATTGTACAATATTAATTATTAAAATTACGCGAGTAACTTCGATATTACATATCGAGACGTTTGGAGGTCCATACCATGCAAAGTTACGTTACACTTACAGACTTAGGGCCGTTTACTCAATATGTGGTTAACACTAATCTCCGTTTAAACATCATTATCGATGTGTTCGACTCCATGCATATAACATGGAGTCGGTAACGTCGATAACGATGTTTTACCGGAGATTAGTGTTAACCAGACATTGAGTAACCGGCCCTTAGGATAGTATAGTGTGGAGATGTCGATATATACTTACATTTTTAGTTTTAATAGTTTTTGTGATTCCTCTGCCTCATGTTTCAGTACTTCTCTATAAAGTGTTATGGCGTTTGTGGAACATAATAACTTTAAAGCAACAAGCATATATATGTAGGTATAAGTGTTTAACTTACATTTTTTGCTCCAACTCTTGGGGAGATTGTCGCGGGATGCTTTCGGATGATAATTCCGATAACGGCAATCTTGCAGGCGCGGTAGAAATTTCTTGTTCTGCAATTATATCGGCAGCATCCAACAAATCTGCGATAGTCAACTCTTGGGGAGATTGTCGCGGGTTGCATTCGGATGATAATTCCGATAACGGCAATCTTGCAGGCGCGGTAGAACTTTCTTGTTCTGCAATTATATCGGCAGCATCCAACAAATCACCGATAGCCAACTCTTGGGGAGATTGTCGCGGGTTGCATTCGGATGATAATTTCGATATCGGCAATCTTGCAGGCGCGGTAGAACTTTCTTGTTCTGCAATTATATCGGCAGCCTCCAACAAATCTGCAATAGTCCACTTTGGATGACCTTGACGGCCACAGGTTTCTTTACCGTCAGTCCGGTTTTTGTTAACGCTCGGAATAGCTCTCCAAAGAAGTTTGCGACGTGTCGCCAGTCCTATAAATTTTAATTTTAGTTTTACTATATAAGCAAAGCATTTACTTACCCATTTCGACTTTCATATTATTTGCAAAGTCATTTTGGAGGAAATGCTCGCTGCAAACTTTCGCAGTTTTCTCAACGGGCTGACCGCAAAAGTGCACCCACATTTGGACCAAATTCTCGTCCCTCGGAAGGCCATGGAAGCTAACCGATTTATTATTTTCGTACGTATTTTTACAACCGATTACCGCACACTTCATTTTAATTATATTTGAATAAATAATGTATTGAAAATCTCTAAAAAAATCACTTTTGCTATTGAAATAAATCACCACCAAAATACGTATTAAGAAAGAGATGTAAACAACAATACAGAAATAGCAAACTTCAAAACTACGAACGTCAAATACTTAAGTACTTTTTTCTCAAATGCAATTGCAAATGACTGCCCTTCAACCGGTCAGATCTTTCTAATTGGTTCATGCATAACAGAGCCTTAAAGCTGATGCCAGATAAAACTTTGTGGCTTTGCGTAACATTTATAAGGCTTTCTGCACATTGGTCGTCCAATCACAGTTACTTCATCGTCACAATCATGATACAACGATTACATAAGGACTACATTTTCGCACACTCGGTCGTGATATTTCAATTCATTTGGCGTCTAAAAATTGACTTGAAGCAGGTATTTTCTGTTTTTCTGGTTGATATTTTCGCGAAATATTTACAAAAACCTGCAATTTTTAAAATATGGACTGTGCTGCAACAATTCTAGACATCATTTTTCAGTAATATCTCTTTTTTCTTTTCCTGAAATGTATTTTGTGCATGCACACAGAGACTTTTTACAATTTCGTCATATTTTATAGTTAAAACGTTCAATATTATGAATTTTATTGCAATTATCCACTTTTTAATAATTTCGGCAGATTTTATGCCAATGCAATTTTAATGCAAATATTAACTTTTTCACAAATTTTTCCCCATAAAATGTAAACAAACAATGCGAGCACAACGATTAGCAAACGGCAGTGCCGTACTTATGTGTTTCTGCATCTTCTACGATTTGCCGATAACTAGCCGATAACGACAAGTGTGCAGATCACCTTTGAAATGCATGTGCTCGGCTCAAAATTTCAGGGCTAGACGATAACGCAACTATGATTAGATGACAAGTGTGCAGATAGCCTAATGCAGCGTTTTTGCTGCATTTAAAATGCAACACTTAGCGCTTTCGAACATATTTTTTCGAAGAGTGTTAATGCTATCTCATTTAGCAAATGTACATTTACGCGAGTTCGAAATCGTATGCTTTCGACAAAGAGCCGTGTTCCTGTCGCTTATTCAGATCCGTATCTATTACGATCAATTCTCACGGAAAAGATAATGTGCAAAAAACCCGACTGTAAAAGAAAAAAATATATTTTAAGCCAAAAATTCAATACAAAAGCTTGAATAAAACAATTCATAACCAAAAATTTGTTTGTGTATGTATTAATTTGTCGCTGCTGTCAATTAAAATTTCCTCACTTAGGAAACAAAACAAACTGTGCCGAATACTGCGGCAACATTTAGCGAACAACGAGAAATAGGCAGAATGTTCGAGGAATGACGTAGAATGTTCCATAAAGAGAAACGTCAAGTTGGATGAACACTGCGAACAGCGAGAGAGAGAGAATGAGCGATGAACTTCAGAACGTTCGAGAGTTGCCATGCGTACGAGCGCAGGTTGTAAGAGCCACAACACAGCAGATTTGGACAGTTACAAGTCAGCAAGCTACAAGTAGAGTAAGCAGAGAAGTGAGTTGTGAATAAGCAAGCTATAAGTTTAATTGTGTTAACAAGTTTAGTGAAGCGTTGTTATTGCTTTAACAAGTATTGTAAAGTGTTTTTACTGTATTAGCGAATATTGTAAATTGTTTGTTGTACAATAAAGTTAATTGTACTCCAATTTGGTCATCGTTAGCATTTATTTAACAATCCAGCGATACGAGCCCGAGTATATTTGGGAATTCCCTCAAGGTTTCGAGGATAATCGTAACAATTGGTGTCAGCAGTGGGATTGTTAAATAAATCCCGAAGGATAAACTTCGAACAGAAGGATGAGGCTGATTGTTCGTCGAAGGGTTTGCAGCAGACAGCCGGTTGAAGAACAGCAAAATGCTCCTAGTTCATCAACAGGCATGGACATGAACACGTTATTGGCTGCCAAGTCACAGATGATGCAGGAACAGAGGTCCTAGTTGTCGTCAGACGTTTCCTCACAGATGCAAGCCTTGGAGACACGTATATCTTCAGAGCTATCAGCGCAGGTGTCATCGCAGGTGTCATCCCGGTTAGAAACTCAGCTACAGGCACAGGAGGCACGCATATCATCACAGCTGGAAGCACAGGATTAAAAAATTACACAAATACAGGACAAACTTGAAGAGAGACAGGAGAAAGTCGAAGCAAAGGTAGAAGAGTTGGAAGGTCGCCTCCGAGATTTGCAGATGAATCGTCCAGCTACTTCGACAAGTGCTCCCAAGGTAAAGACTCCATCCTTTGACGGCACGATTCCTTTCCAAGTCTTTAAGCTCCAGTTCGAGAAGACAGCTGCAGCAAATCATTGGAGCATGGAGGATAAATCCGCTGCACTATTCGTTGCATTGAAAGGACCTGCGGCAGAAATCTTGCAGACTATTCCCGACTGTGAAAACAACAGTTACGATGCGTTGATGAGTGCTGTAGAGAGACGTTACGGTAGCGAGCATAGGAGACATATTTACCAGATGGAGCTGGAGAATCGCTGCCAGAAATCCAACGAGACTCTACAGGAATTCGCCTCCGAGGTTGGAAGGTTGGCTCAATTGGCAACTGGAGATGCATTTGGTGAGCACCTCGAAAGAGTAAAAATCCAGGGGTTCATCAACGGAATGCGGGACGTGTATACCAAGCGAGAGACGTACGCGAATCCAAAGCCAACATTTGCTGAAACTGTCTCGTATGCTCAGACGCGTGAAACGGCAGCACTCCTAAGTAGACCAGCCTACAAAGCACATCGCGTGGAAGTGGGAACACCGGACGAGACAAATGAAATGCTGAAGAAGATTATCCAACTGCTGGGCGAGAAAAAGCATGGCTCTGGCAAATGTTTTAAATGTGGAAAGCCAGACCACTTCGCCCGCAATTGCAGCGCAAGTTCCAGTGCGCTCAACAATTCAGCAGGACGCAAACGCAGGGCTGAAGGAGACGAATCCAATTCCAATCAGTCGTTAAACTAAAACGAGCCGGCAGGAAGGGGCGCGCGCTGGCTCCCGCAATTGAATGCCCCATAATCTCCGTCTCGCGAATTGGCAGAAAAGAGAGCAACGTTACGGTTGGTGGAAATGTGGACGGACATGAGCGAGTACTAACTGTGGATACGGGCGCATCACATTCCATCATTCGATCTGATTTGGTCACTAAAGAGGTAAGGCCATTACCTGGAGCAAGGTTGAGGACAGCAACTGGTGAGGACACCCAAGTTGTAGGAGAGGTAACATGCAAAGTCGCAATAGGGAATGTGACGGTGTTACACAAGTTCATAGTCGCGGCGATTATGGATGAAGTCATCACTGGATTAGACTTCTTGCTTGGTAAAGGTATTCAGATCAACATGAAGAACAGGATTATGACGTGTAACAACATCGAAGTGCCCCTTAGGTTTGGGTATGATGGTCCGTACAGCAGCAGGCGAGTGATCCTAGAGGAAAGCGAGCAGATTCCACCGAAGTCAAAAGCAGTTGTGTGGGCAAAGATTGATGGAGATTGTGGAACAAACAAATTGTGGGTTGTTGAAGCAACACAAAATTCTACACCGGACGTACTTTTTGGTAAACCCCTGGCTAAGACGCAAAAGGATGGACGCATCCCAGTTCGAGTGCTCATTGAGTTCAAATCACCAGTCAAACTCCGAAGAGGAACTGTACTGGGGCAATGTCGAGAGGTAGAGGCAATCTTCAACTGGGAAAAATTACCTGAAAGCGATTCCATTGGCGGGAATGACATTGCGGAAGACATTAATGCATGGACGGAAGGGTTGGAAGAAAAATAACAGCACAAGGCTAGGGAACTTCTCCGAAGATACTCCAACATATTCGACAAGGATGGCGACAAACCAGGCAGGACTAACAAGCTCCTCGGAGTGTTCCACTTGCCAAATGTGAAACTTTTAGCCAAATAATAAAAGAAATGAGCGAGAGTGGTGTGATTGAATCATCAGCGAGTCCATGGAGTTCGCCGGTAGTACTTGTGAAGAAGAAGGATGGTCAAATGCGGTTCTGCGTAGACTACCGGGAAACTAAACGATGTGACGAAAAAGGACAGCTATCCTATTCCCAGGATCGATGACACTCTGGACTCGTTGACTGGAACAAAGTGGTTCTCAAAACTCGACCTTAAGAGCGGTTACTGGCAAGTGGAGGTAAGTGACGAGGATAAGGAGAAGACAGCTTTCAGCGTTGGAGACGGTCTTTGGCAATTCGCGGTGATGCCCTTTGGATTATGCAACGCTCGTGCCACTTTTGAACGACTTATGAACCATGTGCTCAAAGGACTGCATTGGAAAACATGTTTGGTGTATCTAGACGACATTATCATATTGGGTAAAAGCTTTGAGGAACACCTGAACAATTTGGAAGAAGTTTTCCAGAGGATAGCTGGCGCTGGTCTGAAGCTAAGTCCTAAAAAGTGCTCACTGTTCAGGAAGGAGGTGAACTACTTAGAGCACAAGGTGACAACGGAGGGCATCTGTACTGCGAAGGAAAAGATAGAAGCAGTAAAGGATTGGCCAAGACCTAGGAACCTGTACGAACTACGAAGTGTTCTTGGGCTATGCACCTACTACCGCCGATTTTGTTCTGAATTTCGCCAGCGTTGCTAATAGCCTCCACGAGCTCACTAGGAAAAATAGAGCCTTCGAGTGGAACAAGGAGCGGGAGGAGGCTTTCCAGACTCTGAAGGAACGACTATGTACTGCACCTATGCTAGCATAACCCGTTCCAGGTGCAACGTTTATTTTGGATACGGATGTTAGTGGTTATGCCATAGGAGGCGTACTGTCGCAAGTAATTGATGGGCAGGAGAAGGTAGTTGCCTACTATAGCCGCTCGATTGGAAAAACAGAGAGGAACTACTGCGGAACTCGGAGAGAACTACTAGCGTTGGCGGACTGCGTCAAACATTTCCACAAGTACCTCTATGGGCAACGTTTCCGATTTCGAACGGACCATGCAGCGCTGAAGTGGCTACTACAGTTTAAGAATCCAGAAGGACAGCTAGCTTATGACTTCGCTATTGAGCACCGCAAGGGAAGTTTCCTCGGTAATCCTGATGCCATGTCCCGCCGACCATGTAGCCTGGAATGTAAACACTGCTCAAAAGTTGAAGGCAAAGAGGACATTATAGACGTCCGTCTAACGACAATAACACCAGCGGAAGAGTGGTACGAAGAACAGCTACGAAAGTGTCAGCAGGAAGATCCTGATCTGGAGCTTTTGATGCATGGACTGAAGGTGGACAGAAGACCAACCAAGGAGCAAATGGCAGCGGAAAGCCCCGTCGCAAAGGAGTACTGGGCCCAATGGAACAGCTTAAAATTAATATCTGGCTGTTTGCCTAGGGTATGGGAAAGCGAAGATGGCCAGTGCTCCCGCAACCTGATAGTAGTTCCAAGGGTAAGAATTCCGGATGTACTCAAGGAATTCCACAATGGTCCTAGTGGAGGGCACCTGGGAATCACGAAGACCCTGGAGAAGGTTAAGCAGAGGTTCTATTGGGTTGGTTGTCGGCAATCGGTCGCAGAGTGGATTGCTAACTGCGCGGAATGTATTGCTGCTAAAGGGCCGCAATCCAGAAGTCATGGCCAGATGAAGCAGTATAACTCCGGTGCACATTTTGAGCGGATTGCCATGGATGTAGCCGGTCCATTTCCTATGAGCGCACAGGGAAACAAATACGTCCTTGTGGTTATGGACTACTTTAGCAAATGGCCGGAGGTATACCCGATTCCAAACCAGGAAGCTAAAACAGTAGCGGAGGTATTCACCTACAATTGGGTTGCGAGATACGGTGTACCTATAGAGCTGCACTCTGACCAGAGAAGAAATTTTGGGTCGGCAGTTTTCCAAGAGATGTGCCAGATACTGGGTATCCGGAAAACTCGAACGACGGCTCTTCATCCCCAATCAGACGGCATGGTGGAACGGTTCAACCGAACCCTGGAAGAGCATTTGCGGAAGGTCGTGGACAAGAATCAAAAAGATTGGGATGTCCGCATACCCTTGTTCCTGATGGGATACCGGTCAGCAGTGCATGAAACAACGGGTAAAACTCCTGCAAGGGTAATATTCGGCAGTGAACTCCGTTTGCCTAGTGATCTGTAGTTCGGGGTGACTGGTGATGCTAGAAGAATTGGAAAAGAGGCGTCAAACATCCTGGAAGAGGAGCTGAGAGAGATACATGCTCTTGTGAGAAAGCGCACGCAAATTATGAGTGACAAGATGAAAGCCAGGTATGATAAGGCGATGAATTCCGAGGGTTTCCAGGAAGGAGATTTGGTGTTGCTGTACAATCTACAACGAAAGAAAGGTTTGTCCCCAAAACTACAATGCAACTGGGAAGGTCTGTATAAGGTCGTAAAACGGCTAAATGACGTAGTGTATCGGATCCAAACCATTGGGAGACCAAGAAACAAGATGAAGGTGGTCCACTTGGAAAGGCTTGCAGCGTTTGGAACCGCAAGTGTGTCTGATCGGGACGATCAGACTTAGGTGGAGGGCAGTGTGGCGAATACTGCGGCAACATTTAGCGAACAACGAGAAATAGGCAGAATGTTCGAGGAATGACGTAGAATGTTCCATAAAGAGAAACGTCAAGTTGGATGAACACTGCGAACAGCGAGAGAAAGAGAATGAGCGATGAACTTCAGAACGTTCGAGAGTTGCCATGCGTACGAGCGCAGGTATATAAGAGCCACGACAAAGCGGAGTTGGACAGTTACAAGTCAGCAGGCTACAAGTAGAGTGAGCAGAGAAGTGAGTTGCGAATAAGCGAGCTATAAGTTTAATTGTGTTAACAAGTTTAGTAAAGCGTTGTTATTGCTTTAACAAGTATTGTAAAGTGTTTTTACTGTATTAGCGAATATTGTATATTGTTTGTTGTACAATAAAGTTAATTGTACTACAATTTGGTCATCATTAGCATTTATTTAACAATACAGCGATACGAGACGAGTATATTTGGGAAATCCTTCAAGGTTTCGAGGATAATCGTAACAAAACAGAGTTGATCACAAATTGATTCAAATTTCTATCAGCATCACATCATTGTCGAATTTGGGTAACTTTTGTTTATCCAAATAATGTAAAATAATAAATGAAATCTTGATCGGCGATCACTGAAACGCACTGTTT
>NW_023458568.1:1846032-1847355 GCF_013731165.1 Rhagoletis pomonella | reverse complement strand
TGGAGCACCGTAGAGTAAGACTGAGCTGACCACTCTACTAAGCAATATCCTTCTACTATGTTTGGGACCGCCGATATTTGGCATCATTCTAGATAAGCATGCCAATAAATTCGATGCTTTCTTTGCTGCATACTCCAGGTGGACCTTAAAGTTTAAACGGCCATCAATCACTACCCCCAAATATTTGATTGCGGGCTTTGATATTATAGTTTCTGATCCAACACTGAGTCTTATTGTCTCTATGGCCTTTCTGCTACTTATCAATACTGCCTCTGTTTTGTCATTGCTATTTAAAAGCATTTGTCATTGCTATTTATAAGCGCGATTTATTGCACATCATATGGTATATGTTGTTGTTGTTGTATCATGTCCGCAAGCGAAATAGCGTGAATTTGTTACATGTCTCCTTGTTCAGCTGCTCCAAACAATACTTACAGGCGTGTTTACTTACCAAAAAACGTTTAACTCTTTCTCAAAGGACCAAGCGATAATACTCACAGCTTTTCGGGTGCCAATGGTGAAAGGTATTGTGCTATAGCCATGTCTAGATTGTTATTGCGCCCTGGAACGTTGCTGAAATACATATGATAATAAATGAAATATGTATGTATATAAAATAAAAGTTAATATTAAGAACGAAATCAAATAAATGTCTTACAAAAGTATTAGTGTTATCGATGTCAATTAACAGGAGGCGACTAGGACAGAAACATGTGCTAAATTGATTATTATATGGGCCGATGCTTAAGTACTTGTATGAAATGATATAAGAATTTATTGTAACATAAATAGTGTAAAAATATTTTCTTACCGGAATGGATATATTACAATGCATTCTCAAAGGACCAAGTCGAATGTTGCAACTTTTGTTGCTGTTACTTTACGTGGCAGTTTTCTTTAATTTTCGTTTTCGAGTGCGCGCATTTTCGCAAATTTCCTTATATAAGGTTCTTATTCTAAAGAACATACGGGCGTGGTAAAACGGTTTTTTATTCTTACATCACAGCTTATGTGCTCGGCGTTTTTGATGTGCTCTTCTAAGAACGAACCCATAGGCTTCAACCCATTTCCGTTGATGTCGTCAAAAACTTCTTTCAATAGTCGCATATGTGCCAACATTTGGTCCGTAGGTTTTGACAGGCCACCTTCTGTGAGATGGTTTACCCAAGTAAAGCTCTCATCAGGGTCTTGCGCTCTCATCTCGGGAACCAAACTATCTAGTCTGGTACAAATGTAACCCGCAAGGTTCTCAAGGCCGTCGTCTTTCAAACATTCTAACCATTGCTCCTCCTGCATGCAGCTGTCATCGATGTTATCAACAGA
>NW_023458568.1:1843068-1845932 GCF_013731165.1 Rhagoletis pomonella | reverse complement strand
TCTGTTGATAACATCGATGACAGCTGCATGCAGGAGGAGCAATGGTTGGAATGATTGGAAGACGACGGCCTTGAGAACCTTGCGGGTTACATTTGTACCAGACTACATAGTTTGGTTCCCGAGATGAGAGCGCAAGACCCTGATGAGAGCTTTACTTGGGTAAACCATCTCACAGAAGGTGGCCTGTCAAAACCTACGGACCAAATGGTGTCACATATGCGACTATTGAAAAAAGTTTTTGACGACATCAACGGAAATGGGTTGAAGCCTATGGGTTCGTTCTTAGAAGAGCACATCAAAAACGCCGAGCACATGAGCTGTGATGTAAGAATAAAAAAACCGTTTTACCACGCCCGTATGTTCTTTAGAATAAGAATCTTAAATAAGGAAATTCGCGAAAATGCGCGCACTCGAAAACGAAAATTAAAGAAAACTGCCACGTAAAGTAACAGCAACAAAAGTTGCAACATTCGACTTGGTCCTTTGAGAATGCATTGTAATATATCCATTCCGGTAAGAAAATATTATTACACTATTTATGTTACAATAAATTCTTATATCATTTCATAGAAGTACTTAAGCATCGGCCCATATAATAATCAATAGCACATGTTTCTGTCCTAGTCGCCTCCTGTTAAATGACATCGATAACACTAATACTTTTGTAAGACATTTATTTGATTTGAAATCTCTAAATTAAGGTTCATAGAATACAAAGTCACGACATCAGCCATGGCCGCCATCTTGATGACGTAGATGGTTAAATTTTTGGAGTTGCCAGATTCCTAAAAAATTATCTTATAAAAATACACTATTTAGTCACAAATGGGGCACCGAAATTGCGCATATGGAAACTGTGCATTTAGACATTATTTCGGTTTCAACCGAAACTGTGCATTTATGCTTTATTTCGGTTTTTACCATATGCATTATTTCGGTTTTAAACCGAAACTGTGCATGTATGCATTACTTCGTTTTTTTCATATGCATTATTTCGCTTTTAAAACGAAAGTATGCATATGCATAATTTCGGTATTTTCTCATATGCATTATTTCGGTTTTCAACCGAAACTGTGCATGTATGCATTGCTTCGGGTTTTTCATATGCATTATTTCGGTTTTCAACCGAAACTGAGCATGCATGCATTATTTCGGTTTTTGTTATATGCATTGTTTCGGTTTTCAACCGAAACTGTGCATGTAAGCATACCTTCGTCTTTCACTTATGCATTATTTCGGTTTTCATTCGAAACTGTGCATGCATGCTTTATTTCGGTTTTTGCCATATGCATTATTTCGGTTTTGAACTGAAATTGTGCATGCATGCATTATTTCGGTTTTTGTTATATGCATTATTTCGGGTTTCTAACGAAAGTGTGCATATGGATAATTTCGTTTTTTCTAATATGAATTATTTACTTCTACTTAGTAAGGGTTTTAATCCCTAAGCGCGGCTGAAAGCCGCCTACGCAGAGAAAAGTTCTGCGCAAAGATACGTCCGCCCTTCTTTTCCGGCAATACAGAAAGGAGAATTCTACTTAGTAAGGGTTATAATCCCTAAGCGCGGCCGAAGGCCGCCTACGCAGAAAGAAGTTCTGCGCAAAAATACTTCCGGCCCCCTTTTCCGGCAACACAGAAAGGAGAATTCTACTTAGTAAGGGTTATAATCCCAAAGCGCGGCCGAAGGCCGCCTACGCAGAAAGAAGTTCTGCGCAAAAGTACTTCCGGCCCCCTTTTCCGGCAACACAGAAAAGAGAATTCTACTTAGTAAGGGTTATAATCCCTATGCGCGGCCGAAGGCCGCCTACGCAGAGAGAAGTTCTGCGCAAAAATATTTCCGCCCTTCTTTTCCGGCAACACAGAAAGGAGAATTCTATTTAGTAAGGGTTATAATCCCTAAGCGCGGCCGAAGGCTGCCTACGCAGAAAGAACTTCTGCGCAAAAATACTTCCGGCCCCCTTTTCCGGCAACACAGAAAGGAGAATTCTACTTAGTAAGGGTTATAATCCCTAAGCGCGGCCGAAGTCCGCCTACTCAGAAAGAAGTTCGTTTTCATGTATGCACTATTTCGGTTTTTGTCATATGCATTACTTCGGTTTTGAGTCGAAACTGTGCATGTATGCATTACTTCGGTTTTTGTCATATGCATTATTTCGGTTTTGAACCGAAACTGTGCATGTATGCATTACTTCGTTTTTCTCATATGCGTTATTTCGGTTTTCAAACGAAAGTGTGCATGTATGCATTATTTCGGGTTTTTCATATGCATTATTTCGGTTTTCAACCGAAACTGTGCATATATGCATTATTTCGGTTTTTTTCATATGCATTAATCGGTTTTCAAACGAAAGAGTGCATATGCATAATTTCGGTTTTCCTAATATGCATTATTGCGGTTTTCAACCGAAACTGTGCATATATGCATTATTTCGGTTTTTTTCATATGCATTATTTCGGTTTTCAACCGAAACTGTGCATATATGCATTATTTCGGTTGTTTTCGTATGCATTATTTCGGTTTTTTTCATATGCATTATTTCGTATGCACAGTTTCCATATGCACAATTTCAGGGTACCGTCACAAATGCATCAAGTTTTATTTCAAATATGTGTAACCCTGATATTTACCGTTTGACAATTTGCGTTGAAGTTTGTGCCTTTTTCCGCGCCTTGGAGTTTATATAAATTATTAAAAATTTAAGTGCGCGGTTTTTGATTTCAAAAATTACACTGAAAGAGGTATTTAGGTTTTACCAAATGTCTAAAGTTGAATTGCAATTTCGGTAGCGGAATTTTGCCAATGTTATGAACGCTTTAGAGTACGTTCTGCTCACTTTCAAGAAAAAATCACCAGTAAATTTCAA
>NW_023458568.1:1837419-1842968 GCF_013731165.1 Rhagoletis pomonella | reverse complement strand
AATTAAAAATAACCTTGATTTTCGGAATCAGGGGGTGATTTTACATAAGATTTTCATAACGGCGTTTCTGGTAAAGAAAAAAAGTTGAAATTTGTGGTCCAGTGTAATTGTTGCCACAAGAACTTCTTCACGGACATAACGCTTTCATTAGGTTGTTTAAGACTGCAATGGAGGATATGCCTTCTGACGGCCCCAAAACCAAACGTGAACGTGATTGTTAGTAAAAACGTTGGACCAAATGCCTAAATAAAAAGTTAATTTTGGGCGGGACGAAGTTCGCAAGGACTTCTAGTAATAACATAAAAACCGATTTGGTTTTTTTTTTAACTTGTAACTTCAATTCCAGTTTTGCTTAGATACAAAAGTTTAAAACCAAAGATTTGTCTCTGCGGGAAAGCATTGGTGTTATTGAAGAGATTAAAAATAATTAACTCAAATGGAGGATAGAAAATATTTTAAAACAATTAAATTCAGTCTTGAAAAGAAACTAAAGATCTTAGTGTAATACAATCCGCATTATTTTTAATAATAGTAAAAAAGTGACAACTAAATCGATGCATTAACACTACTGGAAATACGAAAATTTCAAATTCCGTCCAATCCTTGAAATAAACTGAATAAAAAACAAAACATTAAACGGTACTTAAAAGGTTGTTTTTCGAGCATATTTGGAAGCATATTTACTAATGTTTTAATGTTTATCTAAGAACTTAAATTTGCTTTTTCCCTGCTTATTTTCTTCGGTCCTGCTCATCACACATCACTTTAACTGAAACACCACTTTGTAGCTTTTCCAGAATACTGGTTAATCAAAGAAATGTAAAAAGTGTAAAATGTAAAAGACATACACAAACATGGAAAGTTTGTAGGTATTGAGGTAAAATTATTTTGAAGTTGCACTTATAAAGGTTACAATGTTTTGTTTTAGAGACTTGCATTAATCAAGGAATTGCGCGTATTGAGGGTTGCGGCTGCCGTGTACGCACTCTATATATTTTTCATCGGATAAACAGAAATGAAGTTACGAACAATTATAAGGCTCATACTACGAAAAACGCGTTGTTATACCTTAAGTCCAGATTGTGAGGGGGTATTCAAAATTCTAAGTATGCATATTTTGTGTGCTTCAATAGATCTATAACTTTATCAGTCACACAGTGTTGTTATCACGACGAAATCCTTGACGGTGGTACCGGGTGGTACATGACGGTAGGTGGTTTAGTTTGGGTTAAAGTCTCACACTGACGGGGTTAGGCTTTCGATGCCTCCTCCTCGTAAAAAAACATGTGCAGTAAAAAGTTAATTATTTAAATCGACAAATAGTTTTATATCAACTTTTGTGAACTTCTATTTATGTGTTTTTGTTGGTTACAATAATTTTAAGTTATAATAAACAATTTTTTAGTAATAATTATTTTATTATTTTTTTTAATTTAATAGAGCGCTCCCCTAAAGTTCATTCCGGCTACGCCCGTGAATAAGGGTAAAGGTTTTTGTGGTATGCAATTAGAATAGCAATTGATTTACAAGTATTTTCCATATATTAGGTTTGTATTCGTTTATAATTTTATCTACCGTTTCAGCAATCAGTAGTACATGCAATAGTAAATAATTATATGTGCATAAGGAGTTATTCGGCTTCCGATTGCTGCAATGTCATAAATTCTCAACAAAAATATTTAGAACCAATTTTCATACTAGAACCCGTTTTATTGTTTTTCCATTTTATATCACGGGCCATAATATCCCATGGGATTGAACTAACAGAAGAAGAGTACGGAAAGATAACGGTAAAGAATTTTCCTGGCATGAAAGATAGCTAAATAACTGCTAAAGTAAGCAGACATCAGAATATGATAAGAAACTAACTAAAAAACTCTGTAGACTATGGAAATCATGGGCTTAGCGGTCCTATACAAACCTCAAATAGTAATCCAAACGGTACATCCAAAGTCTAGCTACTAGGGACAACATGATTTGGTGAAAAATTTATATGTAGTTAAATCTATCTGTCACAAGAAACAGTTTGCAGCAAATAACAAATACGGACTTGGTACCTAGGCTAAATAAATAAATCGCTAAGCCACAGCTCAATCTATTGCACAAAAATACGCTTTTGGCATTTAACAAAAAATATAAATTTTGTAGAAAGAATTGATATGAGAACCGATATTTTCAGTCATGAAAAAAATTGCAATATAGTTGATGCAGACGCCTACCATAAATATTGCAGACTCATTTTATTTCCATGGCAAAACTTCCTTTGGCGAAACGAAACTCTTGTGCACCTATAGCTTTGGAAAATATATAAAATCTTTTTACTTTGAGAAAAATGAATATCCAGAAGTAATCGCATGTAACCGCATACCACAAAAAACTTGACCCTTGTTTAATACAGAGAAATAGAGGAAAAATATTATGCACATATAATTCTTTTACTAAGGTATTATCGCCTTTGATATACAAAAACTATTTTCTTATTTTTCATTAAATTACTTTGCCATTTTTATTGAGCGTTGCAGACTAATTTAAGAATTTTTCATAGAAGATTTTTTTCAAAGTTCGGAAACATCATTTTACAAGAATTTTTTGGTTTTCTAGAGAATTGTAGACTAGCTTTACCAAATAAAGTCATTCCTTCAATAAAAATCGAAAACGATAATTTTTGCATGGGGGAAAACTGTCATCGTAGAAGGGGGGTACCCCTTAGTTTTTTCTTTTGGTATTTGTAATATCTATACCAACTTTCAATTACAGGGTGCTCAATGACCTTGAAATGCGCTTCTGAATCCCGTATTGCCATGACAACTGAAGCTTGTAATATTTTTTCAGCTAATTTAAATTTGAAAGGGTCTTAGGTTGTTTAACTAATTGTTTGGTTAATACATATATGGACAATATAATTCTAGAGTAAAATATAAAAATTTCATGAGCAACCTCTAAATTTATACTTAGAAACGTAAAGTTTGGTAGCAGCACCTCTTTCGGCAAGATGAAAAATTTTGGAATGTGCCCCAACCATAACTTCGAAAAATCTCTTTGGACCGCTCTAATGTACATTCGTACATTCGTTACGTTCGTTCGTTTACCCCATACGATTCGCTTTTACACCACTGTAGCTCAAATTGCTCTGCGCTCACCAACACATTCTCACTTTCAGTTTTACCGACCACAGCTTTAGATGTACCACAGAATAGCTCGGGACCATGCAAGCTCAATTGGTATCCACGCTTTGCGAGACAGTCAGCCTTTTCGTTGCCGTCAAACCCTTCATGTCCCGGAACCCGCCCTGCGTTACGCTATGGTGGGCTCCCAGGTGGTTCAAGAGTTCACAAGCTTTGATGCCGTTTTAAAAGAGTCTTATATGGTAGACAGATGGATGGGATTATTGTCATTAGCAGCATTTATTTGCTTTAACTCGTGAATAATCCCCTCATAAATGCGCATTGGCTCGATGGAAATGCTCGAAACAAATGAGCATTTATACTGGATTTTCCAATTTGCATATCCCAACACTGTCCAATTTTGGCATATGTTTTCTAGCATGTAAGAAGTAAGTTATTTGAAAAATTTTTTTTTAAATATATGAAACATATTAATAAAATGAATTATAACTAATTTCAGATGCCCAGCGACAAAAAAACGCAATACTTGGAGGACCAGCGACGAGAAAGTGCTATTGGATTTATGGGCGGAACGTGCGAATGACTTGCGACGGGCGAAGCGCAATCTGCATATACATATATACAGATATATCGACACAGATGGCGTCAAAATTTATTGCAAAGGAGGTCCACATAAAAATCAGAAACATGACCCAAAGATATAGGTAAGTGATTTTCCATTTAACCATTCTGAACACTAATTGCAAATGTAGGTAAAATTGCAGAGAAGAAAAGAAAAAGATAGGAGTCCCTCGCTGTGGAAACAGAAAAAGTTTTTATGAATTTTACATATGCTGTGAGTAATATACGCTAGAATTTTATATAAAGTTGATAAACATTAAACAAAAAAAGGCAAATACAACCAAAATTTATCAAAAATGCCGCACACCCATTTATTTGTTCATGAGTATACTTATACGTAATTATGGCAAAGTTGGAGGTGATCTTCCTACTTAAAAAAGACAAAAAAAAAGGCAGCATAAAAATGGATTTAATTTTAGTTTTAATCTAATTTAAGGCACACGTATATGTATTTATGTGAGCAAAAATTAATTAAAATAGAAAGTTACTGAAAAGGAAATGAATTTGAATAAAAAAGTCTACTTCGAGCATCAAAATAGAAGTCTTTTTACTTAGGAAAACTCGTAGCAATGGCATTCCCTATAGCCGCTGCTGTTAGGTAATTTTCATTCATTTGTTGTGTGATTAGGTTGATTCCTTGCTGATTCCAGCTGGTTGGTTAGCTACATATGGATACGGATTCATCATGTGGCGCGATAACCGAAAGGCCGAATCGCCCATAAGTAGCACAGGTATATTAACTCCGCCATTGAGCGAGTATGAAAATGTCTGCGCTTTCATGAAATTGTTTTAATGAACTTTTTTCAAATATGTAAGAGTCATTATTTCTTCCAGTGGATCCAATGTCAATATACGTAAATTTTGACCTGTAAGTCCAAATAATTTAAAAATATATAGATGCATGCGATACAATGCAGCCATAAATTTACCTGTGATCACAGCTTGCCAATAAAACCAGGGAATACCATCCTTTGTAATTGTGGTAATCTACGGCATCCTCCTTTCTTGGCTGCACTTTAATGTGACAGCCATCTACAGCTCCAAAGCATTGCGGAAACCCTAGGACTGTGAAACCGTCTACGATTCTTTTGATTTCTTGTTGATTTAGGGGGTATGTATAAATGCAATCCGCAAAATTATCGCAAATTGAGTGGCAAAAATTCAGAACAATTTCACCAACAGTACTTCGGCCAACACCAAATAAACTAGAAACGGTTCTATACTCTGCTGCAGAACCCAATGAGAAAGGTGCGATAACCACCCTCTTTTCGATTGGAATACAACGCCTAATGTTGCTGTTGAAGACATGAGCTACTGTCTTTGGGCTCGTATTTCCCTTGGGGAAGTTTTCGTTCTGAGGCATTACTGGCAAGCGACAACAGACAGCTCAGGCGTTGACTTTCTGAGGCAGCATCGTTACTCGCTCATCAGCCGCCAAAGCAAACGCGTCACAAACAAATAAACTCCCATCACGCTTGCAAACCCACATACATACATATATCTAATTATAATAACTTCTCGTACTACATTCAATGCAGTTTGTGAATATATAATAATTTTCGGAATAAACGATAATTACACATACATACATGTACCAAGGTGAACAATGTGTCTCATTTAATACCCGAAACCTAAACATGGTCCTTCAGCGCCATTCAAACGAGCCGGCACCGAATCAATTTTCATATTAAATCAATGCTTTGGCGGCCCAAAAGTTTATTTTCTCATTCCGTGCGATTATTAAAGAAACTTGCGTATGTGCAGTGCCATAATCAGTGCTTAAGAACAACATACAAAAAAAAA
>NW_023458568.1:1831968-1837319 GCF_013731165.1 Rhagoletis pomonella | reverse complement strand
TACAGTAAAAACACTTTACAATACTTGTTAAAGCAATAACAACGCTTCACTAAACTTGTTAACACAATTAAACTTATAGCTTGCTTATTCGCAACTCACTTCTCTGCTCACTCTACTTGTAGCTTGCTGACTTGTAACTGTCCAACTCCGCTCTGTCGTGGCTCTTATATACCTGCGCTCGTACGCATGGCAACTCTCGAACGTTCTGAAGTTCATCGCTCATTCTCTTGCTCTCGCTGTTCGCAGTCTTCATCCAACTTGACGTTTCTCTTTATGGAACATTCTACGTCATTCCTCGAACATTCTGCCTATTTCTCGTTGTTCGTTAAATGTTGCCGCAGTATTCGGCACAGTTTGTTTTGTTTCCTAAGTAAGGAAATTTTAATTGACAGCAGCGACAAATTAATACCTACACAAACAAATTTTTGGTTATGAATTGTTTTATTCAAGTTTTTGTATTGAATTTTTGGTCTAAAATATATATTTTTCTTTTTCAGTCGGGTTTTTTGCACATTATCTTTTCCGTGAGAATTGATCGTAATAGATACGGATCTGAATAAGCGACTGGAACACGGCTCTTTGTCGAAAGCATACGATTTCGAACTCGCGTAAATGTACATTTGCTAAGGGCCGTTTGCACCATGTCTAGTTAACGCTAACTGGAGGTACATCCTTCAGTTAAGCACGTTAACTGCTTTATCGATCACATGTTATATGATGGGTGTCGATAACGTCGATAAAGATGTTTAACTGGGAGTTAGAATTAACTAGACATGGTGCAAACGGCCCTAAATGCGATAGCATGAACACTCTTCGAAAAAATATGTTCGAAAGCGCTAAGTGTTGCATTTTAAATGCAGCCAAAACACTGCATTAGGCTATCTGCACACTTGACGTCTAATCATAGTTGCGTTATCGTCTCGCCCTGAAATTTTGAGCCGAGCACATGCATTTCAAAGGAGATCTGCACACTTGTCACTTATCGGCTAGTTATCGGCAAATCGTAGAAGATGCAGAAACATATAAGTACGGCACTGCCGTTTGCTAATCGTTGTGCACGCATTGTTTGTTTACATTTTATGGGGAAAAATTAGTGAAAAAGTTATTATTTGCATTAAAATTGCATTGGCATAAAATCTGCCGAAATTATGAAAAAGTGGATAATTGCAATAAAATTCAATAATATTGAACGTTTTAACTATACAATATGACGAAATTGTAAAAAGTCTCTGTGTGCATGCACAAAATACATTTCAGGAAAAGAAAAAAGAGATATTACTGAAAAATTATGTCTAGAATTGTTGCAGCACAGTCCATATTTTAAAAATTGCAGGTTTTTGTAAATATTTCGCGAAAATATCAACCAGAAAAACAGAAAATACCTGCTTCAAGTCAATTTTTAGACGCCAAATGAATTGAAATATCACGACCGAGTGTGCGAAAATGTAGTCCTCATGTAATCGCTGTATCATGATTGTGACGATGAAGTAACTATGATTGGACGACCAATGTGCAGAAAGCCTTATAAATGTTACGCAAAGCCACAAAGTTTTATCTGGCATCAGCTTTAAGGCTCTGTTATGCATGAACCAATTAGAAAGATCTGACCGGTTGAAGGGCAGCCATTTGCAATTGCATTTGAGAAAAAAGTACTTAAGTATTTGACGTTCGTAGTTTTGAAGTTTGCTATTTCTGTATTGTTGTTTATATCTCTTATAAGTATTTTGGTGGGGATTTATTTCAATAGCAAAAGTGATTTTTTTAGAGATTTTCAATACATTATTTATTCAAATATAATTAAAACCGGGTTGTAAAATAATAATAATAAAAGATCGGCGCTTACACATATGTTAGTGTTTGGCCGAGCTTCTCCTCCGATTTGTGGTGTGCGCCTTGATGTTGTCACACAAAGCGGAGGGACCTACAGATTTACGCCGACTCCGAACGGCGATTGTATTTTTATGAGAAGCTGTTTTTCATGGCAGAAATACACTCGGAGGTTTGCCATTGCCTGCCGAGGGACGACCGCTGTTAAGAAAAACCCTTTTGTCTATATTTTTTGCGACGTTGCTTTGACCAGGGTTTGAACCCAGGCGTTGCGGAGTGGAAGAGCGCACTGCTTACCACTACACCACAGCGGCGGTTGTAAAAATACGTACGAAAATAATAAATCGGTTAGCTTCCATGGCGTTCCGAGGGACGAGAATTTGGTCCAAATGTGGGTGCACTTTTGCGGTCAGCCCGTTGAGAAAACTGCGAAAGTTTGCAGCGAGCATTTCCTCCAAAATGACTTTGCAAATAATATGAAAGTCGAAATGGGTAAGTAAATGCTTTGCTTGTATAGTACATACTAAAATTAAAATTTATAGGACTGGCGACACGTTGCAAACTTCTTTGGAGAGCTATTCCGAGCGTTAACAAAAACCGGACTGACGGTAAAGAAACCTGTGGCCGTCAAGGTCATCCAAAGTGGACTATTGCAGATTTGTTGGAGGCTGCCGATATAATTGCAGAACAAGAAAGTTCTACCGCGCCTGCAAGATTGCCGATATCGGAATTATCATTCGAAAGAAACCAGCGGCAATCTCCCCAAGAGTTGACTATCGCAGATTTGTTGGATGCTGCCGATATAATTGCAGAACAAGAGAGTTCTACCGCGCCTGCAAGATTGCTGTTATCGGAATTATCATCCGAAAGCAACCCGCGACAATCACCCCAAGAGTTGGAGCAAAAAATGTAAGTTAAACACTTATACCTACATAGATATGCTTGTTGCTTTAAAGTTATTATGTTCCACAAACGCCATAACACTTTATTGAGAAGTACTGAAAGGTGAGGCAGAGGAATCACAAAACCTATTAAAACTAAAAATGTAAGCATATATCTACACCTCCAAACTATACTATCCTAAGGGCCGGTTACTCAATGTCTGGTTAACATTAATCTCCGGTTAAACATAGTTTTCGAGGTTACCGACGCCCTGTTGTATGCATGGAGTCGAAGACGTCGACAAAGATGTTTAACCGCAGATCAGTGTTAACCAGACATTGAGTAACCGGCCCTAAGTCTGTAAATCTAACGTGATTTTGCATGGTATGGTTTGGAGGTGTCGATATGTAATATCGAAGTTACTCGCGTAGTTTTAATAATTAAATATTGTACAATTGCCTCCAGTGAAGCGATTTCTTGCGATAATCGTCGCCTACAAGACTGCTGCAAAACGCGATTGGACGAAAACACCCAATTGAAGAAGAAAATGTGAGACAATAACATCATTATATTCAATAGGGTTACTCAGTTCCCGTAGCATTTAAGGTGTAAAGTTGCTACGTTGCAATCTAGCACGCATTTTGTTAATGGAAAAGCAACAAAACATGTGGTACATTGTTGGGTAGCAACTTTACACCTAAACTGCTACTCAACGTGAGCTCCCCTAATATAAATAACTTCTGTGATATCTAGCGAATCACTGACCTGTGAAAATTTTGTCTTGCGAGAGGCCGAAAAGGCTTGGGAAAAAAAGTCTCTTCTCTGGAGGATTGCGCGTAAAGAGCTAAATTCGAGCAAAACAATATCGAAGAAAAGCTTCTGGCGATATTTACTCCTGGTCAAATCCGAAAGCTGAAACTCGGAAGAAAACAATTAAAATGGTCCGAACAAGACATTTCTCGATCAATGACCCTATACTCGACTAGCGCGAAAGCGTATAAGGTGCTTAGGAAGAAGGGCTTTCCTCTTCCAGGGGTTAGCACGCTACAATTCTGGGCAAGAAAGCTAAACATTACTACCGGGGTAATTGAGCCCGTAGTTAAAATTTTGTCCGCAGCGAGTTAGCTCGATACCGTCCAAAAAATATGTGTTATAAGCTTTGATGAGATGAAGATCCGAAAAGCGTATTGCTACGACAAACCTTGCGACACAACGTACTCACCAGTGGATTATGTACAAGTAGCTATGCTCCGAGGTACGATATATATAAATAAATAAAATGACATAAAAAATGCACATCCTCTTTACAGGATTGGTGTCTAAATGGAAGCAGCCCATCTTCTATGATTTTGACTGTAGGATGACCACGCAAATACTTTACGGTATCATAGTCTGTCAAAGCCTGTGGGTATCATGTCGCCAAGATTGTTAGCGATTTAGGCGGAACGAATATAGCACTTTTTAATGACCTTGGTGTAACAGTCAATACTCCGTGGTGAGTAAAAATCCACGCTTTAATCAGTTTACTGCTTTAATTTATATTTTTTTTAAATACGCTTCATTTTCAGGTTCGTTTATGAGGATATCCGCTTATTTGTATTTGCAGATGCACCGCATCTCATTAAACTTTTGCGTAACCACTTTTTGGACAGTGGTTTCATAATTAATGGCATCGGAATTGAGTATCACGCACAAAATTAATAGTAGTCATCTTAGTGTCGCTGGCTCCCAAAGGCGAAAGGTTAAAATGGGTGCGAAACTCTTTTCGCACACCATTGCGTAAGCAATCACGAGAGCTGCGGATCTAGGTCATCTGGGTAGTCATAACTAGGAGGAGTGCCATAGACTCTTTAAGCTGGTAAGATATAATTTTACATACATTTTTTTGCTCCATGTAATTACATTCTATTTTTTTCAGACGAATGACTGGTTCGACGTGATGAACGCAAGAGTTCCGTACCCTGACTTCAGGCCTCGTACACACGCATACGGATTGGCCCCCGATGTTCAAAATGAAATACTTCGACAAATGACGGAAATGGTGTCTGAAATGCGCGTAATTGGAAAAATAAGTCTGTTACCTTTTCAGAAAGGTAAGCACTGAGGAGTGTCTAATCATACATTGTATCTTTAATGGAAAAAAAACAAAGAAAATTTCCACGAATGGAAATATTGCCTTTTGATTGGACGCTTCTCAGTTTTAATTAAAGTTTCCCCAAAAATTCAGGCATTATTCAGTCAAATTTGGCATTGAAGCTGCTTTACGACGACATCTACACGCGTTTCAACCTTAAGTATGTCCTAACATATAGGTTAAACCAGGATGTTCTAGAAATTTTTTTCGGAGTTATTCGTTCAAAGAGGTTTGAATGATCACCCCGATCGCCAGCAATTCAAATATCGCTTGCGCTTTTACATTTTGGGTTATAAGGAGGGCGTATTGTCGGACAGCGCAAACGTTTCAATTGATGACACTCCAGACCTTGAGTTGGAAACCAAATCTCTTACAGGCGAGAAAAAAAGGATCTAATGTCAACTTTTAAAATAAGTATAACTTTTTATTTAGGCATTATTATTAACAAAGTTTCTCAGAAATCTGTTGATAACATCGATGACAGCTGCATGCAGGAGGAGCAATGGTT
>NW_023458568.1:1789785-1831868 GCF_013731165.1 Rhagoletis pomonella | reverse complement strand
CAACAAATCTGCAATAGTCCACTTTGGATGACCTTGACGGCCACAGGGATTTTACCGTCAGTCCGGTTTTTGTTAACGCTCGGAATAGCTCTCCAAAGAAGTTTGCGACGTGTCGCCAGTCCTATAAATTTGAATTTTAGTATGTACTATATAAGCAAAGCATTTACTTACCCATTTCGACTTTCATATTATTTGCAAAGTCATTTTGGAGGAAATGCTCGCTGCAAACTTTCGCAGTTTTCTCAACGCGCTGACCGCAAAAGTGCACCCACATTTGGACCAAATTCTCGTCCCTCGGAAGGCCATGGAAGCTAACCGATTTATTATTTTCGTACGTATTTTTACAACCGATTACCGCACACTTCATTTTAATTATATTTGAATAAATAATGTATTGAAAATCTCTAAAAAAATCACTTTTGCTATTGAAATAAATCACCACCAAAATACGTATTAAGAAAGAGATGTAAACAACAAAACAGAAATAGCAAACTTCAAAATTACGAACGTCAAATACTTAAGTACTTTTTTCTTAAATGCAATTGCAAATGACTGCTCTTCAACCGGTCAGATTTTTCTAATTGGTTCATGCTTTAATATATTTGTAAATGACATTGTTCACTGTTGTCAAAATGCTTGTATTCACCTGTATGCCGATGATACACAGATCTACTACTCGCGACCACAGTATTTCAGTAGAAAACGTTTTTCTTGTTGTGGCTGTTAACTTGGTCCCCATAAAGGACTTGAGCGTTGCGAGCAACTGTTTTGCCGCATTCAGGGTGCTGTGCAGCAAAATAATGTTTTGAAAATTTTTAACATCGGATAAATGGCGAGAGAAATATTGTTATGTGCTTTATAAGTAAACATGAACGTAATAAAATATTCCAATACAACTAATTAGCGCTATTTTTGCAATTCGAAATGATCTTAAAAATATTTGTAGTGAAATATGTACTTTATGAGTTAAATGGAAACTACCTTATATGTAAAAATATATTCGGATTTACTTCAAATAAATGATGTAAAATGTTTTATATATGGATCTAATTTTAATAACAATATTTATTACTTTCATCTACATTGCTTTTATTGTAAGTTTTCACGAGTAGTTGTAATTTTCTGCAATTGTCTCTGGGCGACTATACATGTTGAAGCTAAATAATTTCACAATTTCTACCCTATTAAAGGTTTATATTTTAATAAAATGTGATCAATTACTTAAAAATATATAAATTCCGGTCAAACTATAGTACTGAATGCTTGAGAAACAATTATTTAAATCAAATGATCAATAGTGAACGCACTCGGAGCGAATTTTGGAACACGGAGCGAGTTATGCATATTAAGACTAAATAATTTCTAACTTTCTACCATATTATACGTTTATATTTCAATGTAATATGATTAATTACTGAAGAATATATAAACTCCGATAAAACTTCACTACTGAATGCTTGACAAACAATATTTGAATCAAAAGATCAATTGCACGCGCTCGGAGCGAATTTTGGAACACGTTAAAAAATATGCATGTTAAGACTAAATAATTTCTCATAAGCTTATGTTTTAATATAATATAATTAATTACTGAAGAATATATTAACTCCGATCAAACTATTGTATTAATTGTTTGACAAACTATTTAAATCAGGGGCGGATCCAGCGGGGGTTTTGGGTGTTAAACTACGTGTCAGTCAGTGGCCGACGCACGGGGTGTGTTTTAATATGGCGCATATATATGTATAATATGGCGTCAATGTATTAAAATGGTAGAGATCAAAATGTAGTTAACAAAGTGTGGTTGAGTTTGACATTGCTCTCAGAAGAACCATCCTATAAAGTCATATTGAAAAAAAATTTGTATGAATTTTGAATCGTTTGTTTATATTTTTTTACATAATAGTATCTTAAAAGAGAGCCGCACTGAGTTGTCAATAACACCTTGTTTAATACACCCATGATACAAATATTTAAAGGTAAAACCGCTTGCTCAATTCGTCGGCCATCATTTATTTTTTGAAGTTTGTCTATTTTATAAAATTGAAATTTTGAGAGCAACTCAAATGCCAAATAAAAGTAAAACAAAAAACAAATAGATGAAAATATTGAAATTTTCATTTATTTTAGACGGAAAATGAGAATGTATTTGTGAGATTGGAAATTTGACAACATTTTTGTAATGTTAGCGAACTTCAAAAATGTTCAGGCTGCCTCTCAGCGGTTTTACCTTCAAATTTTTGTATCATGAATACACCTTGGTCGAGATATCACAAACAAGTTTTGCTTTATTTATTTTTACTTAAAATCCTTAAATATGTATCTTGATTTTTTTCTATAGAATACGTATTAATTTTTTTAACGATTTTAAAAAGGGAGGACAGTCGGATCTACGTAACCAGAACGACCTGAATGCATATTGAAGTCGTTTGTATTTTTTGCTTAAAATTACTTGAGATACAGTTTCGCTACTATTTAGAGACAAGGTTCATAAAATAGAAGGTTACGACATAGTGCTGTCAAAAATTTGTTTTCCTCCAATGACGTAGTTGCGAAGTGAGTTCTTATTGGCTGAAATATTTTACGAAGAAGGAGAGTACACAAAACGCAGAAAATATAGTTGCCGTATAGCATATTTTAGGAATCCTAATCAAATGGGAATTTTTGATATAAAAACGTGGCAAAACTTATTATAACAACATAAAATATTATAACTTCACACAAAACTGGATTAACGTAATAATATTCGTACACTAGTGACAAATGATATGTAAATCGAATGCTTATTGAAATTTACTGGTGATTTTTTCTTGAAAGTGAGCAGAACGTACTCGCGTTTTTAAATAAAAAGCGTTCATAACATTGGCAAAATTCCGCTACCGAAATTGCAATTCAACTTTAGACATTTGGTAAAAACTAAATTACCTCTTTCAGTGTAATTTTTGCAATAAAAAACCGCGCACTTAAATTTTTAATAATTTATATAAACTCTAAGACGCGGAAAAAGGCACAAACTTTAACGCAAATTGTCAAACGGTAAATATCAGGGTTACACATATTTGAAATAAAACTTGATGCATTTGTGACTAAATAGTGTATTTTTATAAGATAATTTTTTAGGAATCTGGCAACTCCAAAAATTGAACCATCTACGTCATAGAGATTTCTCGACATACTTGTTCACATTTCTGTTATTTATTATTTTTCTTCTTAGTCATTTATATGTTTAGGACTCGCTGTGGGGGCTTTAAGGTTAATTTTGTAAATATGTATGTATTATTATATTATATTTTATTTTAAATTATGGTAACCCTACCGAGTGGACATGAAATTTCACATAGTGCAACAAAGTGATAAATCAATCCAAAAAACAGTAAAAGACAAGAAGATAATACAGTGAATATTTAACAACAATTGATATGCATGGAGTCGAAGACGTCGGTAACGATGTTTAACCGCAGATTAGTGTTAACCAGACATTGAGTAACCGGTCCTAAGAGTGCTTTAAAAGTTCTGAGTGAAAGTGAAGCTTGATATTTAAAATTAAAAATTTGTACCTGCGCGAATGATAAATTCTCAAGTGAGACTCCGCCGAGTTGAAAAGAAACAAACAAAAGTGCTAGCAACAAAACAGTAGTGGATGTACAGGCAGCCTAAAAGTATGCTATGTTTTGGGCACTTCTAAGTATTGACGCTACTTCAGGGTTGCCATAGTACATTTATATTTACAAAATTAAAGATAAAAATACTCCAAAAACACCCCAGTTTCAAAATGCCCTTAAGTCGTACCCCTCCCAAAGGGGAAGGGCAGGAATCGTCTCAGCCACAACAACAACAGCATAGACAACAAAGGTCACAACAGCAACAAGAATCCCAACTTCCTCTGCAGCCCGAAACACCGCAAAAATCACAGACACAACAGGAAAAACAACAGCAACAACCGGAAAAGCAAGAACAGAAACAGCAACAACTGTCGATCTCAAGACAGTCACCAAATTCGTGGAGCTCACAATGCCCTACCTCGGCCAATAGTAAAAATCCAAAGGACCAGGATCAAATTGAGCAACTTCAAAAGCAATTACAATTACTGTACCAACAGCAAGCTTCAAATGATAAACCTACCCCAGTTAAGGAATGGACGACAGTAGAACCCAAAAAAAAGCCCCGAGAAAGCCCAGGTAAGCCCTCAAATACTAAAAAACAAGCAAAACTTGATAAGTACTGGCTAGGCGAATCCCAGTCTAAAGAAAATAAGTTGACATCTCTTGAAATAGAAGACGATGAAGACCCAAAGCCCAAAGAAAATAATCCCAAGCCCCCACCAATCTTCGTTGATAAAGTAAGCAACATTACCCCCCTAACGAAGCTTTTATCCGAAACTGCTCCAAGTCTGTACGACTTAAAGCTCATAAGCAATGAGCAAGTTAAAATACAAGCAAAAACTCCCGACGCCTACAAAACAATTGTTCAGCAACTAGAGCAAAAAAACACTGAGTTTTATACATACAAGCTAAAACAAGAAAGAAGTTTCAAAGTTATACTTATGCACTCGTCTATTGGCACCGAAGAAATCGCTGAAGCCCTACGAAATCTCGGCCATATCCCTATTAACATTTACAATATGCAACACGAAAAAACCGCTACCAATGTTCATTGTAGAGCTAAAATCAAACCCTAATAACAAGGAAATATACGATATCAAATATCTCTTCAACACAAAAATTGTATTTGAACCCCCACGCCCAAAACGCGAAATCCCGCAATGCGCTAACTGTCAACAGTATGGACACACAAAAGCATACTGCCGTAGAAGACCGGTATGTTTTAAATTCGCTGGCCCCCACTTGTCTGCAAATTGCTCGCGCAAGACAAAATCCAACGATGTTAAATGTGCTCTGTGCTCTGAAGGAAATCACCCAGCAAACTATAAAGGCTGCATGGTGTACAAAAATCTGCAGAAACTTAAATACCCACCATTAAGAAGAATGGACGACAACAATCCCAAAAGTATCAGCCAGCAGCAATCAGCTCCACTTTCACCCAATCGAGTCTCGCAACCGCCCCGAAATTTACTTTCTTACTCCCAAATGTTGAAAAGCACACAAGATCCGAGTCCTAGTAACTCAATCCCTCAATCAAAAGAAAACGCCTCTGATGCCTCAAGCGAAATGCGAGAAATGATAATGCTTCTCAAGCAAGTTATGCAACACCCTTACGACGAAGTCCGGCATCCCTACAATCCCATGAATATTCTCCTGTGGAATGCTAATGGCCTATCAAAACACGTATTCGAGGTTAAAATGCTACTCAAGTCTAATAATATAGATATTCTCCTAATATCCGAAACCCATTTCACCGAAAAGAGCTATTTTCAAATACCGAATTACAAACTCTATCACACAATGCATCCCGATAAAAAAGCACATGCTGGCTCAGCTATATTAATAAAAAAACAATATTAAACACTTTAATATTAACTCATACTGCACAGAAGCTATCCAAGCTACTAATATAGTTGTTGAGGACTTGAAAGGCCAAATAACAGTCTCAGCAGTATATAGCCCACCCAAGCATGCGATCAAGTCAGAAGATTATGTTAAATTCTTCAAAACTCTAGGAAGCAGGTTTTTAGCTGGAGGAGACTACAACGCAAAAGACCCACTATGGGGATCTCGCCTCATCACTCCTAAAGGCCGACAACTCTTTGCGGCTATGGCAAGATTAAATCTTCACTCAGCCTCCTCAGGCTCACCAACGTATTGGTCAACCGATACCAAAAAAATTCCAGACTTAATAGACTTTTGCGTGTTTAAAGGTATTGCAGATAATGAAATAATATGTAATCCCTGTTTCGATTTATCCGCTGACCATCCTCCCGTAATGGTCATTCTAAGCAATAATCTTGTTGACTCAAATTCTCAATGTTCCCTTCAAAACAACAGAACTGACTGGAATCTCTTCCAAAGCCTAACATCTTCAAAACTAAATTTGAAACACTCGCTGAAATCTAGCGAAGATATCATTGCAGCTGTTGAACACTTCAATAACTGCATCCAACAAGCTGTTTGGAGATCAACGCCCATTCTAAGCAAATCACAGTGTACAAGAATCTCTTCTCTTGTAAAAGAAAAACTGACCAAAACACGCCAGGCTAGAAAGAAGTGGCAGCAAACTAGACATCCCGAAGACAAAACAAGATTAAATACGCTAACTAGAGAGCTCAAAGAAATCTTGCAAAAAGAACGCAATTCCCAACTTCATCATTACCTCAGTAACTTAGATGCAACAGCTGCCTGCGATTATTCCTTCTGGAAAGCAGCAAAAAAATTAAAGAGGCCAACTCTGGCACAACCCGCCATCAGAATGGAAAACAACCAATGAGCTAAAAGTGATCTCGAAAAAGCAAGCACATTTGCACGTCCCCTAAAAAATTTGTTTGCTCCGCATGAAATTGAACCCTCTCCCTATACTACACAAAAAGTAAGACAGACTCTCGAACAACCCTACCAAATGGACCCACCCATAAAAAAATTCTCAAAAGCTGAGGTTAAGGAAGCGATCAAAAAAGTCAAAGCTAAGAAGGCTCCCGGTTACGATCTAATCACTGGAGAAATATTAAAACAGCTCCCGGAAGAAGGAATCACTTTCCTGACTTATATTTATAACGCAATTCTCTCATATGGTTTCGTTCCACCTCAATGGAAAGTTTCCCAGGTAAAAATGATTCCGAAACCAGGAAAAAGTGCAGAGTTGAGTCATATCGCCCAATAATCAGTTTGCTACCCATCGCCTCTAAAATTCTAGAGACTCTTCTTCTCAAAAGATTGATGCCAGTAATAGAACAAAGAAAGATTATCCCTGATCACCAATTCGGTTTTAGGAAAAAACACAGCACAATCGAACAAGTTCACAGGCTTGTAAACTGCATTCACACTGCATTCGAACACAAAAAGTATTGTACAGCTGCATTCCTCGATATATCTCAAGCTTTCGATCGAGTATGGCATGACGGCTTACTTTACAAAATAAAGAGTACCCTCCCGATAAACTATTATATATTTATCGAGCCCTTCTCAAAAATCGATTTTTCTTGGTTAAGCAAGGCGAGGAGCAGTCTGAACTCTACGAAAGTTCAGCTGGTGTACCTCAAGGCATTGTGATGGGTCTCATCCTTTACCTGTTATACATTGGCGAATTAAGCCAAATGAAACAAAGTCTGTCCAGGTTACGTTCTCCCTTAAACGTAAAACCTGCCCGCCCGTAAAACTCAATAACGTGGATATTCCACAGCGTGATGCGACAAAATACTTAGGCATGCACCTCGACAGCAAGCTTACGTGGAAAACTCATATTTTCACTAAACGCAAAGCACTGGGAATGAAGCTCAGAAATTTACATTGGTTACTGAACCCGAAGTCTCAAGTCTTACTCGAGAGTAAGCTCTTACTCTATTAATGTGCTTTAAAACCAGTATGGACATACGGAATACAATTATGGGGCTCTGCAGCAACCTCTAATATAGAAATACTCTAAAGATTCCAATCAAAACCTCTTAGAATGATTGTGAACGCTCCGCTCTAAGTCACAAACAACCAAATACACCGTGACCCTAAAATCCCTACTGTTGCTTCCGAAATTAAAAAGCACGCCTTGGCGCACCGACAAAAAATTCATGATCACCCAAATCCTTTTATTTCTACACTCACTTCTCATACAGTGTCATTCCAGCGCCTTAAAAGGAAATCAATATTAGATCTCTAATAACATTTTGAATACCTGCGAATAGAATATGGTTGTGCCACTGGGTGTACTCCATACATGATTATTTTCTTATTTAGTATTTAAGTTTCAAATATTGCTTAATGTTAAAAAGAAAAAAAACAGATCGCAATAAAAAATATGAGTTCAAAAAATAAAAAATAAAATTTTAATTATGTTTTTATTCGTGGAATTTTTTATGTTTAATAGTTTTGAGAACATTTTTTGGTTCGGTGTATTATTTTATTGCATGCCTTAAACTTTTTTACTTTTAGTTATAATGTTGAAGATATGCCTTCTGCCTTTGTCAAGCACTTTAGCGAGAAATTTAGCATATGCGCGTAAGAGCATAGAGTAGGTATACGGCTGTGCTGCCGCGATTCTCCAACATCTTGTCAAAGGAGAAAACATATTGGTGGCGGAATCCATCGTAGTCCGATTTTTCATAAAATCTACGAAAAAGCGATACCTGAATCTGAACTGCTATGAGCGCGTGTATTTAAAGCAAGCGCTGCGTTCATAGCTACTCGAATTTAATAGCATTTTCGTAGATTTCACGAAAAATCGGACTTCGATGGATTCTATGATAGCCTTGATTAGTTCGTGCGATTATGACTTATGGATCGATTATGGATTGTAACGGAACCTCTGTTGGGTTGCCGATGGGCAGCGCCACTAAAATTAAAATGTTTTTTTTATTATGAATAGCAATATTTAAGTTTCATAAAGTTCAAGGTGATACAAATTAAAAAAAAGGTGAAAAAAGAAATAAAGTATCTCAATCCAAATTTCCCGGCGCCCACAAAAATGCAGTTGCCAATATAGCAACTCAGTTGCCAGCTTTCAGTTGCTAGTTGCCATCGGTAATACCGTTTCAGCCACTGGCCAACCAACTGTAGTTCGGTTGTCCTCCGTAATCGACCAACAAAATCGGAATCGAATATGCATGCACGTTCTGCAGAACGATAAATATTTTGTAAATGTGTGCTCTGTCCGCTAGCGAATTCCAGCCATGTGTGAAATATCGTATGTGAAGCCTCCGTCTGACTGAACGATTGTCAAAGGCATGCCAGAAGATGTTTCATCATATGTTTTCGGCTATCGTCTTCTTCGAGTAAGTTTATCGATTCCAAAAACTTTACAACCTCTATGTGCACTATTGCACTGTTAATAACCAAATTTATCCGCAGTTGCATTCACACGTGATATAATAACTAGTGTCGGCAAGCTGTGGGAATGCCCAGGAGATGGCGTTTGTAAAGCTGTCGAAATCATTACACCGACGGCGGTGGGCAGTACTGGTGGAACATATTTACCACAGCCGTGGTTGCGGCGTTTTGTTCTGCAACAATAGCCTGCAATGATGACATGTCATATAATGTCGACGAACAAAGATATAAAATTGAAAATGACTAACCTTTTTCCCGGCCGATTTGGAAGACCACCCTTGGTCACGACCAGAACGCATTTACCAAGAGGAAAAACCGCAGGAATTGCAGTAGTTCCTGCAATTACCGTTGATGATGCTGTGCTGGTAATTAATAGTCTGAAAAGACAGAAAATTGCATTAATCAAATGTTATACACATCAAATAAATAAATTTCAATAATTTGTTTACCATTTAACAAACCGAATTACGAAGAAATAGAAACTCACCGCGATGCGATACACAAATAAAAACCAACAGGGCTACTTTTCTTGGTAAACAACACAAGCGCTCAGAGCAATCTGATCCAGAATATTATTTTCTGAAAAATAAGAGTTGAAAAGAGTTTTTAAACTTGATTATCACATTATCTAATTAGCGCACACTATCGTGTTTATATTTAGTAGAATATAATTGTGTTATCTCAGACTTTTTTTCAATGTATTCTAATATTCGTTCTTTTGGCAAGCAAAAGCAACCATGCGCTCAATTTCTTGTGGGGAAATTTGGCCCCCATAAAGGACTCTCACCATGAAACAGCTACAAAAACAAAAACCTTTTCTACTGGTATACTGTGCTCGCGACCAATCGGACTTGGAAAAAAACCTCGTGTTTTGGTTAAATTAAGATCTAAGGAGAATAGAGATCTGGGCCGAAACAAATAGCCTATGTTTAAATGCTGCCAAAACGCAGGTAATACCTATATCACCTCATTCTGTTGATCTGAATTGTCTATCGCCATTTATATTGGGGCAAAACGTGTTGAAGTTTCGATATGTTGTGACTAATCTGGGCTTTAAAATTAACTCTCGCCTGACTTGCACAGATCATATCAACCACTGTATCTCTAAAATACATGTTATTGCCTACAAAATAATACAAAATTGAAGCTAGTTCAGTCTCTTATTGTTCCCCATATCACGTATTCTGAAATAGTGCATGGAAATCTTGATTATGAACCGAAGAATAAATTAAAGGGAGCTTTAAATAATGCTGCCAGATTTATATATTGTAAGTAAAAATTTGACCATATATCATTGTTCACTGAAAATATTCTCAGTTTTACCATCGAAAATTACTTAAATATCTTATTCTGATTTAAACTAATCAGAACCCGCAAATCATTATACCTGTACTGTAAGTTAAAATTTGTTCAATCGTCTCGAACCTGTAATATTGTTGTCCCTAAATACCAAACATTAATAGCCTCAAGATTATTTTTTGTTAGTGCTATCAGAATATGGAATTCACTACCAAATTAAATTAAATGTCTAAGTTCGATTCAATGCTTCAAAACAGCAGTTGCATATCTACTCCAAAGTTAACTATCCACTTCCCATCATCTGTCTTCTCAAGTTTTCTGTCTGTTTTCTATCCTTTATTGTTAGTTATAATATAGCAATAATGATATTTAGTTCATATATTTACTTACATATATTATTATCTTAGCTTAGGTTTAATCTTGTAATTGAAATTTGTTATTAGTACGCTTAAATACTTCGAGTTTTACTGTACTTACAAAGTAAATAAATGAATGAAAATGAATGAAAAAAAAGGTCAAGATTTTTTATTTAAAGTTTCTAAGGTCATTTTGAATTCGCTGTGAAGAAAATTCAACCCTGCGCCGGCTGACGTGGGGAATATTAGAGGAGTGCAGCTATATGTTTTCCTAACGAACTATCTGAATGAGTGCGACCATGAGCGTAGCCAGAACGAAATTTAGGGGGGCCCTATACAAATTTTTTTTTTCAAAACCAATAATTATTTCTAAAAAATCGTTATTATAGCTTAAAATTATTGTAACCAATAGAGGTATGTTGTACACGAACACATAAATAGAAGTTCACAAAAGTTGATATAAAACTGTCACATTAAAGTGCAGCCAAGAAAGGAGGATGCCGTAGATTACCACAATTACAAAGGATGGTATTCCCTGGTTTTATTGGCAAGCTGTGATCACAGGTAAATTTATGGCTGCATTGTATCGCATGCATTTATATATTTTTAAATTATTTGGACTTACAGGTCAAAATTTACGTATATTGACATTGGATCCACTGGAAGAAATAATGACTCTTACATATTTGAAAAAAGTTCATTAAAACAATTTCATGAAAGCGCAGACATTTTCGTACTAGCTCAATGGCGGAGTTAATATACCTGTGCTACTTATGGGCGATTCGGCCTTTCGGTTATCGCGCCACATGATGAATCCATATCCATATGTAGCTAACCAACCAGCTGGAATCAGCAAGGAATCAACCTAATCACACAACAAGAGTTGGTGAAAATTACCTAACAGCAGCGGCTATAGGGAATGCCATTGCTACGAGTTTTCCTAAGTAAAAAGACTTCTATTTTGATGCTCGAAGTAGACTTTTTTATTTAAATTCATTTCCCTTTCAGTAACTTTCTATTTTAATTAATTTTTTCTCACATAAATACATATACGTGTGCCTTAAATTAGATTAAAACTAAAATTAAATCCATTTTTATTCTACCTTTTTTTGTCTTTTTTAAGTAGGAAGATCTCCTCCAACTTTGCCATAATTACGTATAAGTATACTCATGAACAAATAAATGGGTGTGCGGCATTTTGATAAATTTTGGTTGTATTTGCCTTTTTTTGTTTAATGTTTATCAACTTTATATAAAATTCTAGCGTATATTACTCACAGCATATGTAAAATTCATAAAAACTTTTTCTGTTTCCACAGCGAGGGACTCCTATCTTTTTCTTTTCTTCTCTGCAATTTTACCTACATTTGCAATTAGTGTTCAGAATGGTTAAATGGAAAATCACTTACCTATATCTTTGGGTCATGTTTCTGATTTGTTTCTGGACCTCCTTTGCAGTAAATTTTGACGCCATCTGTGTCGATATATCTGTATATATGTATATGCAGATTGCGCTTCGCCCGTCGCAAGTCATTCGCACGTTCCGCCCATAAATCCAATAGCACTTTCTCGTCGCTGGTGCTCCAAGTATTGCGTTTTTTGTCGCTGGGCATCTGAAATTAGTTATAATTCATTTTATTAATATGTTTCATATATTTAAAAAAAAAATTTTCAAATAACTTACTTCTTACATGCTAGAAAACATATGCCAAAATTGGACAGTGTTGGGATATGCAAATTGGAAAATCCAGTATAAATGCTCATTTGTTTCGAGCATTTCCATCGAGCCAATGCGCATTTATGAGGGGATTATTCACGAGTTAAAGCAAATAAATGCTGCTAATGACAATAATCCCATCCATCTGTCTACCATATAAGACTCTTTTAAAACGGCATCAAAGCTTGTGAACTCTTGAACCACCTGGGAGCCCACCATAGCGTAACGCAGGGGCGGGTTCCGGGACATGAAGGGCTTGACGGCAACGAAAAGGCTGACTGTCTCGCAAAGCGTGGATACCAATTGAGCTTGCATGGTCCCGAGCTATTCTGTGGTACATCTAAAGCTGTGGTCGGTAAAACTGAAAGTGAGATTGTGTTGGTGAGCGCAGAGCAATTTGAGCTACAGTGGTGTAAAAGCGAATCGCATGGGGTAAACGAACGAACGTAACGAATGTACGAATGCTTGTGAGAATAACAAATTTTCCTTGAGAAAAGTAATGATTTTGTTTTTTCGTTACAAAATGATTTTTGTATGTATGTACATTAGAGCGGTCCAAAGAGATTTTTCGGAGTTATGGTTGGGGCACATTCCAAAATTTTTCATCTTGCCGAAAGAGGTGCTGCTACCAAACTTTACGTTTCTAAGTATAAATTTAGAGGTTGCTCATGAAATTTTTATATTTTACTCTAGAATTATATTGTCCATATATGTATTAACCAAACAATTAGTTAAGCAACCTAAGACCATTTCAAATTTAAATTAGCTGAAAAAATATTACAAGCTTCAGTTGTCATGGCAACACGGGATTCAGAAGCGCATTTCAAGGTCATTGAGCACCCTGTAATTGAAAGTTGGTATAGGTATTACAAATACCAAAAGAAAAAACTAAGGGGTACCCCCCTTCTACGATGACAGTTTCCCCCCATGCAAAAATTATCGTTTTCGATTTTTATTGAAGGAATGACTTTATTTGGTAAAGCTAGTCTACAATTCTCAAGAAAACCAAAAAATTCTTGTAAACTGATGTTTCCGAACTTTGAAAAAAATCTTCTATGAAAAATTCTTAAATTAGTCTGCAACGCTCAATAAAAATGGCAAAGTAATTTAATGAAAAATAAGAAAATAGTTTTTGTATATCAAAGGCGATAATACCTTAGTAAAAGAATTATATGTGCATAATATTTTTCCTCTATTTCTCTGTATTAAACAAGGGTCAAGTTTTTTGTGGTATGCGGTTACATGCGATTACTTCTGGATATTCATTTTTCTCAAAGTAAAAAGATTTTATATATTTTCCAAAGCTATAGGTGCACAAGAGTTTCGTTTCGCCAAAGGAAGTTTTGCCATGGAAATAAAATGAGTCTGCAATATTTATGGTAGGCGTCTGCATCAACTATATTGCAATTTTTTTCATGACTGAAAATATCGGTTCTCATATCAATTCTTTCTACAAAATTTATATTTTTTGTTAAATGCCAAAAGCGTATTTTTGTGCAATAGATTGAGCTGTGGCTTAGCGATTTATTTATTTAGCCTAGGTACCAAGTCCGTATTTGTTATTTGCTGCAAACTGTTTCTTGTGACAGATAGATTTAACTACATATAAATTTTTCACCAAATCATGTTGTCCCTAGTAGCTAGACTTTGGATGTACCGTTTGGATTACTATTTGAGGTTTGTATAGGACCGCTAAGCCCATGATTTCCATAGTCTACAGAGTTTTTTAGTTAGTTTCTTATCATATTCTGATGTCTGCTTACTTTAGCAGTTATTTAGCTATCTTTCATGCCAGGAAAATTCTTTACCGTTATCTTTCCGTACTCTTCTTCAGTTAGTTCAATCCCATGGGATATTATGGCCCGTGATATAAAATGGAAAAACAATAAAATGGGTTCTAGTATGAAAATTGCTTCTAAATATTTTAGTTGTTAGTGTACTTTTTTGTTGAGAATTTATGACATTGCAGCAATCGGAAGCCGAATAACTCCTTATGCACATATAATTATTTACTATTGCATGTACTACTGATTGCTGAAACGGTAGATAAAATTATAAACGAATACAAACCTAATATATGGAAAATACTTGTAAATCAATTGCTATTCTAATTGCATACCACAAAAACCTTTACCCTTATTCACGGGCGTAGCCGGAATGAACTTTAGGGGAGCGCTCTATTAAATTAAAAAAAATAATAAAATAATTATTACTAAAAAATTGTTTATTATAACTTAAAATTATTGTAACCAACAAAAACACATAAATAGAAGTTCACAAAAGTTGATATAAAACTATTTGTCGATTTAAATAATTAACTTTTTACTGCACATGTTTTTTTACGAGGAGGAGGCATCGAAAGCCTAACCCCGTCAGTGTGAGACTTTAACCCAAACTAAACCCCCGTCATGTACCACCCGGTACCATCATCAAGGATTTCGTCGTGATAACAACACTGTGTGACTGATAAAGTTATAGATCTATTGAAGCACACAAAATATGCATACTTAGAATTTTGAATACCCCCTCACAATCTGGACTTAAGGTATAACAACGCGTTTTTCGTAGTATGAGCCTTATAATTGTTCGTAACTTCATTTCTGTTTATCCGATGAAAAATATATAGAGTGCGTACACGGTAGCCGCAACCCTCAATACGCGCAATTCCTTGATTAATGCAAGTCTCTAAAACAAAACATTGTAACCTTTATAAGTGCAACTTCAAAATAATTTTACCTCAATACCTACAAACTTTCTATGTTTGTGCATGTCACGCACACAAAATTTGAACTTTTTACATTTCTTTGATTAACCAGTATTCTGGAAAAGCTACAAAGTGGTGTTTCTGTTAAAGTGATGTGTGATGAGCAGGACCGAAGAAAATAAGCAGGGAAAAAGCAAATTTAAGTTCTTAGATAAACATCAAAACATTAGTAAATATGCTTCCAAATATGCTCGAAAAACAACCTTTTAAGTACCGTTTAATGTTTTGTTTTTTATTCAGTTTATTTCAAGGATTGGACGGAATTCGAAATTAGCATATTTCCAGTGGTGTTAATGCATCGATTTAGTTGTCACTTCTTTTCTATTATTAAAAATAATGCGGATTATATTACACTAAGATACGAATCCTTAATTTCTTTTCAAGACTGAATTTAATTGTTTTCAAATATTTGTTATCCTCCATTTGAGTTAATTATTTTTAATCTCTTCAATAATACCAAAGCTTTCTCGTAGAGACCAACCTTTGGTTATAAATTTTTGTTCTAGGCAGAACTGCAATTGAAGTAACGAGTTAAAAAAAAAAAACAAATCGGTTTTTATGTTATTACTAGCAGTACTTGCGAACTCCGTATCGCCCAAAATTAGTTTTTTATTTAAACATTTGGTCCAACGTTTTTACCAACAATCACGTTCAAGTTTGGTTTTGTGGTCGTCCGAAGGCATATCCTCCATTGCCGTCTTAAATAACCTAATGAAAGCGTTATGTCCGTGCAGAAGTTCTTGTGGCAACAATTATCTGGTCCGATGGTGAATCGTCCTTGAATCTGTATAGTACAATTTGTGGCAATTTCAAAATGCAGGAGTATTATTAGTCTACAGAAATCCAATATACATAGACTTATTTCAGACGAAATACTTTAGAAGTGTTACAATTGTATTTGTAGGCATTTATCAAGAATTGTCTTTATTCTGTTTAGTTGTCGCAAAGCAAGGACCCCAACCGTTCTGGTGATTGATTTAACGGTGGTAATTTAACTTTGATACTTGGTGGCTCTGATTGACTTCACTTGACGATTTTTACCAATAACTCGACTTCAGCGCCACCTTGCATCTCTTTATGTGCAATAGTAGATATTGCCCCTACCTTTACCAATATATTTATACCTCGAATATGAGCTAAATCGGACAATGAGACAAATTTCATGGATAGCGGGGATTTCAGTCTTTATTTTCTCGAGAACATCAACCAACCGGCCAGATGCACCATCCCGATTAAGGGTCCGCATATTCCAGGTGCATACCATCAAATCATGGTCCTTTCTACGTTTGCCTTGATCGTCATCAAAAGAAGGGGTATCATCCGAGGCATGGTTTTTTTTCAGGGTAGGGGTTTAACGTGCAGGGACCCTAACCCAGCGCACGCGGGCTTATACGTCTTGTCATATTGGGTGTTTGGTCGCTACACAGGGGATACGTGGATATAAATATCCGGACGAATTGAGCTGCGATTTGAACCATAAGCAAACAAATCACTTCTGGCCACTCCCAGGTGAATGGCAAAACCTTGCAGTACTGGGAAATTTACAGAACATAGTGGTCAAAGGCGAATATCTCAACTAAAACCTGATTTTTTTTTTTTAATTCATACCTCTACGTACCTGTATACCAAATAGCCGGACAAGACGTATTCTAAATAAAAAATATAAAAAGTTAAATTTTCCGTATACTACAGTGATTCCCAAAGTGGTCCAGCTGGCCCACCAGGGGTCCACGGGTTGTAAGTGGGGGTTCACGAAAATTTATCTGGTCTCGATAGTAAAGAGCCAAAATGGTTGCTTGATAGCCTATTTATTTAACTTTAATATAAAGTGCTCTCGACGAACTGGTGAACTTACCTTCACTTTGTGTCATCATACGTGGGGAAGCCTTAAAGGCCACCTGCACACTGAAAGGGAACGGATGTTGGTATAACATGAGTGAGGCGATGCGGATATTGCCGGCGGCAGATATTTGAGCACTTGTGTCTTTTCAATGCTACAGGATACTACGCCACCATTACCTTTGTTGAAGAGATTCTAGAGAGAGAGAGTTCCCTGAGGGGAATGCTGGTTTAATTCCAGCACTGAGCCCGCACTCGCACATTGTCGAATTCAGTGATGGCTCCAAAACTGACTTAGGGTCAGGATCTGGAGTATTTTTTCGCAGTTAGTGGGGATAAGCTTCACTTTTTCTCTTGGGGAATATACTTCGGTCTTCCAGGCTGAAGTATTTGCAATCCCCAAAGCCATAGACTACGTGGTGGAAAATAGGTGGCGGGGAGGGGGGTACAGCCCTCTACCTAAGTACTTCCAAACTAGTTCGGCAATGCGAGTCTCGACTAAATTATGTCGGTGAAGATAACAAGCTTGCTTTACTCTGGATTTCGGGCTACTCGGGAGTGACTGGAAATGAGACATCTGACCCTTTGGCCACAGTTGGCTTAGACCAGGCTATCGAAGCCACCATCAGAAACTGGGTGGATACTTCGCTCAGCAATGACTGGGAGCCATCGAGTGGATGCAGGTGGGTAAAACTCATGTTGCCTTCAATCTCAGAATGTCTATATAGTTTTTTCCTTTCACTGAGAAGACGGGACTGCTGACTGGTCACATCACGTGGCACAAACACCTGACCATTTGCCCATCCTGCTTTGAAGAGGATGAGACGGTGGAACACTTCTTGAGCTTCTTGCCTGCTTGTTTATTTATCAATTTATAGATTCGGTCTTTTGTGTTTGCCAGTTTCTGAATTTGAAGTTTGGCCTAAAAAGCTTTGCAGTTTTGTTGTTTCAAGTTCTGAGTTTTAAAAATGCGGGTGACGAATATTTTTCGCATCACTTTAAAACTCGGAGCGATTAAAATAAAAATTAAGCCATCAACACAAATAAACTATTTGACAAATACATCACATGCAATTCACGAGTGAGCCGAACATGTGAGGAGTTTATTTATTGCTCTTAAAAAATATAACTCCTCAAAGCGAGATAGTTCTTTCATGGCTTTGCGAGGTCTGTTTTTTAAAACTTCCAAGTATGTAATCACATTATTTTAATAAAAAGAACACAAGAAAATATTTTATTTTTATATTTGCCAAATTGGTTTTGGAACTCACCCGCGATGCAAATTTACATCGTTAGATTTAATGCTCTAATTTTTTGATGAGCTTTGAGAATATGTTAGAAATGAGCATCAGATGGTCCACCAAAACCAGAAAAGTTTTGAAAGAGGTCTACGAGAAAAATAAGTTTGGGAACCTCTGGTATACTATGTAATATACCTCTGCAATTTTGTAAGATAATCTAAAAATGTATACATCGTTTTAAGCTGTAATTACTTAAGTAAACGTCTTGGCTGTTCACCAAACCGGTCTAGAGTTTTATCAATAGAATATACAAACGTAAAGACAAAGTCATAAACAATTGAACTATAAATTTAATTATTAGTTTACCATTCTATCCATTTTCGCTCATTGTCGACTACAACCCGGTCTTTATCCCTCTTAAATGGAATTACTTGGAAGTTAGCGAGAATAACTTGAAACAGAACCGGATAATCCAAATATTCACATATTTATGTAATTTTGAAAATTTATGTTGGATAGAGGAACAGATCCAAAGAAACCAAATAGGTGGCAACATCCGGTTTTGACAATCAAATTTCCCATCAATGCGTTGTCAACATCGGATTGGCTGATAGCAAAAAGGATACATACATATTATTGATACACATATTTTTCAGAGTTATGAATACCAATTGTAATAGCCGTAAGCTTTACTGTTTCGATTATTACTGTTTTGTACTAAGCTAGTGACAGACCTTTTTAACTTTTGTCGATATAGGAAATAAACGCGTGACACGGTTACAACAGGTTTTGGCGACGAGGATGGGATAAGTGATAGCACGGTTGCTAGTACAGCGAGACCCAAAAAGCCACGCAGGAACTTCTCCAAAATGTATTGAAGCATATAACCTCTAGTAGTTCGGAAAATGGAGCACCCTCCAACAACAGCGTAAGCCGAGAACAATTAATGGACATATTAGCAAAACAAATGCAAGAGTTTGTTCGTGAGCCGGAGGACCAGAACACTTTTGAGGCCTGGTACACCAGATACCAAGACATTTTTGAAGAAGACGCCAAGCAACTGAGTGACGCAGACAAAACGAGGCTTTTGTTACGCAAGGTTAGTTCCGCAGTTTGCCAGCAGTATGCCAATGTAATTCTGCCGACTAAACCAAGCGAAATTAACTTCAGCACCACCGTGAGCAAATTAACAGCAATGTTTGGGGAGAAGCAATCACTTTTCAACATACGCTTCAAAGTTTTTCAAATCGTAAAGAACGACGTAGAAGACTACATTGCATACATTGCAAGGGTTAATCGGCAATGCGAAAAATTCCAGCTCGACAAATTTAGCAAAGATAATTTGAAGTGCTTGATATTTGTAAGCGGCTTACAAACATCGAAAGACGCAAGTTTCCGCAACGAAATACTCAAAATGCTCGATGAAGAAAAACCAGATAAACCATTTACTCTGGACAAAACAAATGCAGAAATTCAACGCACGCTTCAACGTCAGCAGGACATAAAGATGATAGGTAATAACCAAGCCGTAACACATGCAATTCATACGCAGCAGAATGGCACAGGCCAGCAGCAAAAGCAGTGTGTGGAAAAGGCACAGAAAACACCACCTTCTCCATGTTGGTTTTGCGGAGGTGTGCACTATGCTCGGTATTGTACATATGCGAGTCACAAATGTAACCAATGCGGAACCGTGGGCCACAAAGAAGGCTACTGTAATGTAAGTAAACGCAAACCACCCAAACGCAGTCTGCAAAAACAAAATCCACCGAAGACGCAACAAAAACAGCAAAACCAGAAACCACACGAAAAAACAACAAAGCCAGCTGACACAATGGCAAAAACTAGAAAAATAATAGATTTCGCGCAACGTAGAAAACACATAGACATAGAAGTGTGTGAAAACGTTAAGAAGCCAGTTTTAAGTACAACAAAGCATTCTGCACGTGACGCAAATCGCAACAAAATCGACTTCCAAGGCGAGTTTACTGCACACATTGCACATAAAGGCGATGTAAAGCAAAATTAGAATTTTAGTTACGTCAGTGAACGATCTAAACATCGCAGGACCAGATTTTTTTGAAGAGTTCGGTCTGTGGGACTTACACATCAATTCATTCTGCACGAAGGTACAACTTTCAGCGAAAGAGGCAGAACAAATAGGGAAATTTAAAACAGAGTTTCATACAGTGTTCCGCAAAAAACTTGGACATTGTGAAAAGATAAAAATTCACTTCCATTGAAGCCTAACGTTATACCAAAATTTTGCCCAGTCACATTTTCACCCCTAATCTTCTTACATACCCCAGTACCAAGTCCCAGTACTCTACCTTGAACACCTTTAGAGATAAGCAGTATAAAACAGTAAATTTGTACGGGAGGAACCATGTCCCCTTTTCGAATAACGCAAATTTTTCTCCATGAGTATGGAATTAATTTTGTATACACATCTCGGTGCCAAGTTCCAGTCCTCTGCAATAAACACCTCCAGAGATATGCAGCATAGAAAAATCAATTTGCATGGGAGTTGCCACACCACCTTTTCCAATAACTCTCATTTTTCTCCATGAGTATGGTATTAGTTTCACATACATACATACATATGTATTTCCATACCAAGCTTGAGTGCTTTACCCCAAACATTTGAAGAGATATGCAATATGAAACTTTCAGTCAGTATGGGAGGTGCTACGCCTCTTTTCCAAAAACGTCCATTTTTCTCCGTCAATATGAACATGATTTCACACAGTGTTGGCAAACTGTTAATCTGATTATCGATTAAAAATTAAGGAGTAAAATGTTAATCGCGTTTGACGATTAAAATTAATTAGTCGTAATCAACTGTACGATTAATGATAACATTTTTTTAATCGTTAATCGCTGGCTGCGATTACGTTTAATTAATTTAAAACATTAATCATTAATCCAATTAAAAATAAAATCTGATTAATTTGTCTAGTTTGTCCGAGTTTGAAACCAAACACCAGTTATAGTAATTATTTTGTGTTTTACGCTTATAAAAAGCACATAATATAAAAAAATTATAATTATTGTTATTAGTAATACATAAACTGGGAACTTTTACAAACCTAGTTTGTAAAACGTTTGTTGGTATATATCTTAATGAAAATGCACACCAAATTGCTTAGATTGATGAGGAAGCCCGACTTAGCCATACCGGATTAACTTGCTTTGTGTGCACAGGGAAATTCCAGCATAACTTAATTAATCACCAAACCTACTTGATCAAATTAAGAGTTAACGATTAAAAATTAGTAAGTGTACTAAATTTCGTTCTTATAGGAAAACCGGTTAAGGAAGTAGCCTATTTTTCAATCCAGGTCATAAACCATCTTTGAACAAAATTTCATTTTCAAACAGGTGGCAATTCTTAAAAAAGTAGCCTATTTTCCAGTCTAGGTCATAAGCTATCTGTGTGCAAACTTTCATGCAAATCAGTTCAGTCATTTACGCGTATTAATTTAATTAAACTTTCCTAATACGTGATAACTCTTAAAATAGTAACTTATTTTCCAACATAGGTCATAAGCTATCTCTGTGCGAAATGTCATGCAAATCTGTTCAGTCATTTCCGCGTATTAATTTAATTAAAACTTTTTTAACAGGTGGCAAGTCTTCCAAAAAATTAACCTATTTTCCACTGTAGGTCATAAGTTATCTGCTTGCAAAATTTCATGCAAATCCGTTCAGACTTTTCCGCGTATTAATTTAATTCAACTTTTTTAGCAGGTGGTAACTCTTAAAAAAAGTAGCCTATTTTTCAACCTAGCTCATAAGCTATCTGTGTGAAAACTTCCATGCAAATCAGTTCACTCATTTCCGCGTATTAATTAAATTAAACATTTCTAACAGGTGGCAACTCTTAAAACCTTGCCTACTTTCTAACCTAGGTCATAAGCTATCTGTGTGCAAAATTTCATGCAAATCCGTTTAGTCGTTTCCGCGTATTAATTTAATTAAATTTTTTTAACAGGTGGCAACTCTTCCAAAAAATTCGCCTATTTTCCACTGTAGGTCATAAGCTATCCGCTTGCAAAATTTCATGCAAATCCATTCAGTCGTTTCCGCGTATTAATTTAATGAAACTTTTTTAACAGGTGGCAACTCTTAAGAAAAGTAGCCTATTTTCCAATCTAGGTCATAAGCTATCTGTGTGCAAATTTTCATGCAAATCCATTCAGTCGTTCCCGCATATTAAATAAATTAAATTTTTTTAACAGGTGGCAACTCTTAAAAAAATAGCCTATTAGCCAATCTGGCCCATAAGCTATCTGCGTACCAAATTTCATACAAATTCGTTCAGTCGTTTCCGCGTGATGATTTCCCAAACATCCAAACATACAAACTTTCACATTTATAATATTAGTAAGATTAGTAAGATGTGAGTTTTTCCAACCTAAAATCAAATACTTAGGTCACATAATTGATTCTGACGGCATTCGACTGGATCCAAGTAAGATCACTGCCATTACAAATTTACCAAGGCCAACGAATGTGAGCGAGCTCAGATCGTTTCTTGGCTCAGTAAATTTTTATTGCAAATTCATTGGGACAATGAGATCGTTACGAGCACCGCTTGATGAATTATTGCAAAACCAAAAAAATGGTATTGGTCAGCAGAATGTGAAGCAGCGTTTCAGAAATTCAAAACCATCTTAACTTCAGACTTGATGCTCACCCATTTCAATCCACAGCTACCAATCATAATTTCAGCAGATGCTTCTTCGCAAGGACTGGGAGCACAGATCTCGCACATAATGCCAGATGGAAGTGAGAAACTAGTGGCACACGCATCACGATCTCTGACACCGGCATAAAAGAACTACAGCCAAATAGAGAAAGAAGCCTTAGCCATAGTGTTCGCCGTAAAGAAATTTCACCGCATGGTATATGGTCAAAAATTTATTCTTCGTACCGACCATAAACCACTACTAGCAATTTTTGGATCACACAAGGGTATTCCAATACACGCTACAAGTAGACTTCAAAGATGGGCGCTCACCCTCATGTCATATGACTTCAGCATTACGCATGTAAAAACCGAAAAATTTGGAAACGTTGATATGTTGTCGAGGTTGATACCACCAAAACAACTTGACGAAGAAGAATTTATTGTCGCATGCGCGACATTGGAATTCAATATTAAATCAGTAGTACAGCACAGCATAAACAATTACTCACCATATGATCTAAGATCATAGATCTAAGATGGCCCGCAGATGCAAAGTCATTGCATGATAGCGACTTGGTTTCGTATTACAATCGAAAAGAATCGCTAGAAGTAGTCGATGAAGTTTTGCTAAGCGGAGAACGTATCGTCATTCCTTCAACTTACAGAAAGCGGATTTTGAAGACTCTACATAAAGGCCATCAAGGGCAGCAGCGAATGAAATCCATTGCACGTAGTCATATTTATTGGCCAAACGTCGACAAAGACATCGAAGACTACGTTCGCACATGTGAAATTTGCCAGCTAAATGCTAAGACGTCTACAAAATCCACACTTATTTCATGGCCCGTAGCAACTAGGGATATGCAACGCATCCATATAGACTTCGCGGGTCCTGTTCGATCAAAATATTACTTTATTATATACCACGTTTATACTTAGGGCCGGTTGTTCAATGTCTGGTTATCACTGCCACTACACTATCGACGATTTCGTCATCATGCATGTAACATGTGATCGATAAAGCAGTAGTTGTGCTTAACCGGAGCCTCTACCTCCGATTTGTGCTAATCAGACATTGAACAACCGGCCCTTAAGCTATTTGCAAATACCTAAATCACTGTTTATTCGATGGTGAAAAATTTTTATTTAATATTGCCTGATTATAAAAAGGCAATAATATGACCATCGAAAAATAAAACTAAATTAAAAATGGCAACGTCTTGATTATAAAAAGGCAATAAGATGAACATCGAAAAAGAAAATAAACCTAAGAATGGCGGCGTCTTGCGCTTATTTGCAAATAGTTAGTCTGTTCCAATAGCAGTCCGGTTTACAGGATTTAGTCAGAACTTACAGGAAGTCGTTCCTATTGACATAAAACCTGTAAGTGGGAACACATTTGAGAGAGTAACTGAGCAACTGTTCCTAGTCAGAAGTTACAGGATTTAGTCCGGAGTTTTTTTTCCTGTAAGTTCATGAAAAGTGTCAAACGATCAGCTGATTTACATGTGCAAACAAAAACAGAAAGCGGTGAAAGCAAAGAACCTTATACTTGTTAAAAAACGGAAGTAAACAACGAAATGTTTGAATATGTATAGATTTTAATAATTATTTAGTGATATTTCAGCCAAATCAGTGTAGTACCAATGACATGCCGTTTTTACAGGAAATAGTGCTTTTTGCGTTCCTATACACTTCTGCATCTGTTCTCCTTTTACTCTCATTTGAGAGCGTAAAATTGTAGTTTGACAGTTCCACAGGTTTTAGTCCGAAGTTCAAAGGAACAGACTAAGTATCACTATTCAATACTAAGGGTGGGTAACTCAGCAAATTTATAGGAATTGACTCAATGACTCCAACTCACTTTAAGGAGTCAGCTCATTCAACTAACTCATTTGACTCTTTGTATGTTACACTCATTCGTATCGTAGACTCGTTTTGAGGCATAGATGCGGTATAGCGGCCGTTGAAATAAAACAAAACTTTAAAGTGGGCGTGGTCAGCTCCTTTCTATTGATTTGAAAGGTGTAATTTTTTTTGTGTGCAAATTAATAGGGCGGTGCTAGGGGGAGGGTAAAGGTGGAATTTTCAATATTTTCAAAAGCTTATATTTCGAAACCTATTGTACCGAATTTCAAAATGTGGATATGGTTGGAAAGGCAATTGATTTGATATGCACATCTTTATATATCTTACATACATACATATTTCGAGAAAAACTAAAAAAAAAACGAAATTATAAGAATTTGTGAGATTTGACATAACACCCGCAATACAAAATACATGTGGTTGTGGTTGTTGTATTCTTGCCACCACCTTGTATAAATTCGCCTCGTGCAAAAACAAAATGCAAGACTTTGCCATGCTAAACACTGTGGCGAAGCGAGAGAGTTATATGGAGAAATATGAGCCACTATGATTCAATTGATTCATGTGAGCCATACGGCATCAACTGAGTTACTGAGTTACATTTTTTTTGGACAGGGAGTCTGAGTTACCGATTCACTTATAGGAATCAACTCAATAACTCAACTCTGAGTTGAGTTACCCACCACTAATCAATACTTATTTGCGTGATTTAGTAATTAGAAGTGTACTCGTACGCCCAACTATCTAAAGTTTTAGAAAACTTTTACTGGTTTTGCGTTCTCGTACCCAAAAAACTTGCAAAGTAGGGGAAATTGAGAGAGCAAAATGTGAAAGAGAGCTGCAAATTTCTGCTGGAAAAATTTTTCCCAGCTAAAACTTGAAAGTAAGAAAATCAGCTGATCACAAACACATGTTTGTAAATAAACAAAAGAAAATATGGACTTTTTGAGTTATTTATTGCAAATTTTATTATTAATGCTAGTATACAACGAAAAAGTGAGTAAATTTAATATTAATTAATCTCCAGTTTGTTTACTTTAGTGTGTGCTGACTATGGTTGCCGTATGACATTTTTCGTTTGTACCATAATTTACCTTTAAATATACCAAAATAGATTTAAATGCAGCATGCTGAAATGTTGTTTTGCTGAAGTTTTCGGTTTTGGTAGGTTGATTGCTGAAATGAAAATTTTATAATTTTAAAGCTACATCTGTAGCTATATCTATTACATTGTTTTTGGATCAATGATGGGTGTTTGGAGGAGATACTCTTGTTTTTGAATGCGTCACCATGTGATATCACAAATAATTATGAGAAAAATAACTTATTCATTCCGATATAATTAATTTGTATTTTAAAAAGTTTTTTCTTATCGAAAACTATTCAGTTGTATCAAATGCCAAATCGGGGGAAAATGTACCAAACAGAAAATAAATTGAGAAATTAATCACCAGTGGCAACTGTGCAAGTGATCAGCTGTTTCGAAGGTTGCAAGTTTTTGCAAATTTTGCGTTCTCGTACTTCTGTTGATATTTCGTCTCTTTGAGAGCGAATGCTGCTAACTTCTCAGAACTTTTGCTGCTGAAGAATTTTGTCCTCTCAATACGAGTACACACCTATTTGCAAATAAAAAATTAACTCAGCGTTTATACGGCAAAGTTTACCATTTTGCAAATTGTTATTTGCAAATAAGACGTGCGTATAAACGTGGTAATAGTCGACTCCTTTTCCAAGTGGCCAGAGGCATACCAATGTACAACAATATCTACAGCCAAGGTCATAGAAATTTTATCGGACTTCTTTAACCGATTTGGATATCCCGAATGCATCGTATCAGACAACGACACACAATTTGTCAGCGCCGAGTTTAAACAATTTTACAATGTTCGAGGCATACAGCATTTGAGAACAGCTCCATACCATCCACAAAGCAATGGGCAAGCAGAGAGGTACGTTGACCTAATTAAAAGGGCGTTAGAAAAATCATTCGCGAGGGAGGCTAAAGACAACACCCATCTGCATGAATTTCTACTCCAGTATCGGTCAACGCCTAACCCATACTGCGTGGAAGGAAAGTCACCAGCGGAATTGTTCATAGGCAGAAACTTCCGTACGGAAATTGATTTAGTGAAGGAGCCACAGGTCGACAGTCCACGCAGAAATACGAAAATGGAACAACAATTTGACATCCAGCATGGCGCTAAGCTAAGACAGTTTGAGGAAAGTCAGAAAGTTTTCGTAAAAATTTTCAAAAACAACAAAATGACTTGGCAACCAGGCGTCATACAAAGAAAGATTTGCAGTGTCAACTACAATGTTCAAGTTCAAGAAAATGGCAGAAGTCGGGTTATAAATTCACATGCGAATCAAATCAAACGCAGTTGTGACTCCGAACAGTCCTGGATAGAACCAGATGTAACTGAACCACAGTTTCAATATCAAGCTCAGCAGGAAGAACCAGGAGATTCTCTACAATCCGAAGCACCACCAACAAATATTCGACGGCCACACCGTAAGAAGCGTCCACCAGCAATATGCAGTTTCCAACTAACAAGGGGAGATGTTGGATAGTAGAACAGCAAACAACAAACAACAACAACAAAGGATACATACATATTATTGATACACATATTTTTCAGAGTTATGAATACCAATTGTAATAGCCGTAAGCTTTACTGTTTTGATTATTACTAAGCTAGTGACAGACCTTTTTAACTTTTGTCGATATAGGAAATAAACGCGTGACACGGTGACAACAATTTACAAACTATATTGTTAGTATTGAGTGTATGATTTTATATATAGTATATACATGAGAAAAAACTTGAAAGTTAGGGGGGAGCCCATATTATCGGGATAGCATCTTCTGGTACTATTTTTAAATATGTAGGAAAAAATTTGAATTTAGGGGACGGAGAGGGAGAGGGGCTCGGGCCCCCTGCCACTACCTGGTTACGAACATGAGTGCGTTAATGATGCAAGGCTCACACGTACAGGGGGAAACTGGTGACAATCTGCACACCGCCCATACAAAATTCACCGGTTTTGAAGTGACCGAAACCCGCGGTTTCACCAGATTTTTCTCTACATTTGGCTGCCTATCGACTTCATCCTTAGAGATAGTAAAAATACATATAAACTAACAAAGGTAACTGCAAATATGTGGGTATCGACGTAAAGTATTGATATTTTTACTCGAATATTTCTTACTAACTAGTAGTTAGTTGGTTGGGTAAGGCACTGCGACCGGTAGGTTTATTGTGCCCCTAGCTCATCACAACACCTCAGCCAGCCCCAGAGTGTCTATAAACTTCATAATATACCCCGGAGACAGTGAGTGTATGTGTTCCTCTCTTAGCCAGACGTGCCCTATGCTCCTATACCTCCTGCGCGCAACGGCCTCACTCAATAAGAAGGTGTAAGGGAGTTTCCCTGGATGCATCGCAGAAGTGCCCTCTGAGCCTACAGTGGCAAGTCAAAAATCCCGTAATGACTCTCAGTTTACCCTTTGGAAGATTCATGAGTAGCCTGTATCTCATTAGATTGTAACCTCCTAATGTGCTTTAAGCTTGACGTTGACCCATAATGCCACGCCATTGCAGTTCCCTCAGTTTGCAATTGTCCCTTCTGAGCATATCCTTTATGGTACTGGGTCCCACTGCCAGAAAGGGCTCAGGTCCTATCGGGGTCGAGGAAGCGGCTATTCTAGCCAGATGATCAGCCTCCTCATTTCCTGCAACCCCCATGAGCCCTGGTACCCACATTAGTTGGATATCATTACCCTCCGCCAGGGCATTAAGCCTCTCGACACACTCCAAAACCAAGGAGGACTTGATCTCGAATGATGAGAGAGCCATAAGTGCCGCCTGACTATCACTTAGTATAAGTATCCTTTCATTCCTATAGTTCCTGCTAATGTTAATCTCTGCGCACATACTGATGGCATAGACCTCCGCTTGAAAGATGCTTGGCAAGGTTCCCAGGGGCAACGAAAGCTTCAGCCTGGGGCCGTACACGCCTGCTCCAATCCCCGCAGGTGTTTTGGGAGCCGTTAGTGTACCACTGTATTGTGCTCGCCTGTATGTGCCTTTCCATAATAGAGGTACACCATGTCGCCTTCCTATAAGTGTAGGTCCTGACATTCCTTTTGAAGACAACCTGTCTGTTGATATCGTCCCTGGGGAACAAAGCCAGGGGGAGCTGGGTACCTAGTTTGTTCCTGTTCCTAGATGATAACACCTTGCCTTTGCCGAAGCCCTCCCTCGCTTTGCAACCTCTTCAACTGAGAGATGCGGTGGCTTGAGTTCCAGCATTACCTCCAGCGCTGCCGTCGGGCATGAACGCATTGCTCCCGTAATGCAAACATATGCCAGACGTTGAAGCTTATAGAGGGTCTGCCTCACCGTTACAATAGTAGTTCTGGAATACCAAGCCAAGTCACTATAGGCCTCACTATCATGGTGTACATCCATCTGAGGATCCTCGGAGGGGACCCCCAGGATTTGCCAGCTAGACGTTTGCACACCATCATCGCTCTCGTGGCCTTAGAGGTGACCGCATCAACATGGGCCTTCCACGGAAGCTTGGAGTCCAGGGTAAGCCCTAGATACTTAACCTCTGTGGCGACATTGATGACGACCCCATCCAAGGTCAAGTTCCTCATCCCCTGAAGATTTCGTTTCTTGGCGAAGGGGACTATAGCTGCCTTAGAGGAGTTGATATTTAAGCCTAGGTCTGCGCACCACCTATTTGCAAGGTTAAGACCTCTTTGGAGCGAGAGTACTAGCGATAATCACTATGTCGTCTGCGTACCCTTGGCAACGGACGCCCTGAGTATCTGTAGGAGTTCGTCCACAACTAAGCTCCACAGTAGAGGAGATAATATTCCCCCTTGCGTTTGTATTTCAACGACACTGTCGCCGACTTCAGTTTCGGCAATCCTGGTCCTCAGTAACCTTGCTATCCATCGCCGGATGGTCAGCTGAACGTTATGCTTCTCAAGAGCTCTATCGACTCCCAAATGGGAGGCCTTATCAAAGGCCTCCTCGATGTCGAGGAAGGCACAGAGCACCACCTCATCACACTCAAATGCCCCTTGTATTTCCTCCGCTAAGACATACAGCGCAGTGTCCGTGGATCTACCCACCCTGTACGCGTGCTGGTTAGAATGCAGAGGGGTTTGTTTCAGAGTGTTAAACCTGATTTCATGGTCAATAATTTTCTCCATTGCCTTTAACAAGGATGTGAGACTTATCGGCCTGAATGACTTGGCAAGAGAGTAATCCCTCTTACCTGCCTTTCGTTAAAAGCATCGTTGCCAAAACTACTCGGAAAGGAAAAAAAGTATCGATAGTATCGTACTTGTGAGTAATATCGTCCAATCCCTAGTAGTCCATTTTTACTAGTAATAATTGCGATCCCGTACGAGATCGGACTAGTCAGAAATAGTCAGAATCAGTCAGATTTTACTGGAAATCGATCCCGTACTCAGTTCTCTGACTATTGAGAGGTCAAAAAAGAGAGTAAAAAGGTCCTCTCTGTCAGAAGTTACCAGTTTTAGTCAGAAGGTTTTTTGCTGGCAAGCTCTGGTAAATGTGTCAAACGATCAGCTGTTGTGTGTTTGGCAACCAAATTGTAAACAAAAGAAAATGCACTCTGCTAATGCATGTTAAAAAGTATTTAATTACTTGTTTAAGTGGATTCTAATCATGATGCAATAATACAAGGTGTTATCGGTTGGCAACTTCTCGCTCCAATTCCGCCATATTGACTGCCTTAGGTGAAACAGTGTTACTTCTTTAACAATTCTTTGCCTAATAATATAGTTGAATGTTTTTTATTTTTTCTCAGTATACACATCTTGTTTTCTAAAACAGGTATTTTATTTTATTTTATGTCATTCCATTACGAATATACTATAAAAAAGCAAATTTTGTTTAGGAGAAAATGTGAAATTTAATATTTTTCTCCCATATGGGGATTAATTTCTTCCTGTTTTTCTTCTCATTTTAATGAGCTAATACCATGTTCTGACCGACATAGAAAACATGTTTTCGTTGGTAAAACTGGTTTTCGACCTAAAACTTGTGTTTTCGTCCATTTAAAATCTGTCAAACGAAAACTAGTTTTCGCTAAAAACCACTTGAAAACTCACGTTCCACTCATTCCAATCGGTGTCTGAACTAGTTTTTTTTTCGATGATTTATCGAAGTGGAAGTCATATTTTATGATCTTTAATACGCCATTTCGGATTTATTGTTAATTGGCTGGCCAAAATAAAGTAAGCATGGAAGTAAAAGGTTGTTAATGAAAAGAAATTGAAGGAAAAGTATTTTGGTTTTGTTTTTGTGTAGCAAAACTGTAAACAAAGGATGAAAGAAATGTCAACGAAAACACCAACAGTCGGTGTGAACAGCCTTCAGCTCACAATCCCAAAACTCGTTTTCAAGGTGTTTTCGTTGTCGGTTTGAACATGGTATAAGGCAGTGTCAAATCGAGCTGTCACAACTGATACCACCTTGTATCATTGCATCATGGATTCTAATCAATTTGAAAGTATTTTTGGTTATTTATATGCGTGAGCTGAGTGTGTTTACGCGTAAAATAAGCAAAATTTTACAACCAAAATTCGGAGGTTATGTTGAAGTTAGCAGAAGTTAACATTTTTTACTAGAAAGCGATCCCGTACTTTCCAATGTTACTCTCTCGCTCTGAGCGAATTTTTATTTTTCGACAGTTTTACTAGTTTTCGTCCGAGGAATACGGGATTGCACCTAATGGCTGCGTTTCTTTATACATTCCGGATAATCCCATTTCACAGCCGGAATAAACAGAATGCTTTTGAGATATACGTCAACATATCATCGGGAACGTTCTTAAGAATAAATAAACAAAAAAGTCTATTCCAAACGTTCAGAATGAATAAAGAAATTCAGCCAATGTGTTGCATGAACGAAAGACACAAGATCACGTAAGAACAAAAGAGTGAAAAAAGTCGATTTTTTTTAGCGGGTTCTACGCCATCTTGTTTCACTGGAAAACGGGCGAAAAGTAAACAAAGCAAAGAAAACAACGAAACCCAAAATTAGCCAAAATTATTGTCAGCCACTTTAAGCGCACAATTTAGGTAAAATGATGCAATAAAATGCTTGAAAATGTGTTGTCATGTTGAATTAATTCTTCTTTACTTAAATAAAAGTGTAAAATAGTGGTGCTTGTGATGTAAACAAACGCTCAGCTGACGAACCCGCTTTCGCAAACTTTTTTCTCAAAACCAGTTACGAATACAACGTCGCGTTCTTACGTGATCTTGTATTTTTGGTTCATGTAATGTGTTGAGTCAATACTTTTAAGTATTGATCGACATTCAGTACCGATTTGAAAAGTATCCAGTACCTTCGATACTCGGTAACGAAACATTTAGGTTTCGAATAAGAGCGCACATAGGTCAAAAATATGGAAAAAACGGTTCAGGGGAGACTCGCCTATCGAAACCGGAATGTAAAAGCCAATAGCGCTTTTAATACTGATTCAAATGAAAGATGTATATATGTCGGTTCGAGGCCATAATGCAGAGAAACTCTCACTTGTTTGAAGCATTTTTGTTCCAGCTGAATCGGACGACATCATTTTTGTAGGCCGGGGGCAGATTCTGTAACCAGTTAGCAGTTAGTTATTTTACGTCAACAAGTGCGATATCGATCCGAAACTTGTCGCTAACTGCATACAAAAACTCCCCCCTGAAAGGCTTTTTTATCCTTCAAAGTATTTTTCTTGAACCTTGGATCAAGGAAGGTTACAAGTAATTTGTATCAAAAAAAAAAAGCGACTAAAAAAATATATCTATATATTTCATGATTTAATGATCGAATCTAAACCAAATTAGTATGGGACCACCTCTGAGACACTACCTTTCCGTTCCGCAAAAAAAATTATCGAAATCAGTTGACGTGGTCCAAAGTTATGCGGTAACATACATAAAAAAAAAAAAAAAAAAAATATTCCGACGAACTGATACCCTCCTCCTTTTTTGGAAGTCGGTTAAAAACTGATAAAATATTTCTCTTTAACAATTTTTATTAGGGCCGTTTTTAACAAAAAAACTTATTCTGGAAAAGCAACAATAATTTGAAAAAATGGTAGAAGTGATAGCTATTTCGGAAATCACCACATTTCCTCATCAGACTTCCTTCAGTGGAATTCGAACCGACGCACTGTGCTAAGTTCGCCCTGTGAATTCTTGTTGCTTTTTCCACTATTTCATTAGTTAAGCCAACTACAATCAAGCGCAGCTATTCCAGTGCTATTTAAACATGATGATGTGGTTGTTGGTTTTTGTTAATAATTCTATCATCAGAATGTTTAACTTTTAGGTGTGCCCGTCCTTAAGTTATTAGTTTTTGTTATTTTATGGCCTTATAACTATATTCAACAATTTTTATTGAGCTTGAGGCCATTTTTAATGAAAAACTTATTGTGGAAAAGCAACAATAATTTGAAAAAAAGGTAGAAGTGATAGCTATTTCGGAAATCACAACATTTCCTCATCAGACTTCTTTCATTAGGACTCGAAACGACGATCCCACTGACTCAGCCAGTTGCTACGCACTGTGCTAAGTTCGCCTTGTGAATTCTTGTTGCTTTTTTCCACTATTTGATTTGTTAAACCAAGTGCAATCAAGCGCAGCTATTCCAGTGCTATTTAAACTTGATCCTGGGGTTGTTGGTTTTTGTTAATAATTCTATTATTAGAGGTTTAGGTGTGGAAATAACGCAATTAGTAGAGTCTAATATTTTATTCAATTAGGAGTAGGATTTTCAGCATCGATTTTTCCGATATCGATATTGTTCAGCCCGATATATCGCCATATCGATTTAATTACTTGCATGTAAAATCGATATTGCGATATATCGGGCTGAACAATATCGATATCGGAAAAATCGATGCTGAAAATCCTACTCCTAATTGAATAAAATATTAGACTCTACTAATTGTGTTATTTCCATCTCGTATATTTACCGATGATTAAAACGAAATGCCGGTCGAATGTATTGTTAAAGAAGGTAGAACAAGAACGGTGGCAACGAGCCGTATACGCCATGCAAGCGGTTTGTCAACCTTAAGAGCTAAATAAATCACACAAGCTGCTGGTTAAACCCATGATGCAATAATACATGATGATACCGGTTGGCAACTTCTCGCTCTAATTCCGCCACATTGACTGCCTAAGGTGAGACAGTGTTACTTTAACAATTCATTGTCTAATAATATAGTTGAATGTTTTTTTTTTATTTTTTCTCAGTATACACATCTTGCTTTCTAAAAAAGGTATTTTATCTTATTTTATTTCATTTCATTACGAATATACTATAAAAAAGCAAATTTTTTTTAGGAGAAAATGTGAAATTTTATACCCTTCCCCATATGGGGATTAATTTCTTCCCGTTTTTCTTCTCATTCTACTGAGCTAAGGCAGTGTCAAATCGAGCTGTCACAACTGATACCCCTTTGTATTATTGCATCATGGGTTAAACCTACTTTAGCATTTCCCATACACTTTTTTGTAGATGATATATAAATTTCGACTTAAATATCGATAATGCAGGCAAAGTATCGATGTCTTCGACATATCGACTTTGGAATATCGTTTCAAATAATCGATTATCGCACCATAAAATATCGATATTCGGAATAATCGATAAGATATCGAACATTCCTACTAGTTACGTGCTTGATAGGAACATTGAAAATGTTTGGAATAATGAATTCAATAACAAAACTGCGAAGAAACTGTTCTCACCGTTCTTGTTCATTTAGATCATTTGCACAAGAGGGCGGAAAAGCAATTCATAATCATGTCCCGAACAACTTGGAGAAACGTTTCTTAGTATGGAGCGGAAAGTACAATTCTACTGACGAAGTCCCGTCGCATATAAGGTAAACTTCGCGTAATCTATAGAAACAAATGCAGAATACCTACAATTCTCAATTTAAAAAAAAGGTCGCGCGATATTTTATGGGAGGGCTTTAGATTGGTAACCCCGGAGTACAGCATTTGGAAAATATTGTTGGTAGGAGGGGCGGGAGGATGGGGGTCTAATAGTTTCCTGTATGAAGTTTCAAAGCGCGCAACCTTGTAGTTATTAAGGAATTTGTTGTTAAAGTTTGTTATTTCGGCAGAGATTTCCATTACGGAACCAATTGCTATTCCGTACGAAGTCTAGTGAATTTTTTTATGAAACTCGGTGGGGATACTAATGGAGGTCTCCTTTAACTGTATTTACCACTTTCACACTGTTGTTCCTAATAGTACTTAAGTTATTTGTTAAAATATCCCGCCTGCTATCACCACATTTTATTATAACTCCACACCTATCACTTATTTACACAAATATATTATCCTTAAAAGGTTCGCATGCGTTTGTAATAACTTAATATACAATTATTAATTAATTAAGTAAAACGCGTTTATAAATGTCTTCACAAACGTTTGCACATTTCACAAACAAGCAGAAATAACGGGTACTGTTTAGTAAGTGGCCCACCTATTTCGGGGTATTGCGTCCAAAGGGCTGACCCGGTCCAAAAAAAAACTCCACTATTGTAATTTTAGACCACTAATATATTTACAAATTGGGTTTGAAATATGCCCTTTTTTGTACAATTTGGAAATTAGCGTACATTTATCACTCCTATTCTCCTTAAAGCAGCCACTTCACCAATTCATTTTTGTATTCCCCTTCACTTTACACTTTACTCGATTAGTTATAACTTGATTTACGACTTTAATAATATTAACCAATTAATTACAATTCATTAAATAAAAACACCTTCAAAATCACGCGTCTGACTTTGGTTGCACATGCAAATTAAATGGCGGAGTTCAGCTGTGAAACTCCGAAATATGCACAAGAATGAGAGAAGAAAGAAGATAGGATATAACCCAGTAAGCATTAAAAATATACAAAGGTGTTCTCTGCAAAAGGTGTTCAGCTCCTTTTCTTCGCAAAACAGAAAGGAGAATTCTACTGCCTGAGGGTTATAATCCCTAAGTGCGGCCGAAGGCCGCCTACGCAGAAAGGTGTTCTCTGCAAAAGGTGTTCAGCCCCGTTTCTTTGGCAACACAGAAGAGAACTCTACGTAGTGAGGGTTATAATCTCTAAGTGCGGCCGAAGGCCGCCTACGCAGAAAGGTGTTCTCTGCAAAAGGTGTTCAGTCCCCTTTCTTTGGCAACACAGAAGAGAATTCTACGTAGTGAGGGTTATAATCCCTAAGTGCGGCCGAAGGCCGCCTACGCAAAAAGAAGTTCTGCGCTAAAATACTATCATATTACTATTACTACAACATTTCTATCTGTAAAGTGGCGATTGTCCCCTTTCGAATGAGGAGGGTTTTGGGGGCCACGCTCTTCCCCCTCCGCCCCCACCCTAAAAACGATGGGCCAATAACTAAACATTTCCCGATATAACAATGGCTGTCATTCCCACGACAGCCGGTTCCACGTACCGGAATGACTCGGGTTTTACCCGACCAAGGGCTGTTGTTTCGGCGATCTAACCCCGTTTAGGTCGGGAAATCCATCCAACGTTGCTCGATCCTAGGACTACACCTTCTCCGCACCCTTCTGCTCAGGGCAGGCATAGAGTCAAACCCAGGGCCAGAAATCTACACCTGCTGCGTATGCCAGAGACGACTGCATACGAACTCCACCTCGGTCAGGTGCAATGCCTGTAACTGCTCGGGCCTGCGTACGCACCGGCAATGGACCACGTCGTTCGTGGCCCCATGCTGTGCGAACCGGACCGCCTCCACGGCAAACCACCACCCGGCTGGGCAGCACACAATCAACACACCTACACCCCAACACAACACAACAATAGAAACAAACAAACACAATAGCACCCACACACCGCCGTCGGGAACTCCTAGGCCCTCCGACAATCTGCTCTGTTTGTCAGTCCAGAATATACCGTAACGTGACATCAGTCAAGTGCAACTCTTGCCTCGGCTGGGGCCACTTTAGGGCGTGCTCAGGACTTCGCAACACACGAGATTGGACTAGTGACAATGTGGGCCCCTGCTGTGCTGCCCCGCCGCATCCCTCCCCCGCGACGCCGCCAACCACCACCACGAGGCAGCACCCCCTTTTGGAGTACGTACAGCAGGGGGCCGGCAGGCAACACAACTCTTTAACACCACACATCACAATCGGTTTCCCAAGGCACACAAATGTGCTACAATTTAACTGTAACGGACTCCAGAGCAAGATCGAGGAGATAACTGTCTTCATGGGAAGGCATGGAATATTAATAGCTGCGGTCCAAGAGACGAAGTTGCACGGCAATTCAACCTTGTTAAATTGCGCCGGATACAACGGGCATCGTCGAGATCGCGAGCGAGATAATGGTGGAGGTTTAGCGTTCATCACGCACCACACCGTGCAGTATCGTCTCATTGAAGCAGACATCGACCGCAGGGATACCATCCTAGAATGTCAGGGTATTGCTATCCGGTCAGGCGATGTTGAGCTCGAAATATTTAACGTATACATACCCCCTGTCACCAGCTGCCCGGCAGGATATCACCCTGAAATAGGTGCGCTACTCAGAGGTGAAAACCGTATGGTAGTTGGTGACTTTAACGCGCACCACGATCTCTGTCAAATGATCGTAGGGGAATACATCTGGCTGAGCAGATAGACGATTCGACATTCTGCACAATGAACGACGACGCACCCACCAGGATTATGGGCAGCTGCTGCAGCTCGCCAGATCTAACAATTGTCAGCGCTGGTCTGATATACAGCGTATCATGGCGACCTATGCTGACTCTAGCATCAGACCATCTGCCCATAGTCATCTCGATTGATAAACCTGCCGACTTGGCTTCCGTGGATCACCGGACTTATGTCAACTTTTCCAAAGCTGACTGGAAAGGCTTCACGGATGTTACTGAGGGCGCCTTCACTGCACTACCCATACCAACCGACGTTCATGTGGGTGAACGTAAGTTCCGCAGGGTTGTTACCGCTGCTGCAGCTCGCTTCATCCCAGCAGGATGTATTAAGGATCCACGTCCGAATTTTCCTGCCGAAGCGGCTGTTCTAGCTGATGAGCGCGACAACCTTCGTCAGGCCGATCCCGGAAATCCCCGTATTAGGGATCTCGATTCGGAGATTCGGCAACTTGTGAACGTACATAAGCGGTTGAAATGGGAAGAGCATCTGAAGACCTGCAACTTCGCCTCTGGTGTGAGCAAGGTTTGGTCAACCGTGAGGTCGTTGTCCAACCCGACGAAGCGCGACGACAGAGTCGAGATAGACTTTGGCGACCACGCTTCGTCGGACCCGGAGAGATGCGCGAGCTATTATAGCCGGCAGTTCATTCTGCATCCTCCGGTGGATAAAGCCAAACGTCGAGTGACCAGAAGGCTGCACAAAATGCCAAAACCTAGTGCGCCTCTTGTTTTCACCAGCGGTGAGGTAAGGGTAGCCATCGGGAAGGCAAAGCCTCCAAAGCCATTGGACCCGACGCAATATGCATGTTGATGCTGAAAAATTTGGGTCCTGCGGGAATAGCGTACCTAACGGAGGTCCTCAACCTGTCAATGGCCACTCTCGTCATTCCAGACATCTGGAAAATGGGGAGAGTGGTCCCACTGCTCAAACCGGGGAAACCAGCCAACAACGGAGAGTCTTATCGCCCTATAACTCTCCTTTCCCCGGTAGCGAAGACACTCGAGGCCCTGCTGCTCCCGTACTTCACGAACCACCTGACCCCAGCGAAGCATCAACATGGATTCCGTAAAGTGCATAGTACAACAACAGCACTTAACGCCATAAACACTCAGATAACTCGTGGCCTAAACCGAAACCGCCCCTGTGAGAGAACTATTCTAGTAGCGTTTTACCTGTCCAAGGCGTTCGACACTGTCAGTCATTCAACGCTACTAGAAGATATAGAGGCCTCCTCACTCCCACAGGGACTCAAACGGTGGTCGGCGAATTACCTGAGTGGTCGACACTCGTCAGTAATCTTCAGAGACAACCAGCAAGCCACGTAAAATTAAACAGGGTACCACAGGGTGGTGTCCTGTCCCCGCTACTGTTTAATTATTACATATCAAAGCTTCCTCAGCCACCAGAGGGTGTTAATATAGTCTCGTATGCTGACGTTTGTTCGATCATGACGTCTGGGAATAGAATTGATGACTTGTGCTCAAAAGTAAACGGTTACCTCTCCGAACTTTCTCGCTTATTCACTGCAAGGAGCCTTGCCCTATCCCCTGCGAAATCCTCGGCAACATTTTCACCACCTGGACGAAGGAGGTCAGACTGCCACTGGGTATTCACGTCGATGACGTAACAATACCGACGGTGAATAACCCGAAAATCCTCGGAGTTACCTTCGACAATCTGCTCTCCTTCTCGGCGCATACAACCGCAATTGTCAACAAAGTACAGAGCCGCAACAATGTCCTCAAGTCGCTGGCCGGCAGCACTTGGGGCAAAGATAAAGAAACGTTAATGGCAACATACAAGGCAATTGGCCGGCCGGTTCTGAACTGCGCAGCGCCCGTATGGTCGCCGGGGACTAGCATGAATGCCGTTCTAGGCACACAACCACCAGACGTGGACGGGACAGAACTTTGTCTGCCTCGGGAGACCCGCACTACAATAGCCCAACTTCGCTCTGTCTATTGCAGCAGGCTCAACAGCTACCTGAGCAGAATCAACGAGGATGTGCCCAACCAATGCCCTGCATGTGGAGAGTCGCCACATGACTCCCGGCACCTCTTCACATGCCCTAAGAATCCCACTCAGCTAACGCCCGTGTCCCTATGGACAGCCCCTCTGGAAGTAGCACACTTCCTGGGCCTCCCCCTAGCTGAAATAGACGACAACGTTGATGGATGAACCGCCCCGAACGGGGCTTAGTAGCCGCTACAACAACAACAACAACATGGCTGACAGTAACACAAAATGTATGCTGCCATACGTTAAAAAAAAATACACCACAAATAAGTGCGTATAATTAGGGGTATAAGTGTACAATACGTACATTGCTCTTATTAAAAATAATAATAGGATCGATAGGGGTCTTACTCCTGATCATAACGGTATAATTTTTTTCGGAGGGGAAATAATATTTACTGGTGTTATTATAGTTCAAAGTACACAAATGTAGAAAACGTACATCGATAATTTTATAAATAATAAAAATTTTCGCCTGCGGCGCTTTTTTCATAAAAATTAATACTTCGATAAATAATGAAAATTGTTAATAAAAAATCGCGCGCTGTTTTATTTAAAATTTTCGACTGCGCCGCTTTTCCCATAAAAATCAATACTTCGAAAAATAACTAAGGTGACATTTTTATTGCAAAATCTCTCGAATCACTTTTTTTTATCAATACATCGATATTTAATTTAAAAAAAAAAGTTAATTACAATGCCTGTTTTTATTGTTTCTCGTTTTCAGTGCTTTTTTTTGGGAATTTTTTGTTGTGTGGCAGCACCGACATTGTAGTACAATTGGTTTACAAAGCAAAAAGTGAGGTTGAAGTTGACATTTTTTGCAACTTAAAATTCAATTTTCATAGATTTACAATCACAAAAAGGCGCTCTAAACCCCCTCATTTTTGTTTTTTTTTTAAAAGCCGGGTTCGGTATTGGAAAATTTTCACGTAATTTTAACCAACTTGTATGTCACTATTTTTCAATATATGTGACCTGGTCTACGGAAAGGGGGCTTAGGTGTCAAAAAATCAATTTTCACTTTTTGGTTGATTCGGATGGAAGATGAGATGCTTTTTCACGTGGTGAAAAGCAGAAAATCCTAACTTGCTTAGAAGTGTACTAAAAATAATAATAATATTAATAATAATAATATTAATAATAATAATAATAATATTAATAATAATAATAATAAAACTATAATAATATTCCGACCAACAACAACACTTACTGGACCAACAACAACACTTACTGGACGTCCGGCGCGGAGAAAAATTAACGAGATAATGAGAAACTGACGAAACGAGTTGCTTACTTTTAACAGCTTTTTCACAGAAAACTAGTTTTCGCACGTAAGCTCCCTTTTCGTAGACCAGGTCACATATAATGCACTTTCCACTAAATTTACACGTTATTTACACTCAATATATCGTCGCCTAGGTAAAAGATTGTCGTAAGCGCCATTTTGACGATTTTTAGTTCTAGATGCAGTTATATATTTTGAAGTAAGGTCTTTCTATTGGTGTTATCAGTTTTTAGATATCTCCTTTAGTTTCCGAGATATTGACTACAACTTTTTCGATAATTTAGTAAAAATTTAGTTGGTGATGCAGTCATATTAAACTAATCAATATCTTAAAAATGGCGTTCTCCATTTTTGGATATCTCCTTAAGTTTCCGAGATATTGAATAAAAAGTGTCGTTAATTTGGTAGAAATTTTGATCACATTTTGTCGTATTTCATAAAAAGTGGCTGCCGAATTGTGGACAAATGATGCTTACGACAAAATTTGACTAAAGAAAATCCTTCATAAACTCAAAACTAATTAACAATAAACATTAAAAATTAAGTAATTTAAGAATTTTGTGAACTAATAACATTTTCAAAGACTTTGGAGAAAATCTAATTTCGCGTTTTTGAGAATTTGCATTCCAAACTTCAATCGCGGTTTCCCACAACCTGCCGAAATTAACATACGACAATCTTTTACCCAGGCGACAATATGTGCAGTTAGAGTGTGCACGATCAAACAAATAAATACTTTTAGTATATTACAGCTTTTTATGAAAAATTGATTGTTGTTTAATTATTATGAGAGTACATGCAGAATATTTGCAAATGGCAGCAGGACGGTGTTGCCACATCTAAAAAACCCGAGGGTGGAAAGTAAGACCAAAAGAAAATACGATAGGTTCTCATGATTCAATGATACAAGGTTAGATAATTATTTGGGGTATTCACAACGGTGTCGGTAAGTGTCGTAAGTGTCATATTGTTGTATGTAGTAAACTTTAAACGCCTTACAAATATATTAAGGGGTTCGCAAAGTACCGTCAAAGTAATATTCAGCCCTATTCTGCATTTCGATTACTTTCCCGTATTCCGCTCCGCAAGAATCGAACGTAGGTATTCTGCGTTACGATCGAATCGAGAGACGAAGAGGAAGAGAGAAAACATCTTTCGAAATCAGCTGTTTGCCTAGGAATGTGTGAAATCGAAACAAAACAAAAGAAATATTTGCCACCAAACTATAGCAGCTTATGAAGTTAAAGTTTGTAAATATTTTAAAATAACTAAAAATATCTAACATCATTGTAGTTTAAAAATAAAATTTCGTTTGTGCTTTATTTAAGTGGAAACAT
>NW_023458568.1:1788379-1789685 GCF_013731165.1 Rhagoletis pomonella | reverse complement strand
TTTTTCTAACGCCCTTTTAATTAGGTCAACGTACCTCTCTGCTTGCCCATTGCTCTGTGGATGGTATGGAGCTGTTCTCAAATGCTGTATGCCTCGAACATTGCAAAATCGTTTAAGCTCGGCGCTGACAAATTGTGTGCCGTTGTCTGATACGATGCATTCGGGATATCCAAATCGGTTAAAGAAGTCCGATAAATTTTCTATGACCTTAGCTTTAGATATTATTGTATATTGGTATGCCTCTGGCCACTTGGAAAAGGAGTCGACTATAATAAAGTAATATTTTGATCGAACAGGACCCACGAAGTCTATATGGATGCGTTGCATAGCTCTAGTTGCAACGGGCCATGAACTAAGTGTGGATTTTGTAGACGTCTTAGCGTTTAGCTGGCACATTTCACATGTGCGATCGTAGTCTTCGATGTCTTTGTCGACGTTTGGCCAATAAACATGACTATGTGCAATGGATTTCATTCGCTGCTGCCCTTGATGACCTTTATGTAGAGTCTTTAAAATCCACTTTCTGTAAGTTGAAGGAATGACGATACGTTCTCCGCTTAGCAACACTTATGTCTATTAAATATTCTTAAAATCTCTTCCACGTCCTTAATTTTAACTACGGCGAATATATCATCTACATATTTGGTTATGTATTTGATATATATGTCAGTGGATCTTAGCTCAATAATGCTGTCGTCAATAATTTTATCTAAAACTATATCCGCTATAGTTGGCGATAGTGGATTGCCCATCGGCATACCATAAACTTGCTGGTAGTAAGTTCTATCGTACACGAAATAATTATTTTCCCTCAGACAAAATTCGAATGTCGTTAGAAATAGTTTTTTTGTGATTTTTGTGTGTTTTTGCAGACTCGACCACTGCTTCATTATGGTGTTGATTGCAAAGTGAATGGGGATATTTGTAAAAAGGGACACGACGTCCAAGGATCTAGTTCTAGGATACGCTATTTTTTAGTATTTGTCCTATGAATTTTGAGAGTTCGGAGCATGGTACATTTATTGAGGACTTTTGTGACCGTGTCACGCGTTTATTTCCTATATCGACAAAAGTTAAAAAAGGTCTGTCACTAGCTTACTACAAAACAGTAATCATCAAAACAGTAAAGCTTACGGCTATTACAATTGGTATTCATAACTCTGAAAGATATGCGTATAATATGTATGTATCCTTTTTGCTATCAGCCAATCCGATGTTGACAACGCATTGATGGGAAGGATGATCGTCAAAACCTGATGCTGCCACCTATTTGGTTTCTTTGGATCTGTTCCACTATCCAACATCT
>NW_023458568.1:1784736-1788279 GCF_013731165.1 Rhagoletis pomonella | reverse complement strand
AAGGGGAGATGTTGGATAGTGGAACAGATTCAAAGAAACCAAATAGGTGGCAGCATCCGGTTTTGACAATTAAATTTCCCATCAATGCGTTGTCAACATCGGATTGGCTGATAACAAAAAGGATACATACATATTATACACATATTTTTCAGAATTATGAATACCAATTGTAATAGCCATAAGCTTTACTGTTTTGATGATTACTGTTTTGTACTGAGCTAGTGACAGACCTTTTTATAACCTTTGTCGCTCTAGGAAATAAACGCGTGAGACGGTCACAACAGTCCTCAATAAATGTACCATGCTCCGAACTCTCAAAATTCATAGGACAAATACTAAAAAAATATCGTATCCTAGAAATTTAATATAAAAAACTCATTACATCTCAAAGAAAGTATAAAGGATCTATATATTGATGATGATGAAATTCTTATATCCTTGGATGTCGTGTCCCTTTTTACAAATATCCCCATTCAGTTGGCAATCAACACCATAATGAAGCAGTGGTCGAGTCTGCAAAAAGACACAAAAATCACAAAAAAGCAATTTCTAACGACATTAGAATTTTGGAACTTACTACCAGCAAGTTTATGGTATGCCAATGGGCAATCCACTATCGCCAACTATAGCGGATATAGTTTTAGATAAAATTATTGACGACAGCATTATTGAGCTAAGAGCCACTGACATATATATCAAATACATAACCAAATATGTAGATGATATATTCGCCGTAGTTAAGATTAAGGATGTGGAAGAGATTTTAAGAATATTTAATAGACAACATACTAAAATACAATTTACTCTGGAGGAAGAAAAATATAACAAATTAGCCTTCCTAGACATAGAAATTTATAAAAATAAACTAAAAACTAGTTGGTACACCAAAGCCGTGTCATCCTAAAGGATGATCAACTACCACTCAAACCATGGACTCAAAAGAGAAACACGGCTATAAATTTTATAAACAAAGTTTACTCCTTGAGTGACCAGGAGTTCATGGATCAGAACAAGAGGAAAATAAGAAGCATACTGTTCAAAACGGGTATCCCAACAAAATAATAGAAAGCTTACTAACAGCAGCAACAAATAAAAAAAGCAAATGTAAAAATGACAATACAAAAACAAAGGACGATAATTGCAAAATATGCACAGGCGTCACATATATACTTAAACTTACGGACAACAAAACACTACGCAAAATTATTAAAAACAACAATGTAAGCCATGCACATAAACCACACCGCACTATCTAAACCATTTATACCAAAACGAAAGACAAACTACACAATGCAGTTTACGAAATAAAATGTCAAGGCAAAGAAGGACTGTAACAAAGTTTACATTGTCTGAGGTTTGACGGTGAAGGAAGTGCAGTGTTGTTTAACGTGTATTAATGTTTTTAAATATGTTTAATTTATGTTGTGATAATGTAAGTGTAATAGGTGTAAAACTATTTTGTATTGTCTTGTAATAATTATTCTTGTAATAATTATTCGTTACAATGTTTTTCGTATTTACAAATATACAGACTCCCTGAAGAAGACGAGAATATGCCTCGAAACGCGTAGTAGAAGAAGTAAACACTTCTTTTTTATTTAATATAACCGGCCAAAAAGATCCAAATCTAATAGCATTGAATTTTCACCCTTGGCCCAAGATAAATAATAAAAAAAAAATATTTTTGATAATTTTTTTTGTCTTAAATTTTTCGAAAATGCACTAGTATGCATACTAATGTTAAAATGTATATATGAAAATGTATGAAGGTATGTACATATATAAGCGAAATTTATATAAGTATGAAAATATATAAACTTAAATTATCAGCCTTACTCCATGCTGGACTGTACCCCTCGATTTGCTGCTTTTATAACATAATCCCACGCCGCTGTCTAAAATGTTGTTGTTGACAATTGTATGCCATTATGCTCCAGCCTCCCGCGCTGCTGTCGTATTGTTGTTGCTATCTTGCTTTACTGTTGTTATACGTTGAGTGGCGTGGGTATGCAGTTTGCGCGGGGTACTTCACTATCTATACTGTACCTCTAATTTAGCTGGTATTCCGCTATGCGCAAACTGCTGGCGTATGGTGGTTACTTGCGGTAGTTTTTGCCGTTATTTATACATACGTACATATATGTGCAAATGCATATACATATGTGGCTTTTGGCGACGTGGCTTGCTGTCGTGATGCCGTTATGGATGCTTACTTGGTTGGTGGCGCGGCTGTACGCAAAAACCTCTATCAAAATATCGAAACTTTCGTACAAACTTTTGCAAAAAAATTGGAACTTTCGTAGAACTCGCTTGAAAACGCTGTAATTTCGTATAAAAATGCAGGATATTCGTAGAAAATGCTGGAATTTCGTTCTGGGGTTTTTTCTCACCAACCAGGCCACCAGACCACACAATTACACTACTTTAGCACTTTTTCATCTTTACCCTGCCGAGGTACACTGCACCGCCCCACGCCACGGTCGCCATGTTGTGCAGGTACTCACCCACACTGATGCCAGTCCGTCTGTAGCCGCTTACCCGAAGGAAGTGGAATTCCAACGCTGTTGCTACGTAGCAAAATTATATGCTGCTTGCTGGCGCACAGTCGGGGTGCAGGAAAATGTGCAACTCCCTAGTCCAATTAACTGTTCGTCTTTTAAAATCTCCCGCGCTTCCTCTAGATAGAAGGGTAGCAAAGCCAAATTATTAAACCGACGCGAGTTCAAACAATAAGCACTAATTATATGAGCTACAATGCACTCGCGTTACTGCTTGCGTTTAAAATCAAATACTTCTTAAATATTTCAAATTTACTTAAACCTTTGTGAAATAGGTTTAACCGGTGGCTTTAGAAGTCGAGTAGCGAATGAATTTTTATTTTTCACTAAACTGACGCTTCAGCTCAAGTGAAAAATAACTGTTTTTGATATGGCAGTAGTGCCAACATTATGATAGCGCTGCCATATCAATAGGGTCGCCATTACGTAACTTTAAAAACAGGTGGCAACCCTCTTCAAAATTATTTTCGGAACACCTAAAAAAGCCGGACCTTTGAGCTAGAGAAAAAAAGAAAAAGAGGGCGTGGCCCGCCCTAGGGGGCGCTAAACGTGGAATCTTCAACATTTTCAAAAGCTTATATTTCGAAAACTGTTGAACCGATTTCAAAAATATGGGCAAAAATATGGGCAATTGAAAGGCCTTTCATTCAGTGTCTATATCTATACATATTATGTACACACATTTGTAGAAAAAATAAAAAAAAAACGAAATTATAGCAAAGTTGTTTATAAAAAGGTACATTTTTCGTAAAAATATACGTAATTAACTATATTAACAAATATGTTTATCAAAGAGCACAAAAATACTTTTAAATTTAAAAAAGAATAAGCGCTTTTGAAAAAATCGCGCTTTTATTTAAAAAAGAAAACACTTCCGCAGGCGTAGAATTCCTTTCTGCGTAGGCGGCCTTCGGCCGCGCTTTAGGATTCTCGTCGTAGCATCGTATCAGACAACGGCACACAATTTGTCAGCGCCGAGTTTAAA
>NW_023458568.1:1773468-1784636 GCF_013731165.1 Rhagoletis pomonella | reverse complement strand
ATAACAAAAATTTAAATAATATTTAAAAGAACAAAAAAGATATAAAAAAATGTTCCCGGCTTGCTAAATCCGCAATCCTGCAGCGGACAGAGGGCGAACTAATTAAAGTACTCATATTTCTATATATTGGCGGGTAAATTTTTTCTCTTCATTTGGATAGCACTGTTCTCTCTCATCTTAACAAAAAGCTCTTTCTAAGATGTCTATGATTAACACAACTGAAAGCTCTATTCTAAACTTATATTACATTTACATTGAGCCCAAATGCGTCATTTGGGCGAGAAACCTCAAATGCGAGGCCAAATCACGCATTTCTCCATACAAATTCACATTTCCAGAATGACGCATTTCGACGCATTTACACAAAATCACGAAACAAATGCGTTCCAATTGCCGTACTATTTTATTGAACGCACTCAGAAACAAAAGTTCCACAAAAGCTTTGGTTTGTCTTTGACATTTGGAATTTTTCAAACACAAAACAAACACAACGAAATAAATAAATGTTTGAAATTTGTCTGTAAAAATTGTTAATTTATACAAGAGCTTTACACATTTTTAGTTTAATCAAAGAATAATTGCCTTTTTGTGTCCAAAAAGCGTTAACAATATAATAAATGTAGTGTTTGTTTACATACATTTTGTTTTTGTCTTCCCTTTTCATTTGATGAGAAGTCAAAGCAAATGCGGATCAAGCAGTGTAAACACCTTCAAATGACTGATTTCAAATCACGCATTTTGGTCCAATGTAAATGTAATATTAAAACTGTATTTTAACAAGAATGAGTTTTAACTTGCGACTATGACTATGGGCCAATGTAAATAAGATAGAGGAAAACGAGTGCTGCCACTTTATTAAAAATAGTTCAGCTTTAAAATTAATTTTATGTAGGGTTGAGTTTTTGTATTTATAAAGTATTTGTGCGTTCAACTTTTTGCGTAGCCGGCCCACGGCCGGGCTTAGGGATTATAACCCTCATTACCTAGAATTCTCTTTCTGTTTTGCGAAGAAAAGAAGCTGAACACCTTTTGCAGAGAACACCTTTCTGCGTAGACTTCACAAGATTGTTGTGCGGAATTTTCAAGGCCGGAATATTGCAATTAAATAAACAATTTTGCACATATGTTTCATTTAATACATAAGAAATTTACAAAAATGTTGTGACCGTGTCACGCATTTATTTCCTATATCGACTAAAGTTAAAAAGGTCTGTCACTAACTTAATACAAAACAGTAATAATCAAACAGCTATTATAATTGGTATTCGTAACTCTGAAAAATATGCTGGTGCCATGCTAATGGACGCTTCGTACGATGTGAGCGTCGAATATTGGTTGGTGGTACTTCGGATTGTGGAAAACCTCTTGGTTCTTCCTGCTGAGCTTGATATTGAAACTGTGGTTCAGCTACATCTGGTTCTATTCAAGACTGTTCGGAGTTACAACTGCGGTTACGAATTTGATTCGCATGTGAATTTATAACCCGACTTCTGCCATTTTCTTGAACTTAACGTTGTAGTTGACATTGCCAATCTTTCTTTGTATGACGCCTGGTTGCCAAGTCGTTTTGTTGTTTTTGAAAATTTTTACGAAAACTTTCTGACTTTCCTCAAACTGTCTTAGCTTAGCGCCATGCTTGATGTCAAATTGTTGTTCCATTTTCGTATTTCTGCGTGGACTGTCGACCTGTGGCCTCTTCACTAAATCAATTTCCGTACGGAGGTTTCTGCCTATGAACAATTCCGCTGGTGACTTTCCTTCCACGCAGTTTGGGTTAGGCGTTGACCGATACTGGAGTAGAAATTCTTGCAGATGGGTATTGTCTTTAGCCTCCTTTAGCCTTCGCGGAATGATTTTTTTAATGCCCGTTTAATTAGGTCAACGTACTTCTATGCTTGCCCATTACCCTGTGGATGGTATGGAGCTGTTCTCAAATGCTGTATGCCTCGTACATTGCAAAATTGTTTAAACTCGGCGCTGACAAATTCTGCGCCGTTATCTGATAGAATGCATTCGGGATAACCAAATCGGTTGAAGAAGTCCGATAAAATTTCTATGACCTTGGCTGTAGATATTGTTGTACATTGGTATGCCTCTGGCCACTTGGAAAAGGAGTCGACTATAACAAAGTAATATTTTGATCGAACAGGACCCGCGAAGTCTATATCAATGCGTTGCATAGCTCTAGTTGCTACGGGCCATGAACTAAGTGTAGATTTTGTAGATGTCATGGCATTTTGCTGGCACATTTCACATGTGCGAACGTAGTCTTCAATGTCTTTGTCGACGTTCGGCCAATAAACATGACTACGTGCAATGGATTTCATTCGCTGCTGCCCTTGATGGCCTTTATGTAGAGTCTTCAAAATCCGCTATTTGTAAGTTGAAGGAATGACGATACGTTCTCCACTTAGGCCCAGTTTTTCAGTGCGAGTTTAAGGCCGCTTCATAGTTTAGTTGTTTTGTAGGGCAACACTGTTTTTTCTTTATGCAGATACAAAACTTCAGAGATTTATTTTCACTTTAGATGCGATTGCGTTCAAAGTTCTGAAAGATTATGGACGGAAATTTAAAGAATTTGTTAGGTGCTTCGTATGCTGCCCGACCAAATTGCCTTATGCAAGTAAACTCCAACGCAAATTGCGTTTGTTAATTTTCTTGTGGACAATTTTCGTCTAAGGCATTTCGCTTATTTACATATGTATGTATGTACTGCTATACAAATGAGTCTGTTTTCATGTATTTCGCAAACAATTTTAAATTTTTTTCCTCCTTTTTCATCCCAATTTTGACAGCAGACAAATATACATCTTAACATCTGATTGTTTAAACTCGGTTTAACCCAGCCAGATTGGGCGTTTAAACTTGGTTTAAACTAGGTTTAAATTTGACTGAAAAACTGCACACTGAGTTTAAACTTAGTTTAAACGACAAACATAGTTAAACTCCCACTGAAAAACTGGCCCTTAGCAAAACTTCATTGACTACTGCTAGGGATTCTTTTTCATTGTAATACGGAACCAAGTCACTATCATGCAATCACTTTGCATCTGCGGGCCATACGGTTTGAATATGTTGCATCACCTGCTGGAGATGTGTGTCTTTTCGCGTAGCTTCTTGGATCATATGGTGAGTGATTGATAGTATGTTTATGCTGTGCTGTACTACTGATTTAATATTGAATTCCAATGTCGCGCATGCGATAACAAATTCTTCTTCGTCAAGTGGTTTTGGTGGTATCAACCTCGACAACATATCAACGTTTCCAAAATGTTCGGTTTTCACATGCGTAATGATGAAGTCATATGACATAAGGGTGAGTGCCCATCTTTGAAGTCTACTTGTAGCGTGTTTATGAATACCCTTGTGTGATCCGAAAATTGCCAGTAGTGGTTTATGGTCGGTACGAAGAATAAAGTTTTGACCGTATACCATGCGGTGAAATTTCTTTACGAGGAACACTATGGCTAAGGCCTCTTTCTCAATTTAGCCGTAGTTCTTTTCTGCTGGTGTCAGAGATCGTGATGCGTGTGCCACTGGTTTCTCACTTCCATCTGGCATTCTGTGCGCCCAGTCCTTGCCAAGAAGCATCTGCTGAAATTATGATTGATAGCTGTGGATTGAAATGGGTGAGCATCAAGTCTGACTTTAGGATGCTTTTGAATTTCTGAAACGCTGCTTCACATTCTGCTGACCAATACCATTTTGTTTTTGTTTTTGCAATAATTGATCAAGCGGTGCTCGTAACGATCTCATTGTCCCAATGAATTTGCAATAAAAATTTACTGAGCCAAGAAACGATCTGAGTTCGCTCACATTCGTTCTTGTTCTTCTTCTTTTTTGGCGCTGTAACCGCCTAAGCGATTTTGGCCGAGTTCAGCAAAGCACGCCAGCGGTTCTCCTCTGTGCTAACTGACGCCAAGTGAAGCCAAGTCCTTCTCAACCTGATCTCTCCATCGCAGTGGGAGCCTCCCTCTTCCTCTGCTACGACCAGCGGGTTCCGAGTTGAATACTTTCAGAGCTGTAGCGACGGTGTCCATTCGAACGATATAGCCAAGCCAGCGGAGCCGCTGTATTTTAATTCGCTGCACTATGTCCATGTCCTTGTAAAGCTCATACAGCTCATCGTTCCATCGTCTGCGGTACTCGACGTCGCCAACGCGTAAAGGCCCGTAAATCTTCCGCAAAATCTTTCTCTCAAACACTCCAAGAGCCGCCTCATGTTGTCATTGTCCATGCTTCTGCGCCATATACCAGCACGGGCATAATGAGTGACTTATAGAGCGTGGTTTTAGTACGTCGAGAGAGGACTTTACTCCTGAATTGCCTACTCAGTCCAAAATAGCACTTGTTGGCAAGAGTGATTCTACGTTGGATTTCAATGCTGACATTATTATCGGTGTTAATGCTGGCCGCTGTGGTGTAGTGGTAAGCAGTGCGTGCTTCCACTCCGCAACGCCTGGGTTCAAACCCTGGTCAAAGCAACATCGCGAAAAATATAGAAAAAAGGTTTTTTCTTAACAGCGGTCGTGCCTCGGCTGGCAATGGCAAACCTCCGAGTGTATTTCTGCCATGAAAAACAGCTTCTCATAAAATTACAATCGCCGTTCGGAGTCGGCGTAAAACTGTAGGTCCCTCCACTTTGTGTGAGGCGCGAATGTGCTGACTGTTTGTCTGATGATAGGAGATACTTCGTCTTGTCGTCGTTTGCTACCAGACCCATTCGCTTTGCTTCCCTATCCTACTTGGAAAAGGCAGAACAGACTTCGCGGTTTTTGTTACCGATGATGTCGATGTCATCGGCTTAAGCCAGCAATTGCACGCTCTTGTAGTAAATTGTTCCTGAGCGGTTCAGTTCTGCAGCTCTTATTATCTTCTCCAACATCAGATTAAAGAAGTCACATGAAAGGGAGTCGCCCTGTATGAAACTCCGTTTTGTGGCGAACGGCTCGGAGAGGTCTTTCCCAATTCTGACGGAGCTGGTGGTATTGCTCAACGTCATTTTACACAGTCGTATGAGTTTTGAGGGGATGCCAAATTCAGACATAGTCGACAAATAGGTGGTGAGTGTCGCTCTTTTTCTCGCGGGTCTTTTCCAAGATTTGGCGTATTGTGGATACCTGGTCTATGGAGGATTTGCCAGGTCTAAAGCCACATTGATAAGGCCCAATCAGTTCATTGACGGTTGGCTTCAGTCTTTCACACAATACGCTCGATAAGACCTTGTAACCTATGCTTATAAGGCTGATCCCGCGGTAGTTGACGCGAATGGCGGGGTCACCTTTCTTGTGGATTGGGCAGAGCACACTTAAATTCCAGTCGACGGCATGCGTTCATCTGACCATATTCTGCACAAGAGTTGATGCATGCACCTTATCAACTCCTCGCCGCCGTACTTGAATAGCTCAGCTGGCAGGCTGTCAGCTGCAGCAGCTTTGTTGTTTTTCAGCTGCGTTATTGCTATACGTACCTCGTCATAGTCAGCCGGTGGAACGTCGACTCCATCATCATCGACTGCGGGCTCGGGTTCTTCTTCTCCACAACTTTCCGTGCTGCTCCCATTTAGTAGGGCGGGAAAGTGTTCCTCCATAATTTAAGTACGCTCTGGACATCAGTTACTAGGTCGCCATTATTGTTCTTACAGGAGTACGCCCCGGTCTTGAAACCTTCCGTAAGTCGCCTAGCTCTCTGGTAAAATTTTCGGGCATTCTTCCTGTCGGCCAGCATTTCAAGCTCTTCGCACTCACGTATTTATTTATTTATTTATTTATTTCAGTCATCGAAACAGAATTTCTTACAGACTATGATCATGTTTTGATATTTAATTAAACAGTGCAAAAAGGCTTAACTTAAAACAAGAAAGGCTAACATTAAAATTAATTTGCGGAGCGAATGTGTTACAAAGGCGAATGATTCTGGCTATCGGCTCGTTATAAGAGTAAAGCGACTTATGTGAACCCTCAATAAACTTTCTGGGATTTCTGAGATTTATATTAGATTCTTGTACTCGAAAAAGAACAAATATTTCTGGGCAATCAATATTGCCAGATAAAACATTGTAAGCAAATAGCAGCGACAGATACGACCTTCTGTCCGCTAGAGATTGTAAGCCAAGGAGTTTCCTCCTTGATACGTAACTTGGAATATCATTTTCAAAAAACACTCTTTTCATAGCAAATCTGGTAAATTTTCTTTGAATCATCTCTACTTTATCAGAGTACTTTGTGTAGTATGGGTTCCATATAATCGCCCCATATTCTAAAATACTCCTTACCAAAGCAATATAGAGTGTCTTCAGAGTCATAGGGTCCTTAAAATCTTTGGTGTTCCTAATTATGAAACCTACCATCGAATACGCTTTAGATGAGACCAGATCAATATGTTTTGAAAAAGTTAATTTGGTGTCAAAGATAATTCCTAAATCCTTAATTTCGGATTTACGCAACAAATCAACGCCATCCAGAGAATAGTTGAAGGTATGGACATATGCGCGGCGGCTATAGGAAACAACGCAACATTTGCTAATGTTTAGGCTTAGGTTATTGACGGTACACCAATTTAAGAATATGTTTAAATCTTGCTGGAGTTTTTGGCAATCAAGAAGATTATTGATATTGAGGAATATCTTAACATCATCTGCGAACATTAAGCACTTGGACGATATGATATGCGACGGTAAGTCATTTATAAAAAGTAAAAACAACAGAGGGCCAATGTGGGTTCCTTGAGGAATGCCTGATGTGTCATAGACCTCAGTGTTCGAGCTTATTGAGTTTATTATCACCGATAATTTTCTACCAAGAAGAAAACTTCTGAAAAAGTTCAGTAAAGTGCCGGAAACACCAAATTTGTTGAGCTTCAGTAATAGAATGTTATGATCAACTTTATCAAAAGCTTTTGAGAAGTCGGTGTATATGACATCGAGCTGCGAATGTTGTTCCATTGCAGTGATAATGTGATTTGAAATAAGAGACAGATTTGTTACTATTGATTTCCCTGGCAAAAACCCATGTTGGCAGCCGGTTAGGGCATGCTGAACATGTTCGAGTAACTTTTTGTTAAGTATGTGATCGAAAATTTTAGGAAAGACCCCCTGCTTTACAATAGCTCGATAGTTGGAGATGAGACTTTTGTCTCCAGATTTGAAAATGGGTTCAATTGAACATGACTTCCAACGGTCTAAAAATGTTCCCAGGCGTAAACATGTCTTAAAAAGTTTGGCGATTGGTTTAACAAGGGAATCCACACACCGAATGAAAAATATTGGGGGAAACCCATTAGTGCAGTTGAAACTTGGTTTGAGGTGCAAGATTGCATCTGCAACATCATCTTCAGTGATAATAAATGCGTCAATAAAATTAAGATTAGTTTGTCTCGAATTTGTAGGACTGTCTGAGGGCTGGTAGCTTTCATAAACTTCTTGAAAAAATGAGGCAAATAGATTGCAAGTTTCTTGCGTAGTGTTGGATACATAACCTTTGTATTCCATTCTATCAGGTATGCCGGAAGATTTGCGCCTAGAATTCACGTATTTCCAGAACGAAGACGGATTGAGTTTCAGGCTGTCTTCAATTTTAGTTATATATTGATTAAAGAGCCATTTATGAAGTCTGTCAAATTCGCTTTTATAGTGGTTGAAGGTTTGAAGGTCCACGGGAGACTTCGAATTTCTGTATTTTTTTAGAGCTTTACTTTTAATGTTTTTTAGATGGCTTAATTCCGCGTTGAACCAAGGTGGTTTATTTTTGGACTTGGAGGATTTCAAAGGCACAAACTTATTGACAGCATCGGATAAAATGTCGCAAATATTTGTATAAATTAAGTCTGGATCTTCTATGAAATCTAAAAAATCCCAGTTAGTGCGGTTAAGAAAGGTGTTCAAAGCATCGAAGTTGGCTTTTCTAAAACATAATAGAGGCTCGGGGTTCTTATTAAGACGCTGAAAACTTAGAAATTCGAATTTAATAGTCAAAGCCTTATGATGAGTTGTGTTTCGTGATATGGGTGACAAATTCAATTCACATGCTAACTTGAGATCTTCTGTTGCAAATACCAAATCCAGTATTTTGTCATTGGAATTTGCAAACAGATTCAATTGTTGAAAATTGTTAGATAAAAAGAAACTAGTGACACAAGATTCAATATCGGATTTAATATTAAAGGGTAGTAGCCAGCCATTGTCAAATGACCAAATAATGTCAGGTAAGTTAAAATCACCCATAACAATTACCTGCCCATTAGGTGCAACAGATTCACTGACAAATTTTATGTTATTTATATGTTGTTCATAAACATTAAAACTAGAGTTAGGCGGAATATAAGATATAAAGATGAAAATACGTTTGACATTAGAAATTGATACATCTATACAGACTTGTTCGATTAATTTATCAGCAAAGGGCAAGGCTACTAAACTGCTATTTAGGCTAGATTTAACTGCTAATAACACTCCTCCACCTCGAGCGCAGCCACTAGCAATAGGGCACCTATCATGGCGATAGACAGTGTAATGGTTGTTAAAGAACTCGGAGCTGGAAATTTGTTCACATAGCCAGGTTTCGGTGATAGCAACAATATCATATTCATGTAATGCTGAAGCAATCCTAAATTTATTAGATTTTGTTCGTATGCCGCTTGCATTTTGATAAAATATTGAAAATGATTTAAGTGACGTTGGGCTGGTTAGCTCGTTGCAATGATTTGTAGCTCGGGAGGACGTCACTTGACTACCAACGCTACCTCCCCTGTTTATTGAAAATTTTGAAATGGCCGCACCTTGATACCCGCTGGCCAAAGTGAGTGGTCAAGCAATTTGTTGTAACAAGTCGACGACACTCCGAGTTTATAACTAACTCGTCTTAGCGACTCGACATTCACGCCTTTTTTCACAAGAGCGAAGCAAAGCAGAAATTTCGGGTCAATAGATGCATGCTTGGCTACATAGGCGATGATATTATCAGCAGTTACCGAGGTGTTGAAAGACGACAGATGAACCCATTTAGTGTGACTAGCAACCTCCAGTTCATTCGACGTATTACTTCCAATTACTAAAAGTTCACCCGTAAAATGATTCCTACTGGGTGCATTGATAACATCAACTGCAGGTGAAGAGTCGCTATGAGCAGCGGCAGCAACATTATCATGTGACGGTGGCGATGGCACAGTGGCAGTAATGACGTTAGCATATGACGGTAGCGAAGCAGTAGCAGCGTCATTAGGTGTAATTGAATTGATTGATTTCTCTCCGGTGACGTCGATAACGGCAGCGGTTCGAGAGAGATCAACAGCACTGTGAGCTTCAGCTGCATTTGCATGTGAGACATCATTAATATTACCAGTGCTAACAACATTTTTATCAACAAAAACTTTGTCAGCTGTCACTGCTGTACTCTCAGCATTGTTATTACTGAGCTCATCACTAGGAAGTTTTGTGTTGTTATTTTGCTTTTCGGCAGTTTGCTTGTTTTGTGTGTTTTTAGCTCTACCTATCTTTCCCTTTTTTATGCTAGCGCTGCAATGTAGTTCCTTGACCTCTGATGTGAGCGAGGTAAGCGCACCAGCAACCACTTCATCATATAGCTTATGTAAATTAATAAGCTCAGAGCGCACAAGTTCTAATTTCGGCCTCTCTCTTCTTATTGCGGCAAATGCGTCTCGCTTCCCTCTTCAGATCCCTATAGTGGTCCCACATAGCGCGCGTTGCGCCCGATCGCAGCGTGGCCCTTTAGGCGACATCTTTTTTTTTTTTGTAGCTTCCTGACACTCCTCATCGTACCAGTTGTTTTTTCGGGCTCGCTTAAATCCGATTACTTCTTCGGCGGCGGTACTTAATGAGCGCGAAATATGGTTGCACTGCTCGCATATGTCGCATATGTATCTTGGCTGCAACAAGATAGTAGTCCGAGTCGATTTTTGGGCCTCGGAGTGTGCGTACGTCTAAAACACTGGAAGCGTGCCTTCCGTCTATCACAACATCGAGCCCTAACCGCCAAAATAACGTAAGCGACATTTTTTTCAAAATTTTCTTTTTGATGCAGAAATGTATCTAGACGCTCTTGGAATATTTCTGCATCAAAAAGAAAATTTTTAAAAAAATGTCGCTTACGTTATTTTGGCGGTTAGGGCTCGACATGATCATGATTTGGTTTCTCGTTTTTCGATCCGCAGACAGCCACGTAGCTTGATGAATCTTTTTATGCTTGAACCTAGTACTTCATACTACCATGTTTCGGGCCTCGGCGGAAGTCGATCAGCCTCAATCCGTTGCCGGACGTTTCGTCGTGGAGGCTGAATTTTCCGACGGTGATTCCAAAGATCCCTTCCTTACCCACCCTGGCATTGAAGTCGCCAAGCACGATTTTCATACCATGACGGGGGCAGCGCTCGTACGTGCGCTCCAAGCGCTCATAGAAAAGATCCTTGGATGCCTCATCCTTCTCTTCCGTCGGGGCATGGGCGCAAAGGAGCGAGATGTTGAAGAATCTCGCTTTGATGCGGATTATGGCTAGACGCTCGTCCACCGGGGTGAACGACAGTACTCGGCGACGGAGTCTCTCTCCCACCACAAATCCAACACCGAATTTGCGCTCCTTTACATGGCAGCTGTAGTAGACATCGCAAGGCCCCAGACATTGCTTGCCTTTCCCCGTCCAACGCATTTCTTGGATGGCGGTGATGTCAGCTTTTGTCCTTACGAGGACATCAACCAGCCGGGCAGAGGAACCTTCCCTATTAAGAGTCCGGACATTCCAGGTGCATGCCCTCAAATTGTAGTCCTTTAAACGTCTCATCCGAGGATTTGCCTTGCTTCTCACATTCGGTGGCCTTGGTAAATTTGTAATAGCAGTGATCTTACTTGGATCCAGTCGAATGCCGTCAGAATCGATTATGTGACCTAAGTATTTGATTTTAAGTTGGAAAAACTCACATTTATCATAATTAACGGTAATGTTGTATTCTGAGAAACGCTGTAGTACTTGGCTTATTGATTTACAATGCTGATTGGAACTTTTGCTTGCCACGATGAGGTCATCTAGGTAGGGCGTTGCTTCTTGAATGCCTGCTAGAATATTTTCAATCGTTTGCTGAAATGCGCCTGGTGCCGATTTTATTCCAGGAACAAGTCTGTTGAACTTATATAAACCACGGTGAGTGTTCATAGTTCAAAA
>NW_023458568.1:1765755-1773368 GCF_013731165.1 Rhagoletis pomonella | reverse complement strand
ACCTGTTGCTGCACACCATTGTTGCCATCAATCTTGGCAACCGTATGTTTCGAATCGGCTGAATACTTACGAGCGTCGTGCCCCACTTTAGAGCACTTGCTACATCGTGGCTTCTTCTGAGGTTGGGGGCACTTTGCCGCTATATGCCCAAACTCATTGCAGTTATAACATTTTACACGCTTACCATTATCTTCTGCTGCTCCGTTGCTGACGTCCGTTGAATTTACACCCAGTGTAGTTCTGTCTACGGTTCATTCCGTTTAGCTGCCTATTCGATTAGCTGTTTTACTATTTCTGCAATTTTCTGGTAGAATGCTTATTTCGGAAGAAGTTTTATTCATTATTAATGAACCTTTTTCGCTTAACAGCATCGCGGGATTAAAAAAACCATTTAATTTTTCCATAATAATAAATGGGAATTTTTTTCGTTTCGCACCCTCGAAAGGGTATGTAACGAGCCTCTGGTTCAAGACACTTACTGGCAAACCTTTCAAAGTTTGCCCAGACCTAACAGATATTAAGATATAGGAAACGGCTTTATTTTTAAAAAATAGTGTTATAAAACCATATTATTGCTGCAGTAACTCTAATCCCAATATTTTAAAACATCTTTTCATTAGAATCAGAACATATTTTTCTTTAAGAATTTTCAATAAAGAGGCTTGTACACCTGATTCCAAACATAGTAAATTTCTATGTAAGTATTTATCACATGTAGTTTGTACGTTTTCCTCGGTTCCGGAATTTCATCTTCTTCAGTTGGAAGTTTTTACTTAAAATCTTTAAATATGGATGTATCTTGATATTTTTTTAGTAGAATACGTACTCATTTCCCTATTTTTAAAAAAAAAGGGGGGGGCAGTCGGGTCTACTAAACCAGAACGACTGGAATGAGCATTGAACTCGGTTGTATTTTTTGCATAAAATCACTTGATATATTTGAGATAGAGTTTCGCTACTCTTTAGAGATTTCTCAAAATATTTACTTGTTCACATTTCTGGGGATTTATGTTATTCATTATTTTTCTTATTAGTCATTTAGTTTAGGAGTTTAGGCTCAATGTGGCCACAGTTAGAGCACATTGACTCCTTATCCCCGAAGAAACTTTGGAACTTCCTGAGGGATCTTGGCTTGGAGGAAGTATTGTGAATAGCGGAGGGCACAATAGATCATTAGGTCGCAGTGCATACCTCATCATATTATCTATCTAACTATCTATTAGTCATTTATAGGTTTAGGACTTACTGTGGGTGCTTTAAGATTCATTTCGTAAAAATGTCCATACAAAAATAATTTCGATATTTTATTATATTTTAAATTGTAAATTTTATTCGTGCAATTTTTTGTTTTATAGTTTTGAGAAAATATTTTGGTTTTATTGTATTCTTTTATTGCATGCGTGGAACTTTTTTACTTGAAGATATAATGGTGAAGATATGCCTCCTGCCTTTGTCAAACTATTTATCTAGCTGCGAGAAATTTAGCAAATGCGCATAAAAGCATAGAGTATGTATACGGCTGTGTTGCCGCGATTCTCCAACATCTTGTCAAAGGAGAATACATATTGGTGGCTATAACAGAATACCATTTCAGCCACTGGCCACTCAATTGAAGTTCGATTGCCATCGGTAATCAACCCATAAAATCGGAATTGAATATGCCTTCACGTTCTCCCTCCGCTAACGAGTTCCAGGTCTAAAATATCGTATGTGAAGCCTCCGTCTGACTAACGATCGTCAACGGCATGCCAGAAGACGTTTCATCAGCCCACATAATTTTGCGGTCATCGTCTTTTACGAGTAGGTTCTTCGAGTCTAAAACTTTTGCAACCTCTTATCATGCGTGACTGATAAAAATAATAGGAGTAATTGTAACAGCTAATCTGTCATAGATTTTTTGGAACACTTCACGGGGTACTACATCACATATTTGAGTCCATGCTTTAGTTGAAATAGTTGAAATAGCTGAAGTGTCGGCAAGCAGTTGGAATACCGACGAGATGGCGTTTGTCCACGTATCGAAATAATTGCACAGACGGCGGTGGGCAGTAGTGCTGGTATATATTTAGCAAGAAAAGCAGTGCTTGCGGCGTTTTGTTCTGCAACAATAGCCTGCAATGATGGCATGTCCTATAATGTCGGCGAACAAAGATATAAAATTGAAAATGTCTAACCTTTTTCAGAATTGCTAATCGATGCATGTTCTCAGTTTCCAACTTTTTGTACTCTTCATCATCTTCAAATTCAGGTTCTCACCACGTTTTGTATTTTCTATTTATGTACGCAAGTCGGCTATCAGCCGCTCCTACAAATGCAAATAAAAATGTTAAGAGAAAATAGGATATGAATTTGCACTATGGAATTCCAATGCTCACATTGTACAATAGATTGTAAATAGATGGGTGGGGATTCCGGCTGACTTGGAAGACCATCCTTTGTCACGTCCAGAACGCATTTACCAAGAGGAAAAACCGCAGAGATTGCAGTAGCTCCCCTTGCAATGACCGTTGATGATGCTGTGCTTGTAATTTGTGGCCTGAAAAGAAAGAAATTTGTGTTAATCAAATGTTAAACACATCAAATCAATAAATTTCAATAATTTGTTTACCATTTCACAAACCGAATTAGCAAGAAATAGAAACTCTGCGATACAGAAATAAAAACTAAAAGAGCTGCATTTTCTTTGTGAACAACATTTTGCCACAAGCGCTCAGAGCGATCCGATCCGCAATATTATTTTTTGAAAAATAAGAGTTGAAAAGAGTTTTTTCAACATGATTATAACATTATCTAATTAGCGCACACTATTGTGTTTATTTTTAGTCGAATATAATGGTATTATCTCAGACTCTTTTCAATTTTTTCTAATATTCGTTCTTTTGGCATGCAAAATCAACCATGCGCTCAATTTCTTGTGGGGAAATTTGGTCCCCATAAAGGACTTTCACCACGAAACAGTTACAAAAACAAAAACCTTTTCTACTGGTATACTGTGATTACACTGCACTCATTAAATATTCGAATAATACTTTATTTTTTTGTTTAAATACATACACATGTAGGTAGCTGTAGCCAAAGGCTGGCATTCTGTTGCACTTTTCACTGCCCTTTCTGTTATTGCTTACATATTTACGTGTCGCCAGTGAGCGGTCGTCCCTCGGCAGGCAATGGTAAACCTCCGAGTGCATTTCTGCCATGAAAAACAGCTTCTCTCGCCGCTCGGAGTCGGCGTAAAACTGTAGGTCGGTCTGCTTTGTGTGACAACATCAAGGCACACGCCACAAATCGGAGGAGAAGCTCGGCGAAACACTAATATATGTGTAAGCGCCTATCTATTATTATTATTAGTGATACTGCAAAACCTTAATTAAATGATCTCTCACCCGTCCCTTACAGAAAAAGGAATACATTTTCGTCACTCGTTTAGTATATTATAACTTTTGGCAGATGTACTCCGGTGATGATAACAAATAAGTGCCAGAGGTAATAATTCTTGCAGAAATGTTTGAAGTATCACCGACGATATCAACACAAAAGTACATACATACATGTATTTAGTTGCGTCTGGAGCAACCGCGTTTATTAATATTTAAACCAGTCTTGCCCAACGTTGGCAGAACTCCATAAGCAAGTGCTCTGCGCTGGCAGAATTCCATATGCAAGTGCCCTGCGCTAGGCATGACTGATTTAAACAATAAAATTCACCGAACAATGTAGCTGGAATATTCTAAACGTTGGCACGTTGAAGGTGCTGTGGGCGTCGAAGGTGCTGATGTTTGGCAATCTAAAAAAAAAATTACATTATAATCAAATGAAATTGTTAACAATTGTTAAACTTCTTACCTCCAAGATTCTGATGGCTCTGCTGCTGATGTTTGGCAATCTATGGATATATAAAATCTCCAGTAAAAAACATCCAACAGCAAAATTCCGCCGAATTGTCATCTGTTCTCTCACAAGAGAAATATATCCAAAATAGTACGCGAACAGGAAATTTGCAGAAACTTGCAAGTTAGACGAACAGCTAATAGAATTTTTGTTTACATTCAAAACTGTAAAACTTAAGGCCTACAAAACTCACCACAAAAAGTTTTCCTGACACAGTTTATTGATTAAACGAATAACTTCTTAGTTCTTACAAGTTCAATCACTTGCATTTTATCATCTTAACTTCCAAACCATCAAATTCAATTTTGTGATTTGCGTAGATTCCTACCAGCTGTTTTTGATCAGCTGTTTTCCTGTTGGCAAATTGCTGTTGGCAAAAATTTTTCCAGCAGAAACTAACAGCTTCCCCTCAAAATTAAATGTCACTTTGCTCTCTCAATTTCCCCTACTTTGCAAGTTTTTTGCGTACGCGAACGCAAAAACCTGAAAGTTTTGGTTAAACATGAACAATTAACAGCTACGCGAACGCAACTAATATATTTTTTATCAAAGAAAAAATTACATTATAATTAAATGAAATTGTTAGCCAAGTCTTCTTACCTCCAAAGTTTCGCGAAAAATTTATGATTTTCTTCGCAGCCTACTGGAATCAAATTTCAAATTAACTGTCAAATTTCGGCTGATTTTCACTTGCCCGCTCTAACGCATATAATTCTTATTAAGACTACGAATTCTTATTAGCTACGCTGCTCTTACTTAGGGACATTTTTTTCGACAATTTTTGAGTGTGTGGGTGAGATGACAAAAAAATTGGGTATGTGTTGGTAAATCATTTGATTTTCAGGAGAAAGTGCTGAGCCGTGGTTGGCAGGGAGCTTTATATTTGTCTGTGTATGAGGTAAAAACACTCACATCTTTATTTTAGAATAACTTTGTGAACTTTATATCACTAAAGCCCTGTTTACAACATTAGTTAGACTGATTCTGGGATACGGTTCAGTGGTTTGGAATCGAAGGTATCAAATTTACTCAGACAAGATAGAATTAATTCAAAAACAATTCCTACTTTTTGCTTTAAGAAATTTCCGTTGGGATTTTTAATATAACCTTCCGCCTTATACGAGCCGATTCAAACTTCCTACACTGGCCAGTCGCAGGCAAATGCTTGGTACAATTTTTATAGTTAAATTACTGGCAGGCTCTTCTTCTGGGTGAAGTTAGCCTTAATGTTCCCTCCCGGGTATCAAGACACTTTTGTCCCCTATTTCTGAAAGCTTGTAAAACTAAATTTGAATTGCACGACCCACTCCGTTGCTTATGCCAGGATTTTAACTCTCATTCCAGCACGTTTGATATATCAGATCCGCTTTTCAGTATTAAGAAAACGGTACTCTCCTCTCTCAATAAATGAATTATTAACATAAAGACATAAAATCAGCTGATGAATTTAGTTCTGTAGCTGAACAGTTTTAGATCTCGACACTTAACAAACTCCTGGCTATCGTGAGTCGGCGCAAAAGTTGAAAATACTGGTTTCCGTACGTCATGCGGACTGCGCCCTTCGTGCGGATGGGCTGTAATGGAGGGTAAAAACCGTTGGGACTATTATTATAGTGATGTAGCCTTGGGAAAGGATGAGGTAACTAGAATTCTCTTTCTACGTGCTAAACCTGGGGCTGCCGCCCCAGTGAGAATTTTACAAAAAAGAGCATAATTCAAACCAAATTTCTAAATAAATTACGGGCCAAAAATTACAAAAGTAGGTTCTAATATAATGTGTAGATCCTTGACTACAAGTGTGTGGAATTTTTTTTGGATCGTGCCACCCCTTTGGACGGAATAGCCCGAAATAGTTGGGGCCGCTACTAAACCCAACCCTTATATTTATATATTTTATTGCAATCTTGTATTATATCTTGTTCTGTACATATACTAATTAAGGTGTACGTTTGCTTTATTCTAACTCAAATAATAAAATATAAAAGATGTATATATATGTAGTTTGTATTAAATTTTCCAAAAAGTAATCGAAGAATCGATAGTACCAATGGCGCATATTCATAGTCACATTTAGTTCACAACTAAGTCGAAACTATCCTAAGTTACAACTAAATATATAGCATAGTCGCCTTAGTTTCGACTTTTCTGGCTAAGTACCAACTTAAAATTTAGTTTCGGCTGCAGCTGCAATTAAGTTGTAACTAGGAAGAAGTAGAGCTGTCAAACTATCGACGATACTATCGATAGTCTGATCACTTGAAATAACTATAGATAGTTTTAGCACTATCGCCACTATCGTTTCATTGATACGTCTTCTCTTTCCTAGCGCTTTTGACATTTTCACGTATTGGTTCAAAGTGAACAAAACTTGGCAGCATTATTTCATGAACGAACGAATAAAGATCACCCAGGACGGTGTGCGAAAAAAATATATATTTTTTTCCAGTGCCCTCATTTTTTCACCGCCATGTGAATGAAACGGAATGAAACCATGTGTGTGCATGAAACAACCGATTAAAAAATGCCGTTATCAACTAATATTATTTTTTTCTTAAATACAATTACAAATACACGGTTGCCGTGCTGGGTGATCTGTTTAGTTGGTTCATGGCAAGCGCCATTTTGTTTAAGCATGGAAATAGCAGAGGTTTCATTGCCATCTTATGAGCATGTCAGACCTGGCAAAGCAGTATATTTCAAAAGACTATCAAATTGAGAAATTTCAGAAAGCAGTTACATAAGCAGTGGCACCTTGAATGTAAAGTGACTTTCGAAAGACATTTTCTTATTCCAAGAGGCGAATTGAAGGGAAAATTTCTGAAGTCGCTTGTTGACTGTTTACACGGCGAATTAATTTCTGGCAATATTTCTCGATACTAAAATGCAACCGTGAGCCGCTAAAATAAACAAATTTATAAAACCAAGATAATGAAAAATAAATGGATTTAGAAAAACATATGAATTGGGTCGATACTATCGATAGTGTCGATAGTCACCCTTAAGACTATCGTAAAACATCGATGGACTTGACTATCGATAGTTTGACAGCTCTAGGAAGAAGTATTTTATTAAATTACGGAAAAAAAGACGAAATATGCAAAAATTCAGTTGGCAGAGCGTGATTTTGATAATATTGAATGATCTCCAATTGAAATTTACAAAGAGCGATCCATTTGAATCGGAAGATGAAATTAAATGCGTATTACAATTCGAATAAGGATGCATCACAATTTTATAATTGGAATGATTTACATATATAAATGCTCAAATAATAAGTCAATTTCAAGCTTGTTCTTTTAAAGCAAATTAGTGCATTACATTTAGGGCCGTTTTCACCATCTCTGGTTAACACTTATCCTTATAGTTAAACATTGTTACCGACGTTACCGACCCAATGCTAAATGACCATCGGTAACGATGTTTAACTAGCTATTAGTGTTAGCCAGAGTTGGTGAAAATGTCTCTTAGATATGTATTTGTATATTTCACAGCATGCTTTCGATCAACATCGACTTTACATCATTGCGGTAGTTTTGGCAATTTCACACAATTAACAAGAAACTTATACCTTATTCTTTTGCAAAAACATGCAATGAAAGTAAAAATTACATAAAAGGATGATCAAACTTGACATTATTTAGTAAAATTGTAATTTTTCCAAAATATCGTATAGAAAAGTCGATACATTTTCACACTCGTTTTGCAATATCGTACAGTTAAAACTA
>NW_023458568.1:1762529-1765655 GCF_013731165.1 Rhagoletis pomonella | reverse complement strand
AGTATCGATATCATGAATCGATTTAATTCATTGCATGTAAAATCGATATGCCGATATATAGGGCTGAACAATATCGATATCAAAAAAATCGATGTTGAAAATCATGCTGCCAATTGAATGGAATATTAAACCTGCCTATCAACTCACCTAATTGTGTTATTTCCAATTTGTATATTTACTGAGGATTAAAACGGCATGCCGGTCGACTCAAGCGGTTTGTCAAACTTAAGAACTAAATAAATCACACAAGCTGCTGATTAAACCTACTTTAGTATTTTCCCATACCCTTTTTTGTAGATGAAAAATAAATTTCAACTTAAATATCAATATTGCGGGTAAAGTATCGATGTCTTCGATATATCTACTTTGGAATATCGATTCAAAAAATCGATTATCGTGACATGAAACATCGATGTTGAGGATAATCGATACGATATCGAACATTCCTAGTCCCAACCCAATGGACTTCTACTGCAAAACTATCGATGGTACTGTCGATAGTATCGAGTTTTAATTTTGAAGAAACATCGATTGCTTTCGAGCGATAGTCGATAGTTTGCTGTTGTTGTAACAGCATACAAATTCCCCAAAGAGTTTTTTGGGGAGTGTTGCTGGAGTGACAATTCTTGGCCAGATATAAATCTGGGGTTTATTCCTTAACTGTGAGTTTTCAAGTGTACACTAAAATTGTGTGCACTCTTCATTTTGCGATTCAGTATGTGTGAGAATGAGTTTTAACTGTAAAAATTGTGTACACTTCTCTTCCGAAAAACTCACTGAATTTTAGTCGGTGAGTTTTTGGCTGTGAGTTTTGCACTCGGTGTACACTACATTTTCTCACAGTTACAGAATAGAGCCCCTGGGTCGCTCCGATTACGTAGACCCGACTGTCGTGGGAACGATAGTCGATAGTTTCGATAGTGCCGGTGCATTTAAATTTGGGATCCAAGGTGTATTTAACAAGATGGTGTTGGGCGACAGGTGAGTTTTTCGCCGTGAAAAGCATTAAGTTCTGAACACATTGAAAACGACCCAAGGCGAATTTATACAAGGTGGTGTTGCTGGCGAATTTAGATTACAACAACAAGAACCACATGTATTTTGTATTGCGGGTGTTATGTCAAATCTCAATTCGGCCGAAAGTTTACATGTATTTGGTTTTTGCATTTGTTGGGTGTGCTGTCAAATCAGTAAAAGCAAAAACAAAATACAACACCACCTTGTATAAATTCGCCTTGAAAACGACAATGATGCAATAATACAAGGTGTTTTCGGCTGGCAGCTTCTCGCTCTAATTCCGCCATATTGACTGCCTTAGGTGAAACAGTGTTACTTCTTTAACAATTCTTTGCCTAATAATATAGTTGATATTGATATTGATATTGGTAAAAGTGCACTTTAGCGAAAGTAGGCCAAAATTGATGAAAAAATTCAAGAGGGGTATCAATCGACGCGTTGGAGTTGGATGCACAAAAACTTATTTAATAGAGTGGCAGGAGCAATTTAGTTCCATTTTATTTTTAATAGAGTGGCAGCACCAGTTTTCCTCCATCTTATTTATATTAACTACACAAGATTGTTGTGCGGATTTTCACCATCGGAATATTGCTATTAAATACAGAATTTCGCGAAAGTATACACTTAAAACATCACAAATGTATAAAAACTAATAAATACGTGTTAAATTGAGTTCATTTATTCCATTTATTTGCGTGAAATTCATCAAAACATAGTGCGGAAAGTACAAGTGTTTTTTGCAAATAACTCTTTAATGAATTAAAAATGTTAATTTCCGGTCTCGGATTGTTATTATTGGCGTTAAGACGCGTCGATTGATACCACTCTCGAACTTTTCCGTCCATTTTGACCTGCTTCCGCTAAAGTGCACTACTACCTTGCTATTTATTGAATTAATAAAATTTACGCCAATCGGTATTACACCACATATATATTTAGAAACTATGAATATAAGGTGGCATGTATATATTATGTAATAAAATTAATGGTTGACAGAGTGCTAACAAAATTGAACATTGAACATTAGTTGAAAAAATTTCTTTTAATTGAAGCAGAAAATGACGATAACGTACCACTGAAGAAGTCGACGTTGCCACTAAGGCCATTAACAGTGCTTGCTATTCTATTCCTTGGTCCGTAGCACACATATTTTTTTGTTGAGTTAACAGTGTGTAATAGTCTTCTCGTCCTTAGATCCGGCTTATTGCAAATTAGCCCAAATTGCTCTAATATTTCTGGAGAATCGATGTGACCATTGATGACCTTATAGAAGAATACTATGTCCGCGGCTTGCCTGCGATCTGCTAGTCTCATGATATCAAGCTGGTCGTAAACTTCTTCGTTGCTTACGTCAAGACGTCTCTTATACAAAAATACGTGATGTGCTTGCAATGTACAAATGTATTTTTTCCACTTTATTGGCGAGAACATTGGTGTTAGGTGACCAAATTGTTGAGAAATACTCCAATATTGGTCTAACCAATGCTGTGTAAAGTCTCGTAATCGTGCTAGCGTCGCAGAAGTCGTCACTGGATCTGAAGATGACACCAAGTATCCTGTAGGCTTGCGACGTTATTTTGTCCACATGATCAGTAAAACTTAGCTTGCTATCAATGGAAACGCCTAAGTCCCTTGCAAATAATATTCAACGGGGTGTGAGAACGTGATAATGAAAAAGATAAACATCGACTTTACATCATTGCGGTAGTTTTGGCAATTTCACACAATTAACAAGAAACTTATACCTTATTCTTTTGCAAAAACATGCAATGAAAGTAAAAATTACATAAAAGGATGATTAAACTTGACATTATTTAGTATAATTGTAATTTTTCCAAAATATCGTATAGAAAAATCGATACATTTTCACACTCGTTTTGCAATATCGTACAGTTAAAACTACTTAGTAGAAGTCTGAAACGCGACTATGAATAGAAGTGAATTTTAAGTTGGTACTTAAATTTAAGTTGCAACTTTATTAGTTTCGACTTAATGGCTGGACTATGAATACGCGCCAATGATTTTTGTTGATAATACGAGTACAAGAATCGATGATTCATCAGAATGGGAAACGACTACAAGAATCGATTCTTAGAGGTATCGTCCCAA
>NW_023458568.1:1675342-1762429 GCF_013731165.1 Rhagoletis pomonella | reverse complement strand
TTGTCCACATGATCAGTAAAACTTAGTTTGCTATCAATGGAAACGCCAAAGTCCCTTGCAAATAATATTCAACGGGGTGTGAGAATGTGATAATGAAAAAGACATTGCCGTGCATTTCTTAATGTTCAAGTTGAGTTTATTCTCTACGCACCAGCAATGCAACTTATCAACATCGCTTTTGTCCTTAATTTCCCTATATAACTTTAGTTCATCAGCGTATAGTAGGTATTCTGAGATAAGATTATCGCCTATATCGTTAATGAAGATGGTAAAAAGAATTGGGTCCAGATGGGAACGCTGTGGGACGCCAGATGTTGCTTCGTATTCTTGAGATACATGACCGTTTACTCGAACCTTTAGAAACCTTTCCGCTAAATAAGTTCGTATCCAATCCAGGGCTTTGCCTTTAACGCCGTACTAATTTAGTTACTTAATTAGGATTTTGTGATCCACCATATCAAACGCTTTACTAAAGTCAGTACAAATCATGTACATCCAATCCATGGTTCATAGCATTTAGAATGTGGTTTGTATATAGAAAAAGATTAGATGTAGTTGATCTGCCACCGAAAAAGCCATGTTGTCGAGTTGAGATGATGTTTTTGAATCCAAAAGTTAATTGCGGAAGAACAATTTTCTCAAATAGTTTAGCAATCGACGGTTGTATACAGATCGGCCCGTAATTGCTTACGTCTGACTTCGAGCCCGATTTGTGTATTGGGCTAATAAAAGATAATTTCCAAGCTGACGGAAACACACCCGTCTGAAACGATTTGTCGAAGAAAGCGGTTATTGGTTCCAGCAGCACAGTTTTTAAGAAATAAGTTAGGCAATCCATCAGGCCCGGCACCCTTTTTTATGTCTAACTTTAATAACTCTTCGAAAACATCATCGAAACGGGTATACAATTTTGTTATATTTACGTCTTCATTTCTGAGTGGTGTGTCATCAGTAGCTGTCACGATTCCAGTATGAATATGTATACTGTTGTCACAGATGCTTTTGAAAAATGGGGCGAATAGGTTACTAACTTTGTGGCCGTCGTTGGCGGTCATATCACCCCACGTAACTGAGGAGGGAATGTCTACGTTATTGGATCTCTTGTTTTTCATGAACTTCCAGAATTGCTTGGCATAAGTCATTAGGAGATTTTCAATTTTTGATGTGTATTTGTTATAGCATGATTTGCTGAGTATTTTACATTCCTGTCTCAATTTAATGAATTTGCGATATGCAGCAGTCGAGCGTGTTTTTTTGTAGTTTCTATGAGCCTTCTTTTTAAGTTTTAATTTGTTAATCAATTTTGTTGAGAACTAGTTCGGGTAGTTAGCTGGAACATATTTATCAATTTCTTCTTGGATATTATTATCAAAAAAGTTAACTTTTTCGTGTCTAATTCGTAGAGTTGAACCGAATTGGTTTTCAAGTAAAATCTGTCGAGCTCCACATAGTCTGCGTTTTTGAAAGCGTATGTGGGGGTATTAATTAGCTTTAGTTTAGGCTTAATTTCCATGAACGAAAGACACAAGATCACGTAAGAACAAGAGAGTGAAAAAAGTAGATTTTTTTAGCGGGTTCTACGCCATCTTGTTTCACTGGAAAACGAGCGAAAAGTAAACAAAGCAAAGAAAACAACGAAAACCAAAATTAGCCAAATTATTGTCAGCCACTTTAAACGCACAATTTAGGTAAAATGGTGCAACAGAATGCTTTAAAATATGTTGTCATGTTGAATTAACTCTTCTTTACTTGAATAAAAGTGTAAAATAGTGGTGCTTGTGATGTAAACAAACGCTCAGCTGACGAACCCGCTTTCGCAAACTTTTTTCTCAAAGCCAGTTACAAATACAACGTCGCGTTCTTACGTGATCTTGTATTTTTGGTTCATGCTTAATTTCGATGTCACAACTCAATGCTGGGTAGTATTTATCTTCATCGATTATAGGCGATGCTTGATCCACAAGTATGTCAATATCACAGAAGCACAAGTCAAGAGTTCGACCGGTTACGTTACCTACTTCGTTGAGTTGCTGACATCCCAACACATCCATTTCGTTCAATTATATGCTCTGACAATCTCCTTGAGGGTTGCTGCTCGGAAGGTTGTAATCGCCAATAATAAATAGTTTTCATCTAGGGTACCTTGATTTTAAAAATGAGATTGTAGAGGCATGGTTAGCATACACCTCCACCGATGATTGTGGTGGTATGTAGACGCACCCAACTATAATGTCGAACAAAGCACAGTTTATTTCTATATATACTTATTAAATTTCGTTATTATCAATGGGAAGTACTTCGGCAGAGATATTACGTTTTACTGCGATAAAGACTCCGCCTCCGCGCTTTAGGTTGCTTGTCAGTGCATCCCTGTCTTTTCTAAATATAGTGTAAGTTTCGCTCATCACCTCACCGTCGTAAATGAAGGAATTTAACCAAGATTCACTTGCGCAAATGATGTCACAGTGACAGCAAGCAGAAGAAGTCAAGAATTTTTTTAATTTTTTCTTTTTCTTTTGCCAAGTGAAAAGTGCGTTTATCTACTAGGAGTACCATTTATGTATTTGATTGTTTTGTTGGTTTCACCATTTTTGATGTGTATACTTCTTTGGTTTCGGTAGGGGTAAAATTTGCGAAGCTGTAACGCATATCCCGCAGAAAATTTCGAAGGGTTAGCATGTGTATTTCAGCAGAAAATTTTTAATTTCATTACAAGCACTCTGTGTTTACTTGCTATTGTAAATAGTTGCATACATTTAGGCATATGCATAGTAAGAGGAAATACGGTACAATTGATTATTACTTCCGATTATGCAAACTCCGCACACGCATACGGCTTTGTACCTATGTATGTACATGCATATGTATGAACTCATTTATTGCAACTGGTTTTGATATTCGTAGATGGTTTTAGGCATAGGTTTAGTAAGTAGTCTATTTTGATAAAAAAGCAAGGCGAAAATTAAAAAAAAATACTGAAATCATTTTAACTGGGACCGTTGATAACTGACGAGCATACATGAGTATATGTATGTATAATATACATATGTATGGATGATATAATAGCTCTGATCCAGTACTTTTTGTGTAAAATACTGGAAAAAGGTCAAACCGCAATATCACTTTTTGAAGAGAGAGTAAAAAGTGAGTAACAGCAAAACGTACGGAACAAAAATAAGTATCGGCTAAAATCTTGCAACTTCAATCTCTACAAAACTCTCAAAAAATCGCTCTCTTTTACATGAACCACAGATTATATTCCGAAAAGAAAAACTAAATTTAGGAATATATACAAATAGAAATGCTCAAACTATAAGTACAACAAGTATTTTTTAGCAAAAAAAAAACCGACTTCAACTCATATAAAAAAAAAATATATATATATATCTCATGATCCACTGATCGGATCTTCACCAGATTAGTATGGGACCACCTCTGAGACACTACCTTTCCGATGCAAAAAGAATTATCGAAATCGATTGACGTGGTCCAAAGTTATGCGGTAACATACATAAAAAAAAAAAATAAAAAATATTCCGACGAACTGATAACCTCCTCCTTTTTTGGAAGTCGGTTAAAAAGAGATTAGCCATACAAAATTATAATTATAAAATTATCCCAGATTATACCAATAACTCTTTGGTGTCCAACCTAGTTTTATCGATTATACTTGCGAATAAGCGGAGGAATGTCACATGTAAAAGTAAACAAAATTGACGCTCGTAAGAAAAAGAGGTTTGTAAATGTATTTTTCATAAGGTATTCAGTTAACATGTCGCATGTTTAATAATATAGAGATGTAACTCAAAATTTCCATGTTTGCAGATTTCGTTATGCAATTAATAAGCTTGATGAGTAGAATATGTTCAGTCTAACAGATAACCAAACTTCCCAAATATGGCGAATATATATGTTTTTCCATCTGTCTCTTTGTATACGAACTGCATGAATTGATAAAACTTTGATTGCGTTTTCCCACAAAATTGAAATTTTGAAATACTTCGTTATATTATTAAACATGCGCCTTTTTTTTGTTAAGGTTTCCAGTTCAGATCGCAGTGATTTTAGATGTGCTTGTTGTGAGGGGGTTAAATCAGCCTTGAAAGGAATGTTTGATTCGTTCGACGATTTTTTTATTTTTAGCAAAGACCGGGCAACAGCTATAGATGGAGTGTTTATTAGCAGCGGGCGATTCTTGCCTTCATTTGAACGACCGAGTCTTCGCAGTTTAAAGGTTGGCACGGCTTCCGCCACATCGTCAGGGACTAGATCAGCGACTCTGCTACGATCATCGTTTAAACAATCGCTACCAACAGGCTTTTTGGACTCCGGTACACTCAGAGCAACTACATTGGTCTCGCGCTTTTTTCCTTCGACAAGTTCGGACATAATATCATTCGGCTGAATTTGAGACGTATCAAGTGAGCTGATAGCTTTTTCGACCGCGCTTACTCTTTCCTCCAATATTGCTTAGCGTTTTGTTCGGCGAGTTTATTTAGGTCTGTTCGAATACCTGAAACATTTCTTTCGATTTTCTCCTTGAAAAATCCAAAGTGTTTTTCAAATAGCTGCTCTATCTTGCTGCCTGTTACTGGGGTATCATCAGCATCGTCCTCATCCCCAGATTCAACAATGCTGACCTCTAGATGGAACGATGCACATTGCCACGTATTCCGCTTTTTTTAAAACCGGCGGCTAGTTTTATGCACTCATCGTCACTTAGTTAACTGCATTTTTTGTGGAACCAATTTTTGCATCTGACACAGCTTGTGCTACCAGTGTTTTCCCTGATGGGTTTAGAGCAACTTGCACAATCGTGTTTACTCGGTGCCATCTTAATTAAAAATTATAAAGAAGGTACTGCTGGTCACCTTAATATTTATCAGCTAACTGGTAACCCTGTTTTCTGTGCGAATCAGCCTACTGGTTTGACATTTCCTTTGATTGTCTCCTGCTTATCAGTTTTTGGCGCAATTACACAGTTTGTCGCTCGATTGCAGAAATTATAAGTGCAATTATATCAATAACGCTAAGTTTTACGAAAACCCCACATACGTTGCGTTGCAAAGCACTAATATTTTATGTTGTGTTGATTTCTTTTATTTATAGTGCGATTTACACTCAAAGTTTAATGTTTTTCTGCAGACGATGTACACTCACGACCTTAACACACAGCGTTGCCAAACGGATAGTTGAATGTTTTTATTGTTTCTCATTGTACACATTTTGTTTTCTTAAAAATGTATTATATCTTATTTTATTTCATTACGGATACACTATAAAAAAACAAATTTTGTTTAGAAGAAAATATGAAATTTTATATTTTCCCCCCAAATGGGGATTAATTTCTTCCCGTTTTTCTTCTTATTCTACTGAGCTAAGGCAGTATCAAATCAAGTTGTCACAACTGATGCCACTTTGTATTATTGCATTATGGAAAACGACGAGCTACGGGCCACAGCTTCCAATTTGTTATCTTCATTATCTAAACGCTTTGTTGATGACGACATAATTTTTTCTTAACGCAGAAGGGACTTCATGAATTAGTATGAGGTGGACATAAAAGCAGAGGAAGAACCTTATCTGTCGCTGGAAAAATAGAAATAATAATTAAAATAATTTAACAGCTGTGGTCCGTAGCTCGTGGTTTTCATTGTGTTCGGGCTAGTACGTAAAAAGGGTTGGCTTTCCAATAAGGGCGTTGGTTAAAGGAACGGTGGGTGAAGAAGGGCCTCCCCCCCCCCCATTTTAGAGATGGCATGAACCGCCATTCACACAAAAGCAACCGCCGACCAACTAGGCCCCCTATAGATCCCTAGGAACCCCTTAGAAAAATGGGCGAAAGTCCCAATTTTCACTTGCGTTTTCGCCTATTTTAAGCAAATGAAGGCATTGACTTGTATCAAAATGCAGGAAACACTTGGAATTGTACTAAAATTTATAGTTTACTTGTTAAAGTTTATGTTCTTCTTCTTCTTCTTATTTGGCGCTGTAACCGCCTAAGCGATTTTGGCCGAGTTCAACAAAGCACTCCAGTCGTTTCTTTTCTGAGACAACTGGGGCCAATTGGAAATGCCAAGTGAAGCCAAGTCCTTCTACACCTGGTCTTTCCATCTCAGTGGGGGCCTTCCTCTTCCTCTGCTACCACCAGCGGGTTCCGAGTTGAATACTTTGAGAGCTGGAGCATCGGGGTCCATTCGAACGACATGACCATGCCAGCGGAGCCGCTGTATTTTAATTCGCTGCACTATGTCCATGTCGTTGTAAAGCTCATACAGCTCATCGTTCCATCGTCTGCGGTACTCGCCGTCGCCAACGCGTAAAGGCCCGTAAGTCTTCCGCAAAATCTTTCTATCGAATATTCCAAGAGCCGCCTCATCGGATGTTGTCATTGTCCATGCTTCTGCGCCATATACCAGCACGGGCATGATGAGTGACTTATAGAGTGTGGTTTTCGTACGTCGAGAGAGGACTTTACTCCTGAGTTGCCTACTCAGTCCAAAGTAGCACTTTTTGGCAACAGTGATTCTGCGTTGGATTTCAATGCTGACATTATTATCGGTGTTAATGCTGGTTTCCAAGTAAACGAAATTTTCTACTTTCTCGAAATTTTAACTGTCAACAATGACGTGGGTGCCAAAGCGCCAATGTGCTTACTGTTTGTTTGATGACAGGAGATAATTCGTCTTGTCCTCGTTTACCACCAGACCCATTCGCTTTGCTTCCTTATCCAGCTTGGAAAAGACAGAACAGACTTCGCGGTTTTTGATACCGATGATATCGATGTCATCGGCACAAGCCAGCAATTGCACGCTCTTGTAGTAAATTGTTCCTGAGCGGTTCAGTTCCGCAGCTCTTATTATCTTCTCCAACATCAAATTAAAGAAGTCACATGAAAGAGAGTCACCCTGCCTGAAGCCCCGTTTGGTGGCGAACGGCTCGGAGAGGTCTTCCCAATTCTGACGGAGCTGGTGGTATCGCTGAACGTCATTTTACACAGCCGTATCAGTTTGGCGGGAATGCCAAATTCAGACATAGCGGCGTATAGGCAACTCCTTTTAGTGCTGTCGAAAGCGGCATTAAAGTCGACAAATAGATGGTGAGTGTCGATTCTTTTCTCGCGGGTCTTTTCCAAGATTTGGCGTATTGTGAATACCTGGTCTATGGTGGATTTTCAAGGCCTAAAGCCACACTGATAAGGCCCAATCAGTTCATTGACGGTGGGCTTCAGTCTTTCACACAATACGCTCGATAAGACCTTGTAACCTATGCTTATAAGGCAGATCCCACGGTAGTTGGCGCGAATGGCGGGGTCGCCTTCTTGTGGATTTGGGCAGAGCACACTCAAATTCCAGTCGTCGGGCACGCGTTCATCTGACCATATTCTGCATAAGAGTTGATGCATGCACTTTATCAACTCCTCGCCACCGTACTTGAATAGCTCATCTGACAGGCTATCAGCTCCAGCAGCTTTGTTGTTTTTCAGCCGCGTTATTGCTATTCGTACCTAACCATGGTCAGGCGGAGGGACATCGAATCCGTCATCATCCGTGCTGCTACCATTCAGTAGCGTGGAAAAGTGTTCCCTCCATAATTTAAGTACTTTCTGAACATCGGTAGTTATGCCGCCATTGGTTGCCTAACTCTCAGGTAAAATTTTCGAGCATTCTTCCTGTCGGCCAGCATTTCGAGCTCTTCGCTCTCACGTATTTCGGCCTCTCTCTTCTTATTACGGCAAATACGTCTCGCTTCCCTCTTCAGATCCCTATAACGGTCCCACATAGCGCGAGTTGCGCCCGACCGCAACGTGGCCCTGTAGGCGGCATCTCTTTTCTCTACAGCTTCCGACACTCCTCATCGTACCAGTTGTTCTTTCGGGCTCGGTGAAACCGGACTACTTCTTCGGCGGAAAATGTGTTTCCACTGCTCGCATATGTCGGTTTGTTGAAGAGTGCTCTCTGAGAGCAGGTGTGAGAGTCGAGTAGCGAATGCATTGGCTGTCTGTTGTGATTGCAGCTTTTCGACGTTAAGCTTTCCTTGCACATTCGGGAGCACATTTTTTGCTGCGGTTGCCTGCAACAAGATAGTGGTCCGAGTCGATGTTTGGGCCTCAGAGTGTACGTACGTCCAAGACACTGGAAGCATGCCTTCCGTCTATCACAACATGGTCGATTTGGTTTCTCGTTTTGACGAATATTTTTATGCTTGAACCTAGTACTGCATACTACCATGTTTCGGGCCCCGGCGAAATCGATGAAGGAGGCTGAATTTTTTGACAGTGGTTCCAAAGAGCCCTTCCTTCCCCACCCTGGCATTGAAGTGGCCAAGCACGATTTTGATATCGTTGCGGGTGCAGCGCTCGTATGTGCGCTCCAAGCGCTCATCGAAGAGATCTTTGGATACCTCATCCTTCGCTTCCATCGGGGCATGGGCGCAGATGAGCGAGATGTTGAAGAATCTCACTTTGATGCGGATTATGGCTAGACGGGGTGAACGACAGTACTCGGCGACGGAGTCTCTCTCCCACCACAAATCCAACACCGAATTTGCGCTCCTTTACATGGCAGCTGTAGTATACGTCGCAAGGCCCAAGGCATTGATTGTCTTGCCCCGTCCAACGCATTCCTTGGATGGCGGTGATGTCAGCTTTTTTTCTTACGAGGACATCAACCAGCCGGGCAGAGGAACCTTCCCCATTAAGGGTTAGGACATTCCAGGTGCATGCCCTCAAACCGTAGTCCGTGGTCGTCATAATAAGGGGGGTTGCTCACGTTACCCAGAGTGCGCGAACGAGGACGCAAGAGTTTATATTAGCGATAATAAAAACAATCACCAGTATGCTGTAATCCGAATTTTCGTAGTTACGAATTCGTAGATCCGTCCCGAAAATTCGAATATTGGTATGCTGTAATCCGATCGTAACTATCAACGGCACTGCCAGCTAAAAGCGTGCAATTCGAAGTTCTTAATCGGCAGTTTTGACAGAAACAAATCAAAATAGATATAATTGCAAGTGAATAGTGATATTAAAAAAATTTGTTTGGTCGTCATTTGAAAAGATTTTTCCTTATTTAATGGAATCAATCGCCGGAGCACTTTTGTCTCAGGAAGCAGAACATGCAGCAGTTAACAGTTGCATTAATATGCAAAGGAAATTGCTAGTAGTTGTGAACCATTTAGCTTGTGAAAAATTTCCGCCTCAACAAAGACGCATTTAAAAGCGTTTTAATAATCATGGAGGAAGAGGAAGTTTAAAATCATCATCGGTAGATTGATGGCAGTTTTGCGATTTTACGCTGAAGGAAGCTGCTAACATTGTGTTTGGCAAAGATTTTGATGTGGGGTTGGTGCAATCCACTTTGACAAAAACTTTAAACATTTTGGAAAGCCTCTAGCAATGTGCGGCCTTTCGCTCATGCCATTTTCGTATTGCGATCGATTTGTTGTGATCTTCGACCTGATATGTTGGATAATTTAATAATAATCCATTTTTTTTCTATTTACACTTTAACTTACATATTTTTGCATTTACACACTTTATTTTATTAATATTTTAAAACAATTTGTTTCGCTCCGACACTAGTTGCTCTTCGTACAAAATTTCCGACAAATTAGAGCTGCAAAACTATCGATGGAACTATCGATAGTATCGATGGTTTTTATTTTCCAGAACTATCGATGGTTTTGCGTCACTATCGATGGTCAATCGCACCGGTTTATTTTAGACTGGAAGGATCATTCCTATTCTTGATAATATTTTTCACCATTTTACTTTTTATTTATGTTTTGTTTTTGCTCTCTCGCCTATACGGAAAAGAAATTTAAATAAAGTTTTTTTAATGCTTTGGAAAATACGATATGTAACACATAGGAGCAAACAAAAGAAACTTGAGACGACATAAGTCATGTAAAGCATTGGGTCGGGCTAATAAAAAATGGCTTTGCTCAAATTTGGAGCAATTGCTAAGATTTCGAGTATTTGCTCAGTTTCATATGATAGAAAACTTATTTGAGCATTTGCTGTGTTCGAAAGCTAGTATATGCTCAGATTCGTATGAATAAAAGGTATAAATGTAAGTATTTGCTGGGAGAATTCTGAGTCTGCTATCTAGCTGACTCAAAGTGTTTAGTTCATATTTTTTCCACAAAAATCAACAGGATTTCCGAGCTAACCACTCTTAAAAATTTTTAAATTAAAAATGGACTTACAAATAATACCCCTACTACCGCTCGTGGTCGAAAACGAAACTCGAGAAAGAAAACAGTACAAACAAAGAACATTTGGAAGCGACAGAAATTTTAAGCAGTTATACCGTTTTACACTCCCAAGCGTGGATTTTTTGCAGAACATTTTTTGCCTACGTATTCGGAAAAACGCGGTGGTGCTCTCTCAAATGTACAAAAAATTAAATCCTTCTTACGCTATATAGGCGATCCAGGCTTCCAGGTGAACAAATATTTTTATATACATACCAGAGCTAGGTAATTTTTGATTACGATTACATTTTAATTACGATTGCTTAATTATAATCCTTAAATTATATACGATTACGATTACTCTAATTGTAATCAAAAATGTTACCATTATGATTATAATAATTGTAATCTTAAAAACTTTAGGACTAAGATTACTGTAATCGTAATCATGATACATACATAGGTGTATATTTGTTCCTATTCTGAGACATACAAATGTAGGTTGGTGTAGGCGAAGATCTTGGCATGAATCAAACTACCGTTTTGCGTAACGAATTGGTATGTGTGCCCAAAAATAATAGATAAGGCCACGGAATGGATTAAGTTTCCTTCAGATCAGGAAGAAATGAAATCCGCTAAAAAAGTGTGGCAAAAGCATTTTACATTTGATTGCACACATATTTTAAACAAAAAACCCAGCGTACATGGCGATGAATATGTAAACCGCAAAAATTTGACGTCATTTAACGTCCAAGCGACATGCGATGGAAACGAAATGTTCACGAGTGTTAACTGCAAATGGGCCGGCTCTGTACATGATGCACGCATAAGGCGAAACTCGAGTATTCAAGCTACGTTGAATGAAAACCAATCGGGTGCCATTCTTCTAGGAGATGAAGGATACCCTTTAACACCATGGCTGATGACACCGTATCGCAACCCTCTAAGACCGATGGAAATAAAATACAACAAAATACATACGAAAGAGTGCTGCTTAATCGAGCGCATGTTCGGTCAATTAAAACAAAGATTCCCGATTTTGCAGTCGAAAATTCGAATGGCCACGGAGAGAATTCTCTCAGTTATTTGCGCTTGTTTTGTGCTTCATAATATTGCGAAATTTTTGAAAGACCCAGATTGCGAGCCGTTGAGAGAAATTGAAAACGATGAAGAGTTGAGAGTGCCCCAAATGGATGAAACCAATAATTCTGACTATAGACACGGACAAAAAAGGAGAAGGGGTATTGCTAACTATTTGCAAGGTAGACCCAATTAAAACAATTTGTAGGTTGTGGTTAATAAAATTATCTTTTGTTGCATAAACGGAAAGAGCTGTTTTTAATATTTTGTAAGAGATAACAATTTTTCAATGTGTTCAAATCCATTTGCTTATCTTCCTCCTCTTGTTGGTGCTGTTCTTGTGCAGTAAGCAACCTCTTCTGCATACTGACAACCAACAACAAACGGAATTTTGCAACGCTTTGTTATCAAAAGTATTTAGAGACTTTGTCTTTACTAAATAATGGATTCAAAGGTACGTAGAACTACTGGCTTCGCTAAATACTGGATAAAAATAACCACTTAGGACTTATGGCTTGATTAAATACTAAATACTTGCTATTTACTCAGTGTAAAAATAAAGATTTTCGAGAATATATCGAGATTTTGGAGACTATTTCGGTATTTTCGGGACCATTTCGAGATTTTTTGGACTTTTTCGGGAGTATTTCGAGATTTCCGAGACTACCTGATAATTTCTAGAATTTTCTATTTCGAAACTGCTTCGAGATTTTTAGGATTCGGTTTTTTCGCGACTAAATATATCAATTAAAAATATCGATTATTATATCGATCATAGATATCGATAAAAATATCGATTAAAAATATCTATTATTATATCGATAATTATAACGATTGCAAACTCGATAAATTTATCGACATCAACATCGATAAATATATATCGGTCCAAAATAGTCCCGAAAATGACGAAACAGTCCCGAGAATCCCGAGATAGTCTTGAGAATCATGATTTAGTTCCGAGAATCCCGAAAATATTTAAAATCACGAAATAGTTCTCAAATAGAGGTAAGGTGAGTTGAGGTGTGGTGAGTTTAGGTGAGGTGTAGTGAGAACGGGTATGATGAGTTCAGTTGTGGTGAATTTAGGTGTGGTAGCAACAGGTGTGGTGAGTTGATTTTAGGTGAGGAGAAGTGAGTTGTGGTAAGGTAAGTTGAGGTACTTTAATTTTTTGTTCTTTAGTATCTAGCAGCTCCTAAGAAGCACCTGAAAAGCTTGTTGTGGAGTTGTACTCTAACAGCTCCAAAACACGTAAGTATTTTATACTTGAGTATTTACCAACACCTACATTAATACAAACATTTTTTTACTTGAGGATTTAGCTTCTCTTTTTACTTTAGTATTTAGCAAACTCCTAAATTCCTAAGTTTGCTTTATTTGGGTATTTAGACATCTCCAAATACTAAGTATTTAAATATTTAGTATATTTCTGACCGTTTGCCTTTATTTTAGAATCGAACAGGAAAGGATAAAGGGGCAATCAAGAGGCGAGATTTTTTTATTAGAAACGGAAAACCATAATACAATATGAAACTAATATATGAAGTTAAAAATTGAAATTTAATAAGTTTTGTTTATAAGGGTTCTTATATTTTTTTAAGCGCTAACAATTTCGCTTCCAATACTTTTTTCTTCAAAGCAAGCAACTTCATTTCCTCAGCATGTACCTCTTGTTGGCTCAAGCTCTTCTGCAATATTTATAAGTTCCAGTTGATTTTTAAGAACTGAATTTTGCAATGCATTGTTATCAAAATGTGTCTATTTAAATATTTTGTTAAGTAAAGGCCATGTGTGGATAAAAAATAGCAAGCTCAAATGAATTGAACATTTGTATACTGATTTTGTTTCAGAGAAGGAACGTTTTTTCTTCGTAGACGCCATCGTTGAATCCCAGGAAACAGGCACTGAATCCGCTATAATTATGACGTCTAAGTCAGTAGGTGTATCCTCTGGTTTCCTTAAGTATCTGGATTGATTAACACCTAATTCGAATCCACCTGTAATTGCATTACATATCGTTAGTATAGTTTGGAAAGGGCGTAACTCACATCGTCGTTGAAAATTTTTATTGCATAAAACGATTGGGGGACTTATAATTCGACGAAATGCATCATAATCAATCTACAAGTGAATTTTGGATTTTTAGTTAGTTACGGCATTTTGCATTTCAGCGATGATGTGTGTTACGCCCTTTCCATACTATACTAATGATATGTATATGTATATAAGTAGATATGTTTATTAACAAAAAAATAATGTAATAAAATCACTAATACGTGTCTCTTGCATTTTAGTTGTGTAATGCTCGGATTGTCTTCAGCATTTAGTAAATCCATGAACAGTTTCTCAATTTTTTTTAAATGCACCGGCAGATTTCCTGTTCTTTTTAAATCTGTTCGCTTTAAGTCGTTGCTTCAAGTTGGCAACTTTTTTTACAATATGGCTGGGCGTATAAATTTCCGCAGATTCAGTTAGCAGAAGCTCACACATTTTTTCTGCCGCAATTTTTTTCTTTTTCTTTACTGCTGGTGCTTGCGATTTTTCAAGTAAAGCTCAGCCAACTGACGCCAGAGCTTGAACAAATTTTTCTTCATTTGCAGAACTTGCCCGCCAAGTTATTTTTAATTCACTTTATCCAGATGCAATATCCAAATCATCATTACCGTTCCATTCTTGATATGCATGGTACAAAATATGTATTATATAAATATTAAATATAAATTACAAAATAACACGAAGCGAGTTACCGTCGAGATATTCCACTTCTGCGCCATCGAAAATATTATTTTCGTTGGTTTGATCCATTTAGTCGATTATGTTTTCCTTGATAATATTTCCATTCGTTTTCACAACGTGGAAAAAACAAAATGTTTTTGTTTACATGTCACATGTTTTCAAAGCAAATACTCATTTTGATTTTTCGAACTTTCTCAAGTAAAGTTAATTCTTATTGATACCAATTTTGAGCAAATGCTAAAAGCTTTTACTTTGCTCAGATATTTTACTCGGAGTAAATACTTAATTTTATTAATACGACCCATTCATGAATGTTAGTCTACGGAGTCCTTAAATATCATTTGCTGCAGAAAAATTTTCTGATACTAATTACCAATTGCTAAAATTATCAAAGGTGTCATCTTTGTCTAAAATAAAGGCGCGAAAAAGTGGCGTAAGGTAAAAATAATTTTCATTTCAATATAAAAGAAAAATGCAAGGTTTTTAATAACACACATACATATGTATTCTTATTTAGGTTGTTGATGTAGATGGGTTTTGATTGGCGGAATGGATAAATTCGTGCAATCTGCTAAAAGTAAGAGTACATTAATTGTGTAATTAAAAATAATGTAGTGTAATTCTTTTATTAAATATTTGTATTTTTGTGCAGCATCCCGTGAAGATACCTCAATAAATATTGATTCTTGTAGCGAATCCGATTCTATAAGAAAAGTTTTAAAAGAAAGAGAGTGGGCTCATCCAACGTGTGGAAATTTTTTAAGCCATCAAAAGACAAGAAATTGGCGAAATCTCTCCACTGTGGCCGAGAGTACAAAACTTGTGGTAATACTACCAACCTGTCGGATCATTTGAATCGCGCTCATCCTACCCTCAATAATTGTGTAAAGCCGATTAATACCATATCAGCACATTTTAGTACGTCTGAAAATTACGACCAAACATCGACGCGTAAAAAAGAACTTGATGTATCATTAATGAAAATGATCACATTAGATGTGCAGCCCTTTCGAGTTGTAGAAGATGTAGGTTTTCGAAATTTTGTTAAATGTTTAAATGCCAGATACCTGTTGCCTAGTCGAACAACTCAACAAAATGTGTTGTTAAAGAACATGTACAGTGAAGCTAAAAGTAAACTACAAGAAATTTAAATACGGCGGAACATTGCGCAATAACGACCGATTGTTGGACGTCGCGGGCAAATTTTGTTTACTTAACCGTCACATGCCACTTTGTTACGGAAAAAATTAAATTACAGACAGCAGTATTATCGACCACAACTTCATTCCCACGACAGCCGGTTCTACGTACTGGAATGACTCGGGTTTTACACGACCAAGGGCTGTTGTTTCGGTGATCTAACCCCGTTTAGGTCGGCGAAATCCCTCAAAAGTTGTACGTCCATAGGGCTACTTCTTCTTCGCATACTTCTGCTCAGGGCTGGCATTGAGTCAAACCCTGGACCAGAAACATATACTTGCTTCGTGTGCCAGTGACGATTACACAACCACTCCACCTCTGTCAGATGCAACACGTGCAATGAGTGGAGCCATCTCCCAGTTTGCTCAGGTCTCACGACTCACAGGCAATGGACCACTGCGTACGTGGCCCCTTGCTGCGCCAATCGAGCTGCTTCCACGGCACAACAGAGTCCGCCTGAGCAACTCCACACAAGCACAACCGCACGACAACACAATACAATAGACAATACCACAGACACAACAGATCACAACAGGTCACACTACAGACCACTGCCAACTACTCCTAGTTCCTCCGACAATCTGCACGGTGTATCAATCCAGGATATTCCGTAATGTGCAATCAATCAAGTGCAACACCTGCCAGCTGCGACGCCGCCCACTAAAACCGCAGGGCAACAGCCTCAGCAGCAGCAAGCATAGCATGTGGCGGCACGGCAACACACATCACTAGCACCCCACATTCCAATAAGTCTCCCTAGGCACACGAAGATTTTACAATTCAACTGTGAAGGAATTCAGAGCAAGATCGAGGAGAACAGTCTTCATGGGTTGGCACGGAATATTAATAGCTACGTTCCAAGAGACGAAGCTGCACGGCAATTCAACACTGTTGAATTGCGCCGGATACAACGTGCACCGTCGAGATCGGGAGCGAGATAATGGTGGAGGCCTAGCGTTCATCACGCACCACACCGTGCAGTATCATCATATCGAAGTAGACATCGACCGCAGGGATACCATCCTAGAATGTCAGGGGATTTCTATCCGGTCAGGCGATGTCGAGCTCAAAATATTTATCGTATATATACCACCTGCACCAGCTGCCCGGCAGGATATCACCCTGGATTAGGTGCGCTCCGCAGAGGTGAAAACCGTATGGTAGTTAGTGACTTCAATGCGCACCACGATCTTTGGCATTCAAGCCTTTCAAACGATCGTAGGGGAACACAATTGGCTGAGCAGATAGACGATTCGACATTCTGCGCAATGAACGACAACGCACCCACCCGGATTATGGGCAGCTGCTGCAGCTCGCCAGACCTAACAATAGTCAGCGCTGGTCTGATAAACAGCGTATCATGGCGACCTATGCTGACTTTAGCATCGGACCATCTTCCCATAATCATCTCGATTGATAAACCAGCCGACTTTGCTTCCGCAGATAACCGACCTATGCCAACTTTTCTTAAGCTGATTGGAAAGGCTTCACAAATATTACTGAAAGCGCCTTCGCTGCACTACCCATACCAACCGACGTTCACGTAGGTGAACGTAAATTCCGCAGGGTTGTCACTGCTGCTGCAGCCCGCTCATCCAAGCGGGATGCATTTCGGACCCCGTCTGAATTTTCCTGCTGAAGCGGCTGTCCTAGCCGATGAGCGCGACAACCTTCGTCAGGCCGATCCCGGAAATCCCCGTATCAGGGATCTCAACTCGGAGATTCGGCAACTTGTGAACGTATATAAGCGGATGAAATGGGAAGAGCATCTGACGACCTGCAACTTCGCCTCTGGTGTGAGTAAGCTTTGGTCAACCGTGAGGTCATTGTCCAACCCGACGAAGCGTGACGACAGAGTTGAAATAGACTTTGATGAACACGCTTCGCCGGACCCGGATCGATGCGCGAGCTATTTTAGCCGGCAGTTCATCTTGCATCCTTCGGGGGATACAGCCGAACTTCGAGTGACCAGAAGGCTGCACAAACTGCCAAAATCTAGTCCGCCTCTTGTTTTCACCAGCGGTGAGGTAAGGGTAGCCATCGGGAAGGCGAAAGCCTCCAAAGCCTTTGGACCCGACGGAATTTGCATGCTGATGCTGAATAATTTGGGTCCTACGGGAGTAGCGTACCTAACGGAGGTCCTCAATTTGTCAATGGCCACTCCCGACATTCCAGACATCCGGAAGATGGGGAGAGTGGTCCCACTGCTCAAACCGGGGAAACCAGCCAACAAACGAGAGTCTTATCGTCCGATAACCTTTCTTTCCCCGGTAGCGAAAACACTAGAGGCCTTGCTACTCCCGTATTTTACAAACCACCTGACCCCAGCGAAGAATCGGCATGGGTTCCATAAAGAGCACAGCACAACAACAGCACTTAACACCATAAATACCCAATAACTCGTGGCCTAAACCGTAAGCGACCCTGTGAGTGAACCATTCTAGTAGCGCTGGACCTGTCTGAGGCGTTAGACACTGTTAGCCATTCAACGCTACTAGAAGACATAGAGGCCTCCTCTCTCCCACAGGGACTCAAACGATGGTCGTCACTCATCAGTAACTTTTAGAGACAAATCGAGCAAACCGAGGAAAATAAAACAGGGGGTTCCACAAGGTGGTGTCCTCATTACCGTTTAACTTTTACATTTCAAAGCTCTCTCAACCACCAGAGGGAGTCTCGATTGTCGACCATGGCGTCCGGGAATGGAATTGATGACTTGTGCTCGAAAGTAAACGGTTATCTCGCCGAACTTTCTCGCTTCTTCATTGCACAGAGCCTAACCCTCTCCCCTACAAAATCCTCAGCCACACTACTTACCAACTTGACGAAGGAGGTCAGACTCCAATTGGGAATTCACGTCGATGATACACCAATTCCGACGGTGAACAACCCGAAGATACTCGGAGTAACATCCGATAGTCTGCTCTCCTTCTAGGCGCATAAAACCACAATTGTCAACAAAGTACAAAGCCGCAACAAGGTCCTCAAGTCGTTAGCCGGAAGCACCTGGGGCAAAGACAAATAAACGTTGATGTCGCCGCAACCCCACCTGCACGAGGAGGCCCACATGCTCCCTGTTAAGGAGCATAATATAATGCTCTGCTAGCCACAGATGTGGCCATCCAAACAGGCAACTCCTTGCAGAAGAGTCCTCGCCCAGGCACGTCAGGAGGCATCTCTACGAACTGACGGACGAAGTCCAGAGGTTCATCAAACAACCTCTGGACCCGACAGCTGATCGACAGTCCTTGAACGGCATTCACAGAGAGGCAGTCTCGAGTTATGTAGACTCCCGACTTGTGAATGCCGTTCTGGGCACACAACCACCAGACATGGTAGACTCGGACCACAATAGCCCAACTGCGCTCTGGTTACTGCAGCAGGTTGAACGAAGATATTCCCAATGAGTGCCCGGCATGCGGAGAGTCGCCCCATGACTCACAGCATATCTTCGTATGCCCTCTAAATCCCACCACGCTAACGCCCGTATCCCTATGGTCAGACTCCGAGGAGGCTGCACGCTTCCTAGGGCTGCCGTTAGTAGAGCTTGACGACAACGATTGAGGGACTAACCGATCTGGGCGGGGTGTTTGTAGCCGCTACAACAACAACCACAACTTGATTAACAACTACAAATCATTCCACTGACAATATAGCGAATTCGTTACGCAATGTTTTATCGGAGTGGGGCATTCTGGAAAAAGTAATTTCAATTGTGACGGATAATGCGGCAAGCATGATTAAGGCTTGCGAACTACTTCAAAAACGACACCTTCCGTGTTTTACGCATTCTTCTACTTTAAGTATTCAAGATGCTTTATCACAGCAATGCATAAAATCCGTGCTAATGAAGTGTAAGCGTATCGTTGGGTATTTTAAAAGCAGCACAATAGCTTATGAAAAGTTTAAAGAGGCGCAGAGTGATAAACAGTACAGTTTGCTCCAAGAAACTCCTATGCGATGGAATAGTGCGTACCTAATGATTAATAGAATAATGGAAACAAAGAATTATATTTCTAATGTTCTACTTGCAACTCCAAAAGCTCCACAGACTATTACTGCGGACGAAACAGAAACTTTGAAAGATTTGGTTGAATTATTTGCTCCATTTCATGAAGCTACTGTACAAGCATCAGCGAGTGATTCTGTTACAATATCATTAATAACATCGCTTACGTGTGGCCTTTACCATAAAGTAAATGATTTGCAAACTAAAATTAAAACGAAAGAAGGTTACAATACATGTACTTATGTAATTCAACGACTGAGAGTTAGATTACTTCACTACGAAAACCGAACAGTTACAAAAATGAGCACCATTTTAGACGCAAGGTTCAAGAAAGAAGGCTTCTTATCAAGTAACATGGCAGATAGTGCAGGATTATGAAGAACCGTCAACATCACCTAATGTACAACTTCAACCTGAACACATTTATAAACAACAAGGTTGCGGAAAGAAAAAAATCCAAAAGGGTAGATCCAGTTATAACTCTTCGGCAATACCTTAATAAGCCGAACGCGCTTCATGACATTGATCCTTTAATTTATTTAAAGTTACTACATTTTATTCAATTTAATATTTTGTTTTTAATAGTTCTTTTGTTTACAGAGCAACGCAAATGACATGGAGGCTATAAAAACTTTAGCCGAAGGAATTTTTAGTAAAGCTGGAATCCTCATATCGGACAGAAGGACTGCTTTGAAGCCCAAATATGTCGACATGATTTTGGGTTATGGAATGATCTCACTTAATTCATTTAACTTTTTTCAAAGAGACCTGAATACTATGTGATTATTATTTTTTTTTTTTATATTTCTAAATTAACTGTGAGACAGTTACAAAACTTGTTCAATACGTCACATGTAATTAAAATAAGAGACGTAAAAAATTGTTATTACTGAAAAGACGAAAGTACGTAACTGTATAAAATTTTTGTATTTATTCAATTCTGTCGCCGATGTATCGATAGTTTTAGAAAAAACCATCGAAGCTATCGATGGTCAGACTACCGATAGTTTCGCAGCTCTACAACAAATACATAAAAATTACAGCTACGTCGAATTCAGGCATACAAACATTATGAATTTCGAAGATGGCCTCCGAATTTCGAAATCACGATACGACAACGCGGATTTCAGCACACCAAATTTACGATTCGTAGCAAAATCGAACCTACGACGGATTTGAATATTTCAACAATATGTAACAAAATCAAGAATGATAGAATACAAGATTGCGCCAATGAGTGAGGATTTTTGAGCGTAATTTTTGCGTGACGTCATCTTGGTGCAATTGCGAGAGAGAAATGCCAAAACGCATATAAAAATATGTAAACATTGCAGAAAAATGTGTTAATTTTAATATTACATGGCCCACTTTTGCAGGAATCAATAAATATACAAAGATTGATTAATTAAGAACACGTAGAAATAATTTTGGACATGTAGCCCTTTAGGTAAGTACGATTTTTAGCATATAAAAAAATGGATGTATTAACAGTGTTTGCAATTTTATGTAGACCAAAAGGAAGGCGTGCAGCAAAGTGAATTTTTGGACTCGCCATTGTAAAAAGCCATGCAGAGTGCATATTTATATTTGTGAACGGTAGCCAACCACCATAAACTTCCCCAGCTGTTGACTCCACAGCTTTTATTTGATGACTTTTGTACCATTTCCGAGAGGATACATGAGTGTGGCTTCTTTGGAAACAAATATTCTATGTAAGTAAAACATAATTTAAGCTGAACTTTTAAATGTATAATTGGGCACTGTTTTGTATTGGGTACGCAGCAGCGCGGTAAGATGCCGCTTGAATTAGCGCCTGGCCACCTTATCCACTGGTGCATTACCTCATACCAGCACTAAAAAGAATCAGGTACTAACAAAAATAAGTATGTATCTATTTACTGTAGAAACTGCTTTTGAAAGTATGTGCCCTGTCACACGGTCAGTATTTATTGACGTGATCCAAGTATCGCGATATTTATTTTCGGTGTAGCATGCAGTATTGATGGATCGTGATCCATATCGCAAAATTTCTAAAAATTTTGAAATCTGGATCGCGGATCGCAATACCGTCAATAAATATTGAACGTGGAGCACTTTCAAAACGCGATCCATACATTTCGTCAGTAAGTCTTTTACTCTCATAATGCGAACATCGGCTCTGCCTTCGCTCTCGCGGCTTAAAATCTTTCAAAACAAATTGAACAAATTTTAATTAACATTGAAAATTTTAAAATAATTGTGAAATACATTATCTGTAAATTATACGTACAAAAAAAATATTTTCTTGCGTCATAATAAGCGTTCAGCACAAAAATTATGTAAATACTGACGCGATATATATTGAACATGTAGCATTCGTGCGCGATCCATCAATCCATCAATATGGATCGCGATTCAAATATCGTGATAATTACTGACCGTGTGACAGAGCCCTACGTCATTGCCAGCAAACTAAACCAGCAACTGTCTACATTCACCATGGAAATATACCTAGAACTCACCAAAGAAAGGCCAACATAGTTCCATGTAGAAGCAAAAATGTAAATAGTCTTGTTTATTTTATTAGAGTATAAGTACCTATAAATGTAAGTTTTAAACGACGAAGCTTTGCAAAACATTTCATTTGCTTTGTAATGTCTCAATATTTGTTTAAAACTACGCAGAAATACTAACGCACAAATACTAAAATTGTTATTTGGTTTTTTCGTATGCTCACAATCAACAATTGCACCAAGATGACGTCACGCACACAGCTCATTCTGTCAAAATCACAAAGAACGGAATAACGGTACCGCGATTGGCGCAATCTCTATTTCTCTCAATCGTGTAACAATTTCACAAACCGATACGAACTCGAAGCTAAAACCATGTTCTGGCCGACAACGAAAACACTTTGACAACGAGTTTTGGGATTGTGGGCTGAAGGCTGTTCACACCGGCTGTTAGTGTTTTCGTTGACATTTCTTACATCTTTTGATTACAGTTTTGCTACACAAAAACAAAACCAAAATACTTTTAAGTTTTTATTGTGGCGTATTGATATTTATTTCAATAGTGTTATTGAGCTTTGTAACACGATTTTTTTGTTAGAAAAAATGGAAAAAACAGCAATGCTTAAGCGGTAAAGTTATAGCAGCTATTTTGGAGATCACCACATCTCTTCAGCAGAATTCTTTTTTCTAGACTTTCAGCAGGGATCGAACCCGCGTCATCGATGTGCAAAGTCAGAAGCGCTAACCACCCTGTTGGACCATGTAGTCTATTTGTGGTAAATTGGAGTACTTACAAAAGTGTTCCTCTGTCATGCTCGTCAACTCGTGTCTATGCGCCAGCTTATTGTTTGTTATCCGATCACTGCTCGTGTTTTAACGAAATGTCATTGAAGATGAGCATTTGAAAGCACATTTGCATGTCTGGCTGTAGCTGAACGTGTAGAGATGCTCGCTGTTAGTTCTTAGCTCCCAGCATTATCGGGTTCGAATGCCATCAGAGGCAACATGTAATTTTTAATTTTTGGCTTGGTTTTTATTAATTTCGAAAAAGCATTTGAGAAGTGAAGAACAAAAGCGTGTACAAACGAAAAAATATAACAACAAGGCCATTGTTAATATGTTGGAGTAGTTTTGTGCTACTCTGATATAATGCAGGGATGGAGTATATGGTCCTGCCCTAGGACATCGCAGTGTTAATTGGACCATATTTTTTATATGAATTGTGGTTAATTTTGGAGTACTCCTTGATCCTTAGGGAGTACTCTTTACACGCATGCATGGAGTAGTCGCGACTTTTGCAGGGCACTGAGCTATGCACACCCCGTAAGTTTCTGTTGCTAATAGCGGCGAATCAGCTGCACATGATAGTAGTATGTTGAATAAGGAAATGGATTAGCAAAAAAAACCTACGGGGTGTGCATAGCTCAGTGGTTAGCGCTTCTGACTTTGCACATCGATGACGCGGGTTCCATCCCTGCTGAAAGTCTAGAAAAAGGAAGTCTGATGAGGAGATGTGGTGATCTCCGAAATAGCTGCTGTAACTTCTACCGCTTAAGCATTGTTGCTTTTTTCCATTATACCTAACAAACAAATCGTGGTACAAAGCTCAATAACACAATCGAAACAAAATACTTTTCCTTCATTTACAACCTCTTACTTTCATTCTTATTTTACTTTATTTTACTTAACTTCCTAAGCCCTACGCAGAAGCTTCTTCGCAAAAATACTGTGGATAATTGTTCGTTGGGTTAACCGCCCGCCTCTTCTTCATCCGGTCATTTGGCAGTTCAACGTAAATAACTATCAGCTGCGAGTTCGTATCGGATTCCCCCGTAAAAATGAAGTGTTTGTTGTAATTTATACCAATGACAGTATGGATTTGTGCCTATAATTTGTTGGTGTAATTTTTTACTTATATACAGCTAACACCACCTTGTTAAATACGCTTTGTTGGGATCTTAAAGCTGAAGCTCCAAACCAGGTTTTTCAGGCTTTGCGGCTTTCGAAGTCGTTCAGGCTTTTGAAGCGAGCAACTCCACAAGCTATTCGCGCTTGAAGTTTTTTACATTTTACAGTAAATATTTGCAAACATTCTCATTACAAACACTAATCTTTGAATTTTCTCTTGACACATGTTTACATAAATGATCAGAATGAAAAAAGAAATCGATTAAGCGGTGACTGTCTATCCATACGTCCGCCCGTCCGTCTTTGCACACGATAACTCTACAAAAATTTAGATATCTTAACGAAACTTGGTATGTGTACTTATTTTCCGCGAAGGACGGATGGTATTGAAAATGGGCAAATCGGACAATAACCATGCTTACCTCCCAAATAACGGTAGTTTTCAGAAACACGAAAACTGCGATACTTTAGTAACTACCGAAGCTTCTTCACTCAAAATTAATTTTTACAATCATTTTTAGCCGAAAAATAAGAATATTATAAATTTTTGGAAAATGCGCGTAGCCACGCCCACTTATGATTACACGTGTATATCTTGGGAACCGCTATACCAATTTCTCCCAAACTTGGCACGCTTGCTGGTCTTGGTACAACATGCCAAATGGCTGAAAATGTTTAAAATCGGACAATAACTATGCCCACATCCCATATAAATGTAATTTAGAGAAATACGAAATCTTCGATAAATCAGTAAATACCGAGGCTAATTTATTCAAAATTCATATTTGCAATAATTCTTTAGCACAAAATACGTTTATGATAAAATTTTGGAAAATGGGCGTGGCACTGCCCACTCATGATCACATATATGTATCTCGGTAACCGTTCTACCAATATGTACCAAACTCGGTATGATTATTGTTCTTGCCACGTAAAAGCAAAACTCTGAAAAATATTAAAATCGGACTAAAATTATGCCCACTTTTTATATAACGGTAAATTTCAGAAATTCTTGGAAATTCGCTATTTCGAAATTTAAGGACGCTAATTTACACAAAATTGATACTAACCACAATCCCTTGAAAAAAAAGTAACATTATTATGGAATTTACTGATTTGACATTTCCTTTGATTGTCTTCCGCTTATTAGTTTTTGGCGCAATTACACAGTTTGTCGCTCGATTACAGAAATTATAAGTGCAATTATATCAATAACGCTAAGTTTTACGAAAACCTCGCATTGCACAGCACTAATATTTTATGTTGTGTTCATTTCCTTTATTTATAGTGCGATTTAAAATTTAATGTTTTTCTATTTAAGGTTTTTCTGCAGACGATGTACATTCACGATCTTAACACACAGCGTTGAAAGACGGATAGTTGAATGTTTTTAATTTTTTTTAGTGTACACATTTTTTTTCTTAAAAAGATATTAGTAGCGTTCCTTATCTCCCAGAAATAGTCAGAAAAAGTCCGAAGTAGTCAGATTTAGTCCAAAAAGCGTACCTTAACTCGGATATGACAGCAAAAATGAGAGAGCAACACTCAGTGAGAGTGACTCTCATCAGTCCGAAGTAGTCAGATTTAGCCAGAAGAATTTTTTCTGGCAAAATCCTGAAAAGTGTCAAACTCAACTGAATTTAAATAAACGGAAATTAAAGAATACGCAAAAAGTGAGAATAATCTAAAAAGTAAAAAAAGTGAATTGAAATTGGAAGGAGGCAAAAAATAATTGATATAGTAAGTGTTTATTGTGCTTGTGCTTGAGTGAATGTGTTTTGTACATACATTTCCATTCTTATTTGACGTTAGCTTTGTTGTTGCCATTCTTTGGACTAAAAATTTGGTTTTTTGCGTTCCTTTACTTTTCCTGTTATTCTCTTTTAGTGAGCGCATTTTGCTTACGCTCTGGCATTTTGACACTTTTCAGATTTTAGTCCAAAAAGATAAGGAATGAACCTATTATATCTTATTTTATTTCATTACGGATACACTATAAAAAAGCAAATTTCGTTTAGAAGAAAATATGAAATTTTATATTTTTGCCCCAAATAGGGATTAATTCCTTCCCGTTTTTCTTCTTATTCTACTGAGCTTAGGCAGTATCAAATCGAGCTGTCACAACTGATGCCACCTTGTATTATTGCATCATGGAAAACGACGAGCTACGGGCCACAGCTTCCAATTTGTTATCTTCATTATCTAAACGCTTTGTTAATGACGACATAATTTCTTTTAACGCAGCAGCGACATAATGAATGAGTATGAGTTTGATATAAAAGAAGAGGAAGAGAGGTTTTGTTTGTTGATTTACCTAACCGCTTCTTCTTGTCTCGTGTGTCTATGACCCCAGCAAAACCGTTTCCCTTACTCCGTTTTTTGATAGTCTATCCCCTTTGTTAATTGACTACGACAAATTAATAATATGTGGTGATTTCAATATTAATATTCTTGTACATGATTATTTGTGTTGTGCCCTGTTGGAAAATCTTTCGAATCTTGGCCTATCGATTATTAATACGTCAGTACCGACTAGATATAGTAATAACTGCAATCCCAGTCTTCTTGACTATTTTATCGTTTCGGACTGTTCTTCTGTTTTAAAAATTTATCAATTATCATTTATCTCCGACCATGAGATGATCTTTTGTGCGGTGGATATTGATTTCAACTGCTCCAGCCCAGAGCAGATGTACACGTTTAGGGACTTTCGTTCGTTTGATGTGAACGCATTTGTAAAGATCTTAGCAACGTTGATTGGCGTAACTGCTGGTATCTCGTGACGGCTAATGAGAAACCTGACTTCCTTAACTTTAACTTATCAACTATTTTTAATGCTCACATACCTATCCGTCATGCTAAAATTAAATCGTGTCCCTGGTTTAATTCTATGGTTCAAACTGCCATCAAAGCACGTACAAAAGCGTATCGTGTTTGGAAAATAAACAGTTCGCAAAACAATTGGAATGTCTTTCGCACGGCAAGAAATAGCGCCACCACCCATATAATTCGAAGAGAGAAGCGCCGTTATTCCACATCTAAACTTGACCCTTCTCTATCTTCCGGCGAGCTATGGCGCAATATTGAAACCCTTCGGTTACACCCTAAGGATCATACTGAGTGCTCTTTAGATGCGAATAGCATCAACGATGCTTTCCTAAGTAGTGTATCGTCCATTGTTTCTCCGTCAGACTTTGTTCCCTGTAGTTCAACTCTATATTCAGATATACCATTTGTTCTTTTCTAATGTGTCTGAGTCGGATGTTATTAAATGTATTTGCCAAATTAAGTCTAACGCAGTTGGGGAGGACGGCATACCTCTTCGCTTTATTAAACTGGCCCAGTCGTACATTATCGGTCCGTTGACTCACATAATTAATCACTGCATTACTACATCGTGTTTTCCTAGCCCCTGGAAAGTCGCTTCCATCTGTCCCATTGCAAAATGCAAACATGTTTGGTCCCGTCGTGACTTCCGACCTATAAGTGTTCTTCGTGCCCTATCCAAAGTATTTGAATCTATAATGTCTGAGCAAATTTCCTCACTCCTATCAGATAAGAACCTCTTATCTTCATTTCAGTCAGGATTTAGAGCAGGGCATGGATGTTCAACAGCTATGGTAAAAATTCTTGGCAATCTTAGAATTAACTTTAACATCGGTGAATTGTCACTCTTATGCTTGCTTGACTTTACTAAGGCATTTGACTTAGTTGACCATTCACTGCTTTGCTCAAAACTCAAATATTACTTCGGGTTTGGGGAATCAGCATTAACACTCATGAGGAGCTACATAATGAGCCGGTATCAGCGAGTGAAAGTTGGGTCGACAGTATCGCACGCTAAGCGTCTGATGCGGGGCTTTCCACAAGGGTCCATTTTGGGCCCTTTATTATTTAGTAAATTTATAAATGATATTTTTCGGACCAGTAGGTATGCCAGCATGCATGCGTATGCTGTTGACATTAAACTTTATTTCTCCGGCCGATTCGAAAATAAGGATGCTATTGCCATAAATTTAAACAAAGACTTAGATTCTGTTTTACGTTGGGCTACTATGAACGGACTTTGTCTGAATCCCTCCAAGTCTTATGTATTACCAGTCTACAAGAAGAAATTTAATATCGATAGTATCCCTTCGCTATATTTAAATAATAAAGCCTTAAAGCTGGTTACCAAAATAACTAACTTGGGGTTTGTTATCAATTCTAACCTTAGCTGTTGTGATCAACTTAACTCTGTAGTGAGCAAAGTATATTGAGTACTTAGAAATCTGAGGCTTCGGGCATCCTTCACTCCAGTTGTCCCTAGACGAATGCGCTAGCAACGTGCTAACGTCAGTTAATTGTACCTATAATAACGTACTCAGAGTTGGTATATAGCAAACTTGATTCCGCCTCTGCCCATAAGATTGACATTTTATTTAATCACGTCACTCGGTACGTATTTGGTATTCGTAAATTTTACCATATATCTGCCTGGAGGTCTTCCTTGCTGGGGTGTGAAATCTCCGACTACATAAAGGACAGAAACAGCATTTCCCTTTTCCGACTTATGGATACGAAGATACCTTATTACCTATATGAAAAACTTATCTTTCCTAAGTCGGAACGATCGTACGACTTAATCTTACCTCTGTACAATTTTAACAATTCCACAAGACTGTTTTTCATTAACGCTATACGAATCTGGAACTCCATTCCTATTAATGTTAGAAGCAAACTTAACAAGAGCAACTTTAAAGCTATTTTGTATACCCACTTCTCTTCAAATCGATGAACCAATCTGTATTTGCAATCTGTATTTGTAATATTTATCTATATTATAAATACTTTCGATATTTGTTGTAAGATTTAATATTCTATCGTTGTATGTATTTTATTTGTAATTTGTAATTTGTATGAACTTGTTGTACTAAAAAAGGCTAAGGCCCAATTTCAGATGGCCTACATAAGTAGAAATTGTTGATTAACTTCCACTACTCATTTTCAGATCATACATTTAATCTGCACTTAAATGGCCAATATTGGCTATTTAAATATGAGATATGCAACCCTGTGTGTGTACCACAAAACCAAGATTGATTGGTAGGTTGTTTAATCAATCCCACCAAAGCCCACCAAAAAACAATCAGCTGTTCAGCACAAAATATAAACAAAGAAGCGAATGCAACAACAATTTCAAGGAACAAGCAGCAGTGCTGCCAACTGTTTGGCATATTTAAACAAAGTTGATCTGAAACCCAACGAAAGTTAAATGGCATTTAAACAACAATCCACAATTAAACTTAAGTGCCATTTAAATATTCATTTGAAATTGGCCCTAAGTCTTATTGTTCTAATGTGTTTGAAATAAATGAGAAATGAGGGTTATAATCCCTAAGCGTGTCCGAAGGCCGCCTACGCAGAAAGTAGTTATGTTCAAAAATACCGTGGATGGCGTAAGGGGTTTCGGCCTCCTTTATTTCGCAAATTTCGCAACACAGAAAGGAGAATTCTACCTAGTTAGGGTTATAATCCCTAAGCGCGGCCAAAGGCTTCCTACGCAGAAACTTCTTCGCAAAAATAAGGCTTGTGCGAAATGCAATCACAACCGCAGTGTTGCGCGAATTATTAAAGAATCACGTTCGGTGGGAATTTCCTGCAACGTTTTATCAAGTGGGAAGTTACTACAGTATTGCAGTATTGCCCCTTTTGTTACGTGCCTCGAACAGGCCCATACTGTGGATAATTGCTCGTTGGGTTAACCGCCCGCCTCTTCTTCATTCGGTCATCAGACAGTTCAACGTAAAAACTATTAGCTGCGAATTCGTATCGGCTTCCCCCATGATTCAATAACACAAGGTTATGTAATTTGTGACAGCTAAAATTTGACACTCCTTTATCTAGATTTGTATTTTGGAAGTAGGAGAAAGGGGAAGAATGTGATCGCCTTTTGCGAAAACGGTAGTGGAAAGGTACTAAAAAAAGTGCGCAAAGTATACAATTAGAAGTAAAATGTGTGTTATCAATTCTATGTAAACTTGCAATATATTTGGTGTTTTAATGGAAATACTAAAAAATACGTAAAAATATGGACTTTTAATTTAAGTTATTCGTCATTTCCTGGAACAAATCTAGAATACCCACTGTTCAGCTATGCAAAAACGAAAAATGCAGATCAATAGAACTTTTTACGCTCATTTCAACCAAGCGAAAATTATTTAGCGCAAGTAAAATACAAAGACGTTTTAGAAGGTTAAAGTTAAATTTTTTGATTGTTTTAAATATTAATATCTTATGAACCATAACACCAATTAAAAAACTAATAACGCCACCATAAAGATAATCAATTTATCTTTCAGCTGATATACATAATTGAAGTTGTTTTTTACATATTTAAACCAAAACCACTAAAAAACGAGCAAATGGTATTTTTTCATGAAATTACCTTTTTTGAGAAAAAACTGCATGATTAATGGTAATGAAATTTATATTATTTAGAAAGTACACGTTATTATCTTTAATGCGGTATACATATTTTATCATGATCTACTTTTGGGTTTTAAGAATTAAGTGATAATGAAAAATATAAATAAACATATTTTCTTTATTTTTTACCTGCGCCAAATAATTTTGATATCGTTGAAATCAGCGTAAAAAGCTCTATCAATCGGCATTTTTGCTTATTTTATAGCTAAAATGTCGCTATTCTAAACTTTTTTAATAGGTTAAATTATTATTATTATTAATTAATTTGTTTCAGTAGTACAGAGTAAGACTTATGTCTTTTAATAGTACTTCAACTATATATATATATATTATGTTTTACAATACTTATTTTACTATGCAAACAACAAATTTTATTAAACGACAAAATACAATATATGTAACTTAACAATAACAACGAGTATGACTTAATTAATAGAAAAGAAAAAAATATCAGAATGGAACAGAAATAGTGGGGAGAGATAGAGCAAATTTTAATGCCCTTACACAATGCTATCAGTCATTTTTAAAATAATTGTAGATTTGTGTCTTGTAGTTGAATCTGTTTAACCCACTCTTTACGGTCTCAGGTAATCAATTCCAGACTCTTACTGCGTTAATGGAAAATAGTCTTGATGATGCCAGGTAAGTAAATTTTGGAACAATAAAACTGTTGTGTCTCTGTGACCTTACTGGTATCAGCTTCTCAAAGAGATAGGCAGGTATTTTAAATACAGTAACTTTGTAAATAAATATACAATTCCTAGCGGCCAAATAGTTCTCAAGACTACAACCCAGGATATTTGTTCGACAGGCAGAAATGTGCTCATATCTACCAATCCCATATACATAACGTGTAGCATTGTTGAATGCTACATTGAGTTTATGGCAAGATATTGAGTCCAGTTTGCTGTATACTACCTCAGAGTAGGTGATGATTGGCATAATTAGTTGGAGAACTAATTTACGCCTGGTTTCCAGTGGCGTAAATGTTGCAGAAACTCTCAGCTTACGCAGTATCGCATACACGCTGCTCACAACCTTATTTATGTGGTCAGTACATGTAAGTTTAGAGTTAAGAAAAAAACCTAAATTTCTTATCTTATCCGTAAAACTAAGCGGACTGGTACCTATCCACAGTTTTGGAATACAAACGACATACACCACACTATTACATACAGGCAATACATACGACTTTGACACATTTAAACATAGAGAATTTCCAGCAGCCCAAACAGAAATTGCAGACAAGTCACTGTTTATTTTGAAACATAAATCCTCAACGAGACCAATACGACTGGACAGGTACAATTGTATGTCATCAGCATACGCATGGATATTCACATATTGACAAACAGAAAAGACATCATTGACAAAGAGACTGAATAACAGTGGACAGAACCTTGTGGAACACCAGCATACACAAATCTAGGCCGGGATATTAGTTTGTTTGACTTAACCTTCTGCGTTCTACCCTCCAGGTAGCTAACCATAAGTTTCACCGCACTGTCTTTGAAGCCGAAATAATGTTTGAGCTTCAAACACAACAATTTGTGATTCACTGAGTCAAACGCCTTTGAGAAGTCGAGTAAGCAAAGAAGTGTCAGGTCGCCATTGTCAAAGTTAATTCTAATATCATGCAGTATTTTGACCACTGCCGTCGAACAACTATGTTTTTGTCGGAAGCCAGATTGTAGTGGAGAAAGCAGACTATTTTCTTGCACAAATGCAGAAATTTGCACAGCCATTAAGTTTTCACAAGCTTTCGAAAAGACAGACAGTATGCTGACAGGTCTATAGTCGCCAGCATAAGTAGCATTCGTCTTCTTCGGAACTGGCAAAATTAGCTTTTTTCCAAACTGCTGGAAAGCATGAGCTGGTAAAACAATGGTTTATTATATAGGTCAGAGGACCTATTTTAAAATCAATTACTCTTTTGACGAATTTCAGCGAGATTTCATCTTCCCCTATAGCGTTAGACTTAATTTTTGACAGGGCCTTCAGGACCTCAACTTCGCTAACTGCCATAAATTGAAACTCGTGTTTTGGACTAGCACAAGACATGAAATCCTTCAACACGCGAGCAGAATGGTTTTTGTTGTTGGCACTGATAAAATATTCGTTCAGCTCATCGACGTCCTTCCTTCGTTCCTTCGAGGGGAGTGACGGATTTAGTCTTGAATAGCTGTACCAACGTTTTGCTTGTCTTATTATAGCAGTAGTTTCATTTCGAATTTCCTTGTAACGATTCCAAGAAGTGTCCGTTCGATTTTTTCTCCACTTAGCATAAGACTTATTGCGTTTCCTAATGGCAGAACGAACTTTGGAATTGTACCAAGGACACGAACTATTTACAATATTTACAGAACACAGTGGAACATGCACATTAAACAACATGGACAAATTATTGTTGAGGAAGTCAAGTTTATCACCAACAGTGGGAAGAAACCAACATTCATTCCAATAAATATTGCTCAGGTCTGAAAACAAAGAATCTACATTCAACGACTTAAAATCACGATACACAAAGGTAGCACCTAAACCTGGACGATTCATCACAACATCAAGAGAACAAAATATTAAGTCATGGTCGGAAATAAAATCTACTTGGTCAAATTTAAGAATATGCGAGAGGTTGCAGGTAATAAAATAATCCAGGAGACTAGGTGGGGAGTTATTTGCATACCTCGTTGGCATAGTTTCGTTAACAACACAAAGCCCTGCTGTTGCCAATTGGTCCAATAATTTACTACTACTGGGATCGTTTACTAATAGATTTACATTAAAATCACCACAGATAAGAATACGCTCATAGTCTAACACAAATTCAGACAGGTCAAAAACTAATGTATCTAGAGCTATACCCTTATTAGGATTATAAACACATGCGAGTAAGACGCGATTCACGCCATCAGATACTTCAGTAATTATGTATTCAGTTTCGCAGTTGTTTGATTTTACTAACAGTTTGAGTTTCAGACTTTTGTTACAGTACACTGCAACTCCCCCCCCCCTTTTTTAAGTCTACGATCATGCCTCAATAAATTGTAGCCGTTTAAAGATAGGTTGAAATCAGGAAGGTCACTATGGAACCAAGTCTCAGAAACACAAATTACATCCACTGCAGACTCTTCAAAGACGTACCTAGCTAAGTCAAGTTTATCACGGCTTAGACTACGTGCATTAAAATGCACCACATTAAAACCATCATTTTGTTTACATAAAATATCAATAATACATTTCTTATTTTCACTAACGCAAAGGCCTGACTTATCGAGCAGACCTACAATCGCAAATCCGGGCTAGAACAGAAACAACCAAAAACAAGCAAACGAAGCATGTATACATATTTGCATAAGTGCAAGACAATAACAAAGAAAGGGCATGATAGTGAAAGGCGGGTAGTTAGGAAAATCCTATGAAATTTAAGAGAGCAGTAGAAATTATAAATAAATTTAAGATAATATGCAGGGAAATTAAGAGGAAAACAGCAGAGAAGAGAGGTATAATAAAAGAAGAAACAAGAGCAGGTACCACATAAACAAATGATAAACATAACAGCTATACTTAAACATACGTTATCAGGTGCCTGCAGCAACAACACTTTTGATGCTATCTATATTGAGTACCTTCACAGCTTTACACTTAGGGCGAACGCGTACATACACATACCCACGAACTGAAAAGGCAGCTACAAGTTTTTGATCTCTTCTTAGCTGTATTGCGAAGCGCATTAGCTCGCGGTTGTTTTTTGTAAGACACTCATGTATGTGTATTTTCCCATCTGAGCTCAGGCCAACATCACGGAGCAATAGCGGCCGCATTTTTTCTTTGCAAAAGCGAGCCACTGATTTGAAAAGGGTGGATCGATCAGCAGAAGATGCTAACTTGACAATCACCGCAGCAGCGGAATTGCTCTGTTTAGATACTCGAAAGGCCGAGCGAACTTGAAGCACAGGTAAATCCAATAACTGACACAGGTTGCCGAAGGTATCCCCCAAATTCTCACCATCCACATAGGGGTTTGGTTTTGACATTTGTTAAGCTCAGTCTTAAGCAGCGCCACTTCCATTTGCAGCTGCTCATTTTGCGCAATTTTAGCTTCTGCCTTTCCCTCTTGTTCTTCCATTTTACGTAATGCCTTTTTTAGATTCGCCAGCTCAGCCGTTAACTCGCCAAATCGCTGCATCACTCGCTCTTCAGATGATTTTAACCGTTCAGCTATCTCTTCCACAATACTCTTCCTCTGTGAATCCAGTTGCTCCTCAATACGTTCAAGCCAAGATGTAGGTGGGGAGCTCTCTTTTTTCTCAGTTTTACTGAGAGAACCATTCTGCGGAGTACATACCGCTTGACGCGCAACTTTTCTTGTTGTCATATTTATTTTTATTTTAAATTAAATTGCGATGATTAAAAATAATATAACTATTGCATACGCAAAATATTGTCAACAGAGCTACTCGATATGAGGTGTAGAGATATTTCAGTGAGACCCGCTATCACTTTAAACGCAAACAATTGATCAAACACTCGGAATAAATATACAGCTGCAGCGCACCGACAAACGCGTCTACTCAGCTTGACATTCTTTTTTGCTCCAGAAAATTACGCGAACGAAGGTGATGCCAACAGATATTTAGTATGAAGAGTCTTTGGTTTTACTACTAATATAACTAGTACAAGTAAAGGAGCCGATTTTATGTGTGGGAGCGAGAAGACTGTTTTATTACAAAACGTTTCTATTATTGAATCATGGGCTTCTCCCGTAAACATGAAGTGTTTGTTGTAATTTATACCCATGATGCAATAATACAAGGTGGTATCAGTTGTGACAGCTCGATTTGACACTACCTTAGCTCCGTAGAATGAGAAGAAAAACGGGAAGAAATGAATCCCCATATGGGGGAAAAATATAAAATTACACATTTTCTCCTTAACAAAATTTGCTTTTTTATGGTGTATTCGTTATGAAATGAAATAAAATAAGATAAAATACCTTTTTAAGAAAACAAAGTGTGTATACTGAGAAAAAATGAAAAGCATTCAACTATATTAATGGGCAAAGAATAGTGAAAGAAGTAACACTGTTTCACGTAAGGTAGTCAATATGGCGGAATTAGAGCGAGATGTTGCCAACTGATAACACCTTGTATTATTGCATCATGATTTATACCAATGACAGTATGGATAAGTGCGTATAATTGGTTGGTGTAATTTTTTACTTATATACGGCTAACACCTTCTTGCTAAATACGCCTTGTTGGGATCTTAAAGCTGAAGCTCCATAGCAGTTTTTTCAGGCGTTGCGGCTTTCGAAGTCGTTCAGGCTTTTCAAGCGAGACACTCCACAAGCTTTTCACGCTTGAAGTTTTTTACATTTTACAGTAAATATTTGCAAACATTCTCATTACAAACACTAATCTTTGAATTTTCTCTTTTTAAAATTTACGAAGATTGTTTTATAAAATAGTTAACGATTTGGTAGCAAATTGTAGAAAGTTGGGGTGTTCACAGTTCGTTCCAAATAGTTTCTCAAAATATAGACGTCTACATTTTAAGACGTTTTCTAACCGTAAAATCTGTGGTGTTGTTGTTTCCCATACAAAATTGGAAAACGACGGCGTCTACATTTTGTCACACTCAAAGGTATGTTTTTTACGCGTCTACATTTTGCAACCTCGCAGCAGGGTTGCATGATGGCAATACCAATCGCATTTTTTTTATTTATTGGGCACGTTTTCTGTATTTGCATTTAATTTGAGCGCAATTTCTGATGAAAAGAAACAAATCAAGGAAAAGAAATATTAGGAATTGGTAATTAAGTTAAATAATTACAATTTTTCAGAAACAAAATCGAAAGGCGATATATAAAAAAGCACGCAAAGAAGAAATGTCTGGCAACACCAGTAAAGTTTTGAGACGATTTTGCGACGAGTGCTAGAAAGGGGTGCTCACAGTTTGATGCTAAAGATGTCTCAACATGTAGACGTCTACATTTTCAGACACAATTTGGAACGAACTGTGAACACCCCAAGTATTTTGTTGACAAATACCCAGAAGTGTTGGGATGTGTTTTCCGACAAATGAGATATCGACTATATAATTAGAGTTTGATAAAAGTGATACTACTTTTACTATTTAATTTTAATTGATTCAGTACTTTTGTTCCCTTTTTATACCCGAGCGTACTTGTGCACAAGGGTATTATAACTTGGTTCGCATAAGGGTTGTTTGTAACAGACAAAACGAATCGAGATAGGTATAGACACATGTATACATAAATGATCAGAATGAAAAAAAATCGATTAAGCGGTGACTGTCTGTACGTCCGTCCGTCTGTGCGCACGATGACTCGAGTAAAAATTTGGATATATTATCGAAACTTGGTATGTGTACTTATTGTCGGCGTGGGACGGATGGTATTGAAAATGGGCAAATCAGACAATAACCACACTTACCTCCCATATAACGGTAGTTGCCAGAAATACGAAAACTGCGATATTTTAGTAACTACTGAAGCTTATTCACTCAAAACTAATATTTAAAAAAATTTTTAGGCGAAAAATAAGATTATAAATTTTTGGAAAATGGGCGTAGCCACGCCCACATATGATTACACGTGTATATCTTGGGAACCGCTATACCAATTTCTCCCAAACTTAGCACGGTTGTTGGTCTTGGTACAACATACCAACTGGCTGACAATTTTTAAAATCGGACAATAACCACGCCCACATCCCGTATAAATGTAATTTGGACAAATACGAAATCTTCGATAAATCAGTAAATACCGAAGCTAATTTATTCAAAATTGATATTTGCAATAATTCTTTAGCACAAAATACGTTTATGATAAAATTTTGGAAAATGGGCGTGGCACCGCCCACTCATGATCACATATATGTATCTCGGTAACCGTTTGACCAATATGTGCCACATAAAAGCAAAACGCTGAAAACGGTAAATTTCAGAAATGCTTGAAACTACGCTATTTCGAAATTTAAGGACGCTAATTTACACAAAATTTATACTAACCACAATCCCTTGAAAAGAAGTAACATTATATGGAATTTGGAAAATGGGCGTGATACTGCCCACATGTAACTACAAATTTTATCGAAGATGTTTGAAATAGGGATAAATCCACCCCCTGCTTATTATGTAGCGGTAGTTTTCGGAAAGGTGAAAAACACTATATTTGATACTTGCGCCGGGAATCTAATGTTCGGCTCCGCCCGAACTTAGACTTTTTTACTTGTTCATATTAATGTTCAAACAATAAATAATTTTTCCTTGCATTTTATTGCCTAAACTTTGTGTAAATTCCTTTAAAATATGGTAAGTGGTATCGATTACGCCATTATAATTTTCGAATGAATAACTGGCAGATGACGCCTGAACAGCCTAAAAAGCCTGAAACAAGCGAAAGTTGGCATCTTTCAGGCTTTTCGGACTTCGACTGTGGAGCAGCTTCTATACAATTGCTTTATATCACCTGTCAGGTGTTGCGGCTTTCGAATTCGTTCAGGCTTTACATGCTTTTCAAGCGAGCAACTCCTCAACAAGCTTTTCGCGCTTGAAGTTTATCTACATTTTGCAGTAAATATTTGCAAACATTCTCATTGCGAACACTAATCTTTGAATTTCCTCTTTTTAAAATTTACAAAGATTGTTTTATAAAATAATTAACGATTTAGTAGCAAATTGAAGAAAATATTTTGTTGACAAATATCCAGAAGTGTTGGGATGAGTTTTCCGACAGATGAGATATCGACTATACAATTAGAGTTCGATAAAAGTGATACTTCTTTTACCATTTAATTTTAATTTATTCAATACTCTTGTTCCCTTTTTCATATTAATATTCAAAGAATAAATAATTTTTCCCTGCATTTTATTGTTAAAACTTTGAGACAATTTACACGACGACTTTTAACCCTGCGTTTTTGGCACGCTCCATTTTAACAAAGTCTTCGAAAATCCTCGTGCATTTACACGATGACTTTTTCTTTGTGGCGTTTCTTGCGTATTTTTGACATTTAAGCCTAGCGAATCGCGAACTCAAAGCAAAAATACGAAAACTGAACTCGATAAAAGCGAAACGTCAAAAAACCCCTCGATTTCGCTCACCGTGCGTGCTTGCCTACCCCGCTGACTTCGCTACACTTCCTGCCTACAAGCTCGACACGCATGACTTTCCACCCAGGGTGAAAAGTCATCGTGTAAATTGGCTCTTTGTGTAACATTCCATTAAAATATGTTAAGTGTTATCGATTACGCCATTGTAATGTTCGAATGAATAACTGGCAAACGACGCCTGAGAAGCCTACAAAGCCTGAAACAAGTTCAAAAGTTGGCTTTTTTCAGGCTTTTCGGACTTCGATTGTGGAGCAGTTTCTATAAAATCGCACTTAATCATCTGTCGTTCAGGTTTTACAGGCTTTTCAAGCGAGCAACTCCACAACAAGCTTTTCGCGCTTGAAGTTTCTTTACATTTTGCAGTAAATATTTGCAAACATTCCCATTACAAACACTAATCTTTGAATTTTCTCATTTTAAAATTTACAAAGATTGTTTTATAAAATAGTTAACGATTTAGTAGCAAATTGTAGAAATTAATTTGTTGACAAATACCCAGAAGTGATGGGATGAGTTTTCCGACAAATGAGATATTGACTATACAATTAGATTTCGATAAATGTGATACCTATTTTACCATTTCATTTTAATTTATTTAATACTCTTGTTCCCCTTTTCATATTAATGTTTAAACAATAAATAATTTTTCCTTGCATTTTATTGCCTAAACTTTTTGTTATATTCCTTTAAAATATGTTAAGTGTAATCGATTACGCCATTGTTATGTTCGAATGAATAGCTGTCAGACGACGCCTGAAAAGCCTGCAAAGCCTAAACCAATTTCGAAATTTGACATATTTCAGGCTTTTCATGTTGTGCAGATTTCGGTTGTGAAGCAGCTTCTATACAACGGCTAAAAAACCAGCTATGGAGCTTCAGCTTATCTCTCACGGTTTCACACTGGATGAAAACTGGCAGAACAAAATGCGTATACATATAGCGCGTTTGAATGTATTTGTAACTTTTGTGCTTCAAAATTGCGTACCCATCTTGCAAAACATAAGAAATATACAACAATCGTCAATGACAACAAATTGGCGACTCAGTGATTTATTGCCGTGTTGATAAATTGGCAACATCATTTCTTTCATAAAAATGTTTCAATAAATAAGTTCTCAAAAATTCCCAAACTTATGAATTTCGCGTCAACAATATTTTCTAAAGCATCGAATTTATGCCAAAGATAGGATTGAAAAAGAGAGAGAGATAACTAATTGGGTTAAGTTGGCGAGTTGCTTTCTACATATATTTTTTAACAACTTACATAACAACTCCATATATCAAAAAATAACGAAGTTACTTTATTGACTCATTTTTATGAACGAGTTTCTTTTTATCTGTGAGATTTGGCTTAATTTTCAACATTCCAATTAAAAAAATGGGCCCAAGAGGGTCAGAACATGAGTGAAAAAACGGAAGAGATTTGAAGTGAAGTGGAGTGGAGTAATTTAAAAATTTTTTAAAAATCTGAGTAAATCTACTCTGATCGGAGTTGAAATCCGAACACTGGTAGGGAAACAATTTTTTCAATTTGAACGCTGATGGCCAAAAGATTTCGGGAGAACACAAGGTTGTACCAGATTTTCGACGTGATATCGAGTTGGTGTTTTGAGAACGGAACGAAGTAGATTTAAAGTCAGACAGAGATGAGTAGATTTATGGGTCGATTACGGATAGCAACACAACCACGGTTCGGTTGCCAGCTGACAACGCAACTGGAAAGAGAATTTGTATTACGAATGGCAACTATCGTCAGTTGCTGTAGAGTTATCGATAATCGAAATTTGGCAGTTCAACCACCAGCAAGCGGCTGTAAACAAGCTGTGCGAGTAAAATTAAATTATTAAAATAAAGAGTTTTAAAGAAAGGACAGCAATAAAGCTAAATTCATCACAATTATTTGCTTAAGAGGAAGAGAAATGCATGAACGCGGCGTCAATCAGGCGACACTTAAAGAATAATTCCAATCTTCAAGAGCTACCGCGTGTACTGTAAGCAAAAGTTAATGCTTTCTTTTGTTATCGTTTTGTGTTAATTTTCAAAACATATTGAAGACTTCCAAAAGAAGCTTTAGTATAATTGGTTAATAAACAGATGAACCACTTCGTTCAACTTCAATACCTCCGCTCATAAAAGCTTACGCCCATCTTCGATTTTTCCCAGAAGGAAGGGCCACAGCAATGACTTTAGTTTGGAAAACTGGGTGTGTCGATAGTTAATAGTAAATTTGCAATCAGTGTTCGCTTTGTTTCGCCAAAAGGGCGTTCTCCACGGGAACTAAAATTCCAAGATATTGGTTTGTTATTTTCACCATATTCTGTAAAATTAAACTGCATTGCAAAATGTTAATATCGTTCAAATTATTAAAAAGTAAAATATATGACACACTTTTAAATTTTCGCTCCTAAATACGCTCCAAAAACATTCTCAGCAACCACTAAAATGTAGTCGCCTGTATACACAATTTGTATCAACTACAGTTGTCAGTTGAAAGTTCCCAGTTGTCATCTGTAATATCGTTTTGGCAACTAGCAACGCAACTGAAGTTCGATTGCTATCGATAATCTACCCATTAAAGGTTTTCAAAAACCGGAGTAAATCTCTCTTATGGAAGTTTTTGTCCGAACATTTCCTTTTTTAACGCTAATGACCCAGATGGCGGGAAAACACAGGTTTTCGACGTGGGTTCGGAAGGAAACGCATGCACAGGTATGCAAATTCGTTATCCCGTTATCCGAAAAAATTTGTTTGATGATGCATTTCCGAACGTAATTTTTTTGCAGTTATGTATTCGAAAAAATTTGTTAGATGATATATTTCCGAACATTTTTGTAATTTGCAGGTTTTAAATTTTAAATTTTTTCAAATGAATTGGTATTCTGAGTACACAGTTTTATAGCCATTAAATTTCAGTATAATTTAGTGAAACCTCAGTATATCAAATGTGGTGAAGTCCTTTATGGGGATAAAGTTTCCAGAGTTGAAATTTTAGGTAGCACACAATTTCTTCCACGCATGGTTGCTTTTCAGCACGGATGAAAGAAACTTACGAAATATTTGAAAAAAAAAATATATATATAATACATTAATTTTCAAAAGAAATACCATATAATGTATGTACTCTGATTAATAATATTAAAAAATGTGCACTGAATAAAAGTTTTACTTAAAATTACATCCCTGATTCTCGTTCTTTCTGTATTGCATCGTGGTGAATTCACATTTCTCAGAAATTTGACAACAAAACAAAATGAAGGGAGTGTTTTATTTGCTAATTTTTGCGATTTCCATTGTTTAATGTAAATTTATGTCTTTTTAGGATATGTTGAGGCAACAGAGAAGGCGCAGTTGGAAAATGAAGCTATTAGTAATGAAGTAGCAGTGCAGGCACATTTGGAAAATTATTCCGATAAGCAAGATGAATTTGGGAAAGTAAGTGGCTGGTTGCAGCATATCGTTGTATAGAAAAAGTATTTAGTTAAATGAAATTGTGTTTAAGGGCGGTATTATCACTTGCGAAACGAATGAATTTGGCGAAGCGAACGGTTTGGCGAAGCGAATGGATTGGCGCACGCAACTTCAATATGCATTAAGAGTGTTATTTTTTACCAGCTTGTGGAAGTTCTTGGCATCGCGAACATTTTTAATGGCTTCTCTGTCCTTTATTTCGCTTCGCCAAACCGTTCGCTTCGCCAAAATTCGCTTCGCAAGTGATAGAAATAGTAATAGAAATATTATAAATCGAGTGGCGTTATTTACGATGTGCTCCAAATATTTGGCGAACTTTTTTTCGCCTTTTCCTTTTCAACGTGCTAAATGACAAGTTAAGATGACTGCCACCACGGCCGGTAAAAAGCTCGAAGCAAAGGGGAACCTTCCAGGAAGCTGCCTGTTGTTCCCGAGTCGAAGCTGAAGTTCAGCAATAAGCAGGTCAGCAAACGTGCTACCCTGATCAAGCGTAAACTAAAGCGCTCTGCTGTGATTGCACTCCGCAACCGTGAAAACTTAGTGCGTGCTGAGAAATATCACGCAAAATATCTCTGTGATGAACGCCGTCTGGCAAAGAAGCGCGGCCAATGCTACAGGCATGCAGAAGCCAAATTGGCATTTTTGATCCATATACGCGGTATCAACAAAGTTGCACCAAAAGTGCGTAAAGTTGTGCAGTTGTTCCATCTTTGCCACATTAACAACAGTGTGTTCATTAAATTGAACAAGGCAACCATTAATATGCTACGTACTGACGAACCCTATATTACATGGGGTTATCCAAATCTTAAGTCAGTTCGTGAATTGATCTACAAACGTGAAATTGTTAAGCACAACCATCTATGTATGTGTCCCAACCTCTGAAAACTTTGTGATCGAACGCAAATGATATTCAGTGCGTACATTATTTGGCGCACGAAATATTCACTGGATCGCACTTCAAGAAAGCGTCCAACTTTCTGTGGCCATTCGAGCTCAACACATCAACCGGCGGCTGGCGCAAGAAGGTCAATCACCACGTTGAGGTTGGTGATTTCGGTAGCCGTGAAGATAAGATCAACAAACTGCTGCGAAGGTAGGTTTAAATAAATTTTTTGGTGTACTAGGTGGAGTAGTTTTTTCGAAAATATTTAATATACATAATAAAAATAAAATATAATGTTTTTTTGTAACTTTCTGGAGAGTATAAACCGCAAATATGCCAAATGGAAGGAAGCTTATATTCACAATTCCTTGAAGAATGTCGAAACTCCATTGCCGGGTCCGGTAGCCGACGAAGATGGTGAATTCGGCGCTTGTGGAGGCGCTGCAGCTAATGCCTCGGGCGATGGCAAAGGTAATACATTAATTTTTGAAAGAAATACAATATAATGTATGTACTCTGATTAATAAAATTAAAAAATGTCCACTGAATAAAAGTTTTACTTAAAACTACATCCCTGGTTCTCGTTCTTTCTGTATTGCATCGTGGTGAATTCACATTTCTCAGAAATTTGACAACAAAACAAAATGAAGGGAGTGTTTTATTTGCTAATTTTTGCGATTTCCATTGTTTAATGTAAATTTATGTCTTTTTAGGATACGTTGAGGCAACAGAGAAGTCGCAGTAGGAAAATGAAGTTATTAGTAATGAAGTCGCAGTGCAGGCATATTTAGAAAATTATTCCGATAAGCAAGATGAATTTGGGAAAGTAAGTGGCTGGTTGCAGCATATCTATGTATTAAAAAAGTATTTAATTAAATGAAATTAAATTAATTAATTATTAATTTAATTAAATTGGCGCAAGAAGGTTAATCAGTAGCCGTGAAGATGAGATCAACAAACTGCTGCGAAGGATGGTTTAAATAAATTTTATGGTGTACTAGGTGGAGTATTTTTATTTCAAAAATATATAATATACATAATAAAAATAAAATATTATGGTTTTTGTTTTTGTTATTTTTTGGCCTTATAACAATTATATTCAACAATTTATATTGAGTTCGAGGCCGTTTTTTAAATGAAAATTTATTGTGGAAAAGCAACAATAATTTGAAAAAATGGTAGAAGTGATAGCTATTTCGGAAATCACCATTTCCTCATCAGACTTCTTTCAGTAGGATTCGAACCGACGATCCCACTGACTCAGCCAGTTGCCTATGCACCGTGCTAAGTACGCCTTGTAAATTAACGTTTGCGTTTTTCCACTATTTTCATTTTTGTTATGCCAACACAATCAAGCGCAGCTATTCCGCTGCAATTCACTTGATCATGTGGTTGTTGATATTGTTGGTTTTTGCTAATAATTCTATTTTTAGAATGTTATTTTTTTGGCCCCATAGCAAATATATTCAACAATTTATATTGAGCTCGAGGCCGTTTTTAAATGAAAATTTATTGTGGACAAGCAGTTCCTCCCATATCGAGATATTTTTCCAACATATTTTGAAAGATCACGATGTAGCAAACATATGTGGCACGTTCCAGAAGCCGCCACTTGGGATTTGCCGATTTTGTCAATTCTCAAGTGAAGGTAAACAACGCTTTAGAAGCTTTTGATGCACTGAAATTTGCTAACACTTTCACAAAAATCGCCGTTTTTTAACATTTTCGCTATTAGTTATTTTTATAAATCATATAATTTGCAATTTAACACAAAACCACGTTTCCTGTCGAAAAATTGAATATTGAGAAAATTTAATATTTTACAGTTTATTTTATAATCCCATTCTGACTGTTATTAGTGTTTAGTGTTGGACAATTTTTGCTCTTAAAATTAAGAAAATTATGTCGAGCAAAAATAAAACTACACAAAAATGCGAATATGTGGTAGATTTCAGACCTTGCTTGGTAGATGTGGTAGATACTCAAAAAAGTGGAAGATCTACCACAATGTGGTAGAAGTCCGATCACTGATTCGTTGTCCAGGATTATTTATACAATTTTATCAAAGCTATACTCGATAAAAACATGCTTTGGCATTTCTCCTCAGATGGAAACTTGAACAAGGATCCTCCTGGACATCTGCATACTCACCTTTTTGGCATCTTCGCTGAAAGGGTATGCATTATTAGTAACCTAGATTTATTTACTATATTAATATAATCACTTTTTACGTTATTTATCACTTTCAAACAGAGACCGTACCGGTTATGCATTTTATAATAAAAAGCAAAACATTTAAGTTATTTTTTGACTTTTATTATTTTGAGCAAATAATACCGGGTAATTTTGCTTTTTTATTTTTTTAAGGCAAAAATATAAGTTGAAATTTGCTTTTTACTTTTATGAGCAGAAAATAAGCGGTAATTGTTGCCTTTTATATTTTCAGGCAAAAATAAAAGTAAAAGTTCCAAATCCAGTATTCCAGAGTTGTGTATACTCGAATTTAATAGTTTTAAAGCTCCTATCGGGACTCTAATAACTCCCTAATACACAAATACCAAGGTTAGATCAAATCTAAATATGTATGTACGAATACATTCAGGGCCGTAGCCAGGATCTTTTTTCGGGGGGTCCTGGCAAATTTTTTTTTGTTTCACTTTTATTTCAACATATTTTAATTAAAAGAAAAATACTGATAAAAATAAAATTTTTCATAAAAACAGGGTTGAAATCTTGAAATTCCTGCCCGTATTTTGTTTGTAAGTCTAATATAAGTGGCATTGTGCTTCTATGATAGCACGGCCGAGTAACCATAGGCAACTTTTGTACAGTAGTCGAAAAAATTATAGCCGCACCAAATTTTGACAAGTTTTAAAATACCATTTCTGTTGTTATTTAATTTCGGTTAGTTTTTTATAGTTCGTTCTTTACCAACATCCGTATAAATACAAGTTAAAGGCAGTGTCACACGATTGGGTATTTGCCAAAATTTGGTGCAAATCGTATCCCAATTGTGTGAACACCCAAAATATTTTTCTTTATCCCAATCACGAAAATCTATTTATTGAAATTTTTCAATAGAACATCACTGTATTGTACCAATCTTTTAACTACAAAACAAATAGTCCCATTTTTTTTTTAACAATAGCCCAATATAAAAATTTACAAATCTGTACAAATGTACCAATCGAGTGGCACTGCCTTAATTTATGCAATTTAAAAAGAAATTCAAAAAATTTTCGTTAAAATTTTCGTTGAATTCTAGTAGAATAAAGTACAAGTTTCCAAATTTCGGTGGATTTTTTGGAATTTTTAAAAAGTTCGAAATTTGTACGAAAGTGTGTTGAATTTTTTTAGTATTGCACAAATGAGTAGTCTACTTGCAAACAGCGTTATGTGATTTTATAATAGTAAGCCATAATTTCAAAAAACGTCTACAACCACAAGTAACATCCAAATTGCATATTTCTCTTTATTATCGGAAATTTTGGATAAACAAGAGCTTAACAACATCAAAAAACAAAATCGATTTTGGTAGTTTTTACAAATTTTATAAATAAAAATTTAATATAGCGAGTTTTGAAACAGTAACTTTTCATAGCTATATTTTTTTTTAGTTTTTCGCGTTCTTTCTTCCATGAAGACTGGTCTGCTTCTTTTTTACGACGCCTTCCACTAGGCACCGAAACTACCACGTTTTCTTCCAATTTTCTAAGTTCATCAGAAGATGGAGACATTTGAAAATGTATAAATTATACTTTTATAGCGACATTTGCAATAGATCCATTCTTTTTTAAGTCGGGCGGATTTCGTAAAAAAAATTATGTCATGTCTCCGATTCCCTTCAAATTTTTTTTGTGGGTTCTGTACATGAAATAACCCTGCTAGCCAAAAGTGGTGAAAAATCTGGTGAAACCGCGGGTTGCATTCACTTAAAAACTGGTGAAAAATCTGGTGAATTTTGTATGGACGGTGTGCAGATTTTCACCAGTTTCCCCCTGTACGTGTGAGCCTTGCATCACTATCGCACTCATTCAGATACTTCGTAAGGAAAACATATAGCTGCACTCCTCTAGCATTGCCCACTTCAGCTGGCGCAGGGTTGCATTCTCTTCACAGCGAATTCAAAATAACCTTAAAAACTTTTAATAAAAAATCTTGAATTTTTTTTATATTTTTATTTTGCAAAATTTATTTTTCAAAATGCATTGTTAACCTAATATACATAGTTAGTAATCAATATTATGAATAAAAATTACAATTAACATTAATAATAAAGATATTTTTACATACATATGTGGTTGCTTAATTGCTTATTATTACTACTACTCCTTTGCATATAGCTGTTTTCAAAAGTTGCAAATTTTCTATAAAAAAGTTAAGCGATTTTAACAGTATTATAATCAAAAGAAAGGTCATCGATTTGCCTTTCTTTTAATATATATTGACAGTTGCAAATCATTTGTACTGGTTTACAAAAATTCAGTTTTGTTAGAACTTTGCAAAATGTGACAACTTTGTCACTTCTTACATATAATGTTTTCTAAAGTTTCCAAATTTCTATAAAATAGTTAACCGATTTTAACAATATTATAATCAAAAGAAAAGTAATCGATTTACCTTTCTTTTAATATATATTAACAGTTGCAAATCATTTGTAATGGTGCACAAAAAATTCAGTTTCGTTACAACTTTGCAAAATTTTACCACTTTTTCACTGCTTATATATAGCTGTTTACAAAAGTTGCAAAGTTTTTATGAAAAAAATTGGTAATCGGTTTACCTTTCTTTTGATATATATTAACAGTTGCAAATCATTTATGGTGGTTCAGAAAAATTTAGTTTTCTTACAACTTTGCAAAATTTGACTAGTTGGACCTACACTTCGAAGGTGCTCCTGGCGTTGTAGGTGCTGAAGGCGGAAGGTACCCATGGTGCTCCTGGCGATGAAGGAGCTGAGGGTAGAAGATACTGGTGGTGCTCCTGGCGATGAAGAAGCTGAGGGCAGAAGGTTCTAATGGTGCTCCTGGCGATGAAGATGCAAGCGTTGAAGGTGCTGATGGTGAATCCCAAATCTGTAAACAAACAAAAATATCAATTAAAATTTATAAACATATAAAAAGTCTCAATACATACCTTAAGAAAGTGACTAAGTCGCTGCTGTTTTGCAATCTAAACGAAGAAATTACATTATAATTAAATAAAATTGTTAAATACGTATTCTTACCTTTAAAATTTTTGCAAAGTGACATTTCTTCACAGTATGTATACTGTCATCAAAACTCCGATGTTTCTAACTTGCTCGCTCTAACGCATAGAATTCTTATTAGAGTACGAATTCTTATCGGGTATGTAGCTCTAACAAAGGGACATTTTTTTGACAGTTCGAACAAAAAATTTGTAAGTGTGTGGGTGAGATGAGTAAAAAGTTGTGAATGTGTTTGTAAATCGTTTGAATTTTAGGGGAAAGTGGTGAGTCGTGGCTGGCAGGGAAGCTGACACGTGTTCGAGGATTTTTTTTCTTCGGAGATATGATCTGTCAAAGTTTGCATTTTTTCGTGATTCTGACTAATCATGTACTTCTTCAAATCGTTATATCTGCTGATCGTAGAGACTTCATCTTAACCTCATTTTAAAGCTAAGAAACGGGCTTAACATTTCTATATATAAGATGGTTAAGATTGTCCTAAAGCTAACTTAGGTATTAACAGTTGAACTTTTTGAAGTTGATTTGCATAGTGAAGACCAGTTATACCATCGTTATCCTTGTTTATTTCTCTATAAAAAACGTCGTTCAAAATAATTGGCGTTTTTCAAGAACTATTTTTAAAATATTTTTTTTTTATGATGAGATGGTTTATTTTGTGAGAATCAACAATTATTTGTAATTTTTTTTTCGAAAACTTATGTTAAGATATATTTGCTAAGGTTTTTAACATAGCGTTTTTGCAAAAAGGTAAATTTTATCGCAGATTTTTATATAATACCTATCCAGATATAATATTTGTACGGCAAGATTTTTCTTTAAGGCGACAAACCCCTAGAAATGGGTGTGGCAATTGCAGGACTAAAGTTAGCAAAATGCTGATTTTAGTGCGGATTTCGGCAGAATATCGCTTCGTTAACAAAATTTGTTCTACAACTTTTTCAATCCATATAGACATTCTGGCGAAATCTACAATAAAGACTAAATTTTGGAACTTTGGTTTTGATATAGCCACGCCCATTTCTAGAATATTCTTTCAGGGTCAGAACACCTACATCCCCCTCCCCCTAAATACGGCCTTGAATACATTTCTTGAATATAGAGCCATTATTAAATACATAGCGTCAACGCGCTTATTTAGGTATACTTACATATCGTCGCCTGGGTAAAAGATTGTCGTATGTTACCCACGTACGTATGACGCTTACGACAATCTTTTACCCAGGCGACGATATGTATATACCTGTTACTCTTCCGGTATGTACTCCAACTGCCAAAATAATGAAAATTATGATTTATTTAGACGCATATTTTAGCTAAATGTTATATCGTCGCCTGGAAAAAATATTATCGCATTACTTTCGGCAGGTTTCGAGAAATCTCGATTGAAGTTTGGAATGCAATTTCACGATTCAAATGCATAGAAAATTTTGACTATCGCAAAGGTTGCCGATAAGTAATTTTTCATTAAATAAAAGCTTAAATTGATGAATTGGAATCAATTACGATAGATGTAGAAAAGTGACCCGGTTCGGGAAAATTAAACGCATATATCTCGGAAACTAAAGAAGATATTTAAAAACAAATAACGTCAGCATTACTAACTTAATTTGCACCAAATTACCGAAAACATTTTAGTCAATTACTCGGAAACTAAAGCAGATATCCAAAAACGGTTAACAAAAATCGAAATATCTTATTTGAAATATATAACTGCGATATATCGATAACTAAAAATTGTCAAAATAACTCTTACGGCAATTTTCCGTCCAAAAGACTATATGTTAATGTTACTCGCATAATTTCTAACCTGTATGTAAATTTTCGGGAAATAAATTAAGAAGTATATTCATATCCTGAAAAGATATTTTCGCAGATTCACAATTTATATAAAGTATATCTATTAGCCTTATCTCCAAATCCTTGTGAATAAATCGCTCCCATAATTTAATTTGTGCATTTAATATATTTCACAACCAACTTAAATATTAAATTTAAATATTTGTGCAACCACTTCGACACAGTAAAATAAAATAATGGGTATTAATAAATATTCTTAATACATTTATATTTCAGTTAAACGTGAGATGCTCAAGCGCACTGCAGTGCTAAAATAATTTCACCACATTAAATTGATGCACAACACCCTTATTGCCGAAAAAGCGTTGCCTGCAACCTAGTCCTTTATGGGGACCAAATTTGGTGGAAAAAAACAGCTCAGTTTGTTTACTGGATATACTGAGAGGGAAACCTTGAAGTAGCTACACTGCTTATCGAACCTAAAGTATCGATAATATAAAAATATCGGGTACCCATTAATATCGGGTTAAAAAGGCTCGATATTCCAAATATCAATACCAAAATCCAAAAAATTTATCTGAATGTAGTGAAGTGCCCAAACCTCCCAGTGTATTTCACAACAGCTTCTCATAAAAATACAATCGCCGTTCAGAGTCGACGCAAAACTTCAGGTACCACCTTTGTAGCACAACATCAAGGCGCACGCGACAAATCGGAGGAGAATATCATAGGGAATTTACATGATTCAACTTTCACAGGCGATTAGTTGAACCAAAAGTTGAACGAAAGTAGGCAGCAGAACTTCATTGAAAGCGATTAGCTTTCAACTAAATATCGCCTGAAAAATCGCCTCATGTAAATTCCCTATCATATTGTGTAAGGGACAATCTATTATTATTATTACACGTAAAGATTGATGTGTTGACTTAAAACACCGAGGCCGCGAGTTCAAATCCCACCACATGCAATCCTAATGCTTGAAATACAATACCGGCGAATGGACAACTCCGCCGAATCGGGCGATGCTGTCGTTCACCGTTTGCCCAGCTATTTCGCATAGTTTAACAGAATTAGAGCGGTAGCGAAAACAGCTGATCCCATTTGGTCGCCCTTATAATTTGGGTGACCATATTTAGAAAAAACTAAACCATATTTAGAAATGAGGAAATGATAACAAATATAAATGTAAAACAAAGAGAGATTATTATAAATTGTTTTGTTTCAAGCCAGATTTAGCGAATCCACAACTATATTTTTCAAACAACAAAAATAATTTCTGTTTATGTTATTTTCTTTTAAAACTTTTAAAGCAAAACAGAAATACGGCCACCTTTGGCACGCACAGCGGAATTTCGCATTTCGCTTTGGCTGTATTCAATTTCATATTGTTACGATTATCCTCGAAACCTTGAGGGAGTACCCAAATATACTCGGGCTCGTATCGCTGGATTGTTAAATAAATGCTAACGATGACCGAATTGTAGTACAATTAACTTTATTGTACAACAAACAATTTACAATACTTGCTAATACAGTAAAAACACTTTACAATACTTGTTAAAGCAATAACAACGCTTTACTACTTGTTAACACAATTAAACTTATAGCTTGCTTATTCGCAACTCAATTCTCCGCTCACTTTACTTGTAGCTTGCTGACTTGTAACTAACTCACCTCGCTGTGGCGGCGCCCTTATATACCTGCGCTGGCACTTATGGCAACTCTCGAACATTCTGAAGTTTATCGCTCATTCTCTTTCTCTCGCTGTTCGCAGTGTTCATCCAACTTGACGTTTCTCTTTGTGGAACATTCTACGTCATTCTTCGAACATTCTGCCTATTTCTCGTTGTTCGCTTTGTGTTGCCGCAGTATTCGCCACACTGCCCTCCACCTAAGTCTGATCGTCCCGATCAGACACACTTGCCGCTCCAACCGCTGCAAGTCTTTCCAAGTGGGCCACTTTCATCTTGGTCCTCGGTCTCCCCATTGTCTGGATCCGATGCACTGCGTCCCTCAGCCGGTTGTCAATCTTAAACGGATCTTTCCAGTCACATCTTTGCTTAAAGGTGAAGCTTTTCTTCTTCTGTGACATGTACAACCGCAATGCGTTACTGGACATTGCTTCCGGCTTATCTCCGGGAGTGCACCATCTCACATGGTCGTGCTTCTGCCGGCCACTGGTGGTGACTAGACCATGTCTCTTCTCGTGGGCACCCTTTTCGCCGGATCTATGCCGCATCCTCTGTCCATGACACGCAGACTCCCGCCTTCGTGCTGCACTGCCTTTAGCACATCTTGCTACATCCGGATCCTTACGCTGAAGCTTCCGCCGTCGTTTCGTATCTCGCTCTTCCGCCGATGCTAACTTCATTGACCGGACATGTATAATCTCACCCTTGGCTTCCGGCTTAACTGCTCGCTTTTTCCGACCACCTTTTTCAGGACACTTCAAAGCGCGCCTACTGCTACCACAGCCGCTTCCATTTCCGGCCACCGGCGTATCACCATTGCAACGTGGTTCAGTGGCTTTCCTCCTGCCGGAAACACTGCCTGGCTTGCCATGACCACTTCCTTGTTGCGACCTCTTGTTCACTGAGCTGGCGGAACCGTCACGCTTTTCCTGTATCAGTGAACCGCTTCCTTCTCCTGACGAAACCACTTCGTCTCCATCACTGCCAAACTCCGCCCAACTAACCGCTTCCGTTTCTGGTGGAATCTTCGACACTTCCTCTAAGACTAACCGTCTTCTGCAGCACTGGCTGTCGTAACCAACCCTAAGTGGCACTTTCCTGTCGCCATAGGTTAGGATCATTCCCTGGAGGTCAATCTTCATGCCTTGCCCAAGTAGGAAATCCACGCCGATGATGACTTCATCCACAATGTCTGCGACAATAAACTTCGTGTACGAGGCCAACCCGTCGATTATTACCTCGCATAGTACTTCTCCTAACACTTGGGTTCGCTCACCAGTTGCAGTCTGCAGCTTTGCTCTAGGTAGTGGCTTCACATAAAAAGTAGTCACATGAGGTCGAATAATGGAATGTGACGCTCCAGTATCCACTGTCAGCACTCTTTCCTGCCCATTCACACATCCACCAATAGTGAGGTTGCTCGCATTCCGGCTAATTTGTGAGACGGAGATTATGGGCCCTTCAACTTCTGGAGCCAGCACGCGGCCCTTCCTGCTGGCACGTTTTAGTTTAACGACTGATTTGAGTTGGATTCGTCTCCCTCAGCCCTGCGTTTGCGTCCTGCTGAATGGTTGAGCCCACTGGAACTTGCGCTGCAATCGCGGGCGAAGTGGCCTGGTTTTCCGCAACTAAAGCATTTCCTAGCACCATCCTTTCTCTCGGTTGCACCAGGAGTATTCTTCTCTGCCATCGACTTGAGTGTTTTCAGGATCTCGTTCATCACGTCAGGTGTTTCCACTTCTACTCGATGGGCTTTGTAGGCTGGTCTACTTAGGAGCGCTGCCGTTTCACGTGTCTGAGCATACGAGACCGTTTCAGCAAATGTTGGCTTTGGATTTGCATACGTCTCGCGCTTGGTATACACGTCCCGCATTCCGTTGATGAACCTCTGGATTTTTACTCTTTCGAGGTGCTCACCAGATGCATCTCCAATTGCCAAATGAGCCAACCTTTCAATCTCAGAGGCGAATTCCTGTAAAGTCTCATTGGATTTCTGGCAGCGATTATCCAGTTCCATCTGGTAAATCTGTCTCCGGTGCTCGCTACCATAACGTCTTTCCACTGCACCCATTAACGCATCGTAACTGTTCCTTTCACAATCAGGAATAGTCTGCAAGATTTCCGCTGCAGGTCCTTTTAATGCAACGAACAGTGCAGCGGATTTATCCTCCATGCTCCAATGATTTGCTGAAGCCGTTTTTTCGAACTGGAGCTTAAAGACCTGGAAAGGAATCGTGGCGTCAAAGGATGGGGTTTTTACTTTGGGTGCGCTCGTCGAAGTAGCTGGACGATTCAACTGCATATCTCGGACGCGACCTTCCAACTCTTCTACCTTAGCCTCGACTTTATCCTGTCTATCCTTGATTTGTTCGTTATCTCTAGCCAAATTCTCCTGCAGTTGTGTAATCTTTGCATCCTGGACTTCTAGCAACTGTGATACGTGTGTCTTCTGTGCCTGTAGCTGCGACGAAATATCTGACAACTGTGTTTGCATCTGTGACGACAGCTGTGATGACATTTCTGACATGCGTGTATCCTGTGCTTGCATCATCTGTGACATGGCAGCCAACAACGTGTTCATGTCCATAACTGTTGATGACGAAGGAGCCTTTTGCTGTTCTTCAACCTTCCCGGATGTCTGTTGCACACCCTTCGACGAACATGCAGCCTCATCCTTCTGTTCGTCCTTTGCGGATGTATCGTCGGGTTTACCTTGGAAGTCGTATTTGTCCACGTCGATGCCTTCAGCTTCCATAGCCTCTAGCTTGCTGACTTGTAACTAACTCACCTCGCTGTGGCGGCGCCCTTATATACCTGCGCTGGCACTTATGGCAACTCTAGAACATTCTGAAGTTTATCGCTCATTCTCTTTCTCTCGCTGTTCGCAGTGTTCATCCAACTTGACGTTTCTCTTTGTGGAACACTCTACGCCATTCTTCGAACATTCTGCCTATTTCTCGTTGTTCGCTTTGTGTTGCCGCAGTATTCGCCACAATATGTTTGCGGGTGTTCTAATTTTGACAGCGCGGATTTCGCTGTGGTGAGTTCGCCGTTCGTCGGCATTGTATTTCAGCTAAAAAGTAGCTGTTAGATGTGGCAAGTGCAAGTCCTTTTAAAAAGTCTGTCAAACTCAAGAATTTCCAAATGATATTGCAGGAGCAGCTACACCTTGCATGTAAAAAGGCTTTCGAAAGTAGTTTCTATTTCTGAAACTCAAACGTTCCGATGCTAATTTTTGTCTGCTTACACGGTGAATGCAGACAGGTCCACTTTCAACTATGTTACCAGACACTTTTATGTTTATAACCAAATTAATGATGAAAATTTACTAAACCTGCTAAAATGTGCACCAACCAGTCACAAAAGGTCTAATACATTAATACTTAAATACTCCATGTCAGTAAAATAAAATAGTTACACGTATTTTTCCTATTTTTTAACATTTTTATAATTTTATACAAATTTGCCAAAAACCCCGTCAGACGGCAACACTCGATTCGTTTGACAGAACTTGCAGAAACTTGACTGAAAATTGTTGGTGCAGCACGAGCAAGGTTGAATTATTTCTCGAAAGCGATTTGCGTAATTTCAGTTGCAGTTACACTTTTCAATTATTATTTCGGAAAGTGATTTCTGCAAATCTGCAAAAAGGAATTTCTAGCTTCTGCTCTTTAAAGTCCAATTAAATCGAGAAAAGTTGATAATCACATTATCCTTGTTATGCGATATGGCATTCGATACGATACTAGGGTTCTGGTACTCGATTCCAAAAAATATCGTTTTAAAAATGTCGAGTAGAAAATATCGGTATCGAATGCCAAAAGTATCAATATGGTATCGCATCGTATCCAAATAGGAATGTCCGATATCGTATCGACTTTTCTGAATATCGATATTTCATCGCACGATAATCCATTTTTTGAATCGATATTCCAAGGTCGATATATCGAAGACATCGATACTTTACCCGCAATATCGATATTTAAGTTGAAATTTATTTTTAATCTACGAAGAAGTGCTCTTAGGTTTGACAAACCGCTTGAGTCGACCAGCATGCCGTTTTAATCCTCAGTAAATATACAAGATGGAAATAACACAATTACTTGGGTTGATAAGCAGGTCTAATATTCTATTCAATTGGGAGTAGGATTTTCAACATCGATTTTTCCGATATCGATATTGTTCAGCCCGATATATCGCCAAATCGATTTTACATGCAATGAATTAAATCGATTCATGATATCGATACTTTCTTAAATATCGAACATTCCTATATCGAAATTCGTGTCCATACTTGCACGAACTTATTAGGTCGGTGTTATGGTCTGATTATGCATACTTCGCATAAATTTCAAACTGTCAGGTGAAAATCTGTTGAATGCATTTTGTATGTTAGCATATTAGCAGAATTTGTAAAAAATTAGCGATCTGTTGGGTTTAGATTTTGCCTCACGTTTTCTTAAGTGACATTTCAATTGTAGTGGTACCAATACAAGGCGTATTTAGCAGGTGATAGCAACACCCTTTAATTTTTCTTCGCCTCACGGCTTCATATGTCAAATGGCTGCTGTTGATTGGTTGGAGCAGTTGATCGTTTATTGTTTTCCGTTCTCTTTCACATCCTCCGTATGAAATTTTTGACAGTCCTCGCCGCAAAAGCAAAAACAAAATACATGTACATTTTGTTATTGACGTACCGATACCACCTTATTGAATACGCCTTGTACCAATAGCAATAGTTTTACAGAGATGCATGGAAAGCATATTAGGGGAAGTCACGTAGGGTAAACGTGGAATTCTCAAAATTTTCAAAAGCTTATATTTTGAAAAGTTTTGAACCAATTTTCAAAGGATGGATATGATTGAAAAGTTAATCAAAAGTGTTTTGATTTAATATTAACATAAAAGTTATTTTATTAAAAATTTGTTTTTCTTAAAAAACTACGTAATTAACTATATTAAAAGATATGCACAAGATAAGAAAGAGCATATAAACACCTTTAAATTGTAAATTTGTAGTTTACCTCGTATTTAGCTGGCGGATTACCGCGGATTGAATTTTAAGTTATTAAATACGTGTGTTCTCTTTTTTCGCCCAAAAGGAAGTGACCGCCATCTTCCTCCTTTTCTCTTTATTAATTTTCTTTACAGGGTTGCACAACAATAATTTACTAAGACTAGTAGGAGCAGGGTTGCATTACCGACTCCGAAAATTAACTAAACGAAATTATTTTATCTAACGCTACAACTCGGCCAAACCTGACACATGATCGGCCTCGATCAGAATAAAATCACTCAACTAATCGCTAATGGGTCCTGATCTGTATCCTCAACGCACAATTCCGGTCGCTGCCGCCACGTTCTCATTCGATGGGCCTCGATCACACCGTCATAGGGAAGTTGCGTAAGCTGGCAATTATTTATGTCGCGGACGACGTATCTGTCGTTTCTTAGAACCTTATGCACTACGTACGGCCCCTTGTATTGAGGCACGAATTTTTTGTTACTTCCTGTAGTAGTGTCGACATTTCTCACGACTACAAAGTCTCCTACGTCATATGCCTTACTTTGGCGGTTACTCTTCGCGCTTCGCGCGGAATCGTACTCTTGTCTAGCAATGATTGAGTCAGATGCGTCCTTACGTATGCGGTCCAAGTCTCGTCCTTCGTCCGCGTATAGTTTCTCCTGGAAGTATTCCGTAAATTCGTCAATTATCACCCCTCGCTGCTCAACATCAAACAGGAGTCGGCTCGGGGTGTCACGGCAAGTACTGTTCACCGAATTATTAATAGCGTATTCGACTTCAAGTAATTTCCTAACCCAGTCATCATGGTTAATAGGGTCCGTCAACTTCCCCAACTTGGATTTTAGTATCCTATTCACTCTCTCCACCTGTCCATTGGCCTGTGGAGATGCCACGGCAACCTTCACATGCCCTATATTTCGTCTCAATAAAAATGAACTAAACTCGAGAGAAGTGAAACAAGTGTCCCTATCGCTGATGATTCGTCTCGGCCTACTATAATAGCTAAACTACTTGTCGAGGGCTGTAATAAGCCGCCATAGTGAGTGAACGCACCCATCGATTAATTCAAGTTTTACCCCACTGGCAATCATGTTGTTCAAGCAATAAATAAAAAGGCACCTGGCACCCCTGTTTTTTTTATATATCCGGTGAAGAGAATTGAAGACGAATTAAAGACATTTTTAATTACTCGCAGAATTATTCTTTAATTTAACACTAATCACCCGGTAGTGTTACATGGTGACAGAAGTGAGGATTAAAATCACTAAAGCGACGACAATCACCAAAATAAAAGAAAAACTTGCGAAATTAGCGTGCAAGACTATTTAAACTCTGACGCACTAGCAATACACGTGAGGTAAATTAGTCAATCGGATAATTTTAGTGGAATCGTGGGCCATCGAACAAAAGGGCTGGCCGTCGACAATTATTGAAGCACGAGCAAGACAATAAAAGGAATATTTATCAACTCCGTGCGAAAATGGCAGAAAATGGTCGTTTGCCAACCTAGTTGGATTGTACGGATTTGGCAAAGAAATGGCCCATATGGAAACGCACTTTTTTGATGTATCTGATGGCGACCGGGAAAAACGAAGATTTTTATGGCTAATAAATACGTTCACGTGCTAAGGACATTTACAATACATTGTTCCCAAATGATGGGAGCGCTGAAGGAATTCTCGGAAATCAGACGCAGAACTCACAGGAAAACGCAAATGACGTGCCAGTCGTCAATCAAAGCACATTGGGAAACATTATAAAGGCATTCGATGACTATTGCATTCCTCGTAAAAACACTACAATGGAATCGTTCAATTTTAATACAGTGGTGCAAAAGGAATACCAATCATTCGCTGATTTTGAAACTGAATTACGCACACAAATTCAATTCTGTGAGTTCAAGTGTAAGTGCGGCGCATCATATGAAGAGCTTATGATTAAAGACAGAGGCCCGTAGTCATAGTCAAAATAAAGTCGACTTTAAAGTTAGTTGCAGCTTTTTGACATAAATTTCAATGGGATATCTGTCAGAAAAGCTGCAACTAACTTTAAAGTCGACTTTATTTTGACTATGACTACGGGCCATTATCATCATCGGCGTTGGCGACAAGAAACTACAATTGAAGTTGTTAGATGGAAGAGACGAGCCATTACAAAGTGTCATCGAAATGTGCAAAGCGTTTGAAGCAGCAAATGCCAACAAAGTGCTGCTGGATAATAGCAGTAATCGAGCAAACATCAATGTAGTTGAAGATTCAAGGTCCATCAATGCGGTTGAACGAAGATGCTACAATTGTGGTGATAAATTTACACCGACCCATCTTCGAGTGTGCATAGGAAACAACGCTAGTTGTCGGGCATGCGGTCGCAAGGGACATTTCCATTTGCTTTGAATTAATCGATGGTTATGCGAATAGTCTTAGTAAATGTGAAATCATTTGTAGAGTAAATGACAAACAAAATGATGTAAAAAGAAAGTTGTGCTGGACTAAGTAATATCAAATAGGAAATCAGACGGTAGTTTTTAAGCTTGACACTGGCGCTGATGTGGACTGTGTTCCTTTAAAACTGATAAAAAAAAACTAAAAATCAGCATTGAAAATGAAGATAGTAATTTTCCGGTTTATGGCTATGGAGGGAATAAAGTAAAGATATTTGGTACTGTTTTGAAATGTTTTGATGTAAAAGCTAATACTGAGAGATTATCCTGTTTGGTCGTTGTGAATGACAGCAGTGAGCCATTACTTGGGCTAAAGTCTTGTGACGAGTTCGGGTTAATTAGGAGATTGGATGTGGGTACTGTTGCATGTTTGCCACAAACGCAAAGAGAATTTTTAGAGAGTAATCGCGACATTTTTGTAGGGTTAGGTAAATTTCCAGGAGCCTTTACAATTAAGTTGAAAGCAGATTCCAAGCCAACGTTACATTAGGTTCATTCCTTATCTTTTTGGACTCAAATCTAAAAAGTGTCAAAATGCCAGAGCGTAAGCAAAATGCGCTCACTAAAAGAGAATAACAGGAAAAGTAAAGGAACGCAAAAAACCAAATTTTTAGTCCAAAGAATGGCAACAACAAAGCTAACGTCAAATAAGAATGGAAATGAATGTACAAAACACATTCACACAAGCACAATAAACACTTACTATATCAATTATTTTTTGCCTCCTTCCAATTTCAATTCACTTTTATTACTTTTTAGATTATTCTCACTTTTTGCATATTCTTTAATTTCCGTTAATTTAAATTTAGTTGAGTTTGACACTTTCCAGGATTTTGCCAGAAAAAATTCTTCTGACTAAATCTGACTACTTCGGACTGATGAGAGTCACTCTCACTGGGTGTTGCTCTCCCATTTTAGCTGTCATTTCCGAGTTAAGGAACGCTTTTTGGACTAAATCTGACTACTTCGGACTTTTTCTGACTATTTCTGGGAGATAAGGAACGCTCCTATTATAGGAAACGGATTCCTTCGAGTCTCGTTGATAAATTAAAATCGGAAATCGATAATATGGTGCTGGAAGGAATAATAAGCCCTGTAGAATATCCAAGTGATTGGGTGAATAACCTGCAGATAGTGGAGAAACCCATTGGAAAGCTCCGAATATGCCTTGATCCAAAGCCATTAAACGAGTGTATTCAACGTGAACATTTTTTGATTCCAGCAATTGAGGATTTTACCTCGTGCTTAGTAAATAATAGCATATTTTCAGTTCTCGATTTAAGTAGTGGGTTTTGGCATATGGAACTGGATAGCGCCAGCTCTGATCTGACAACAAGTTTATCGTGTCCCATTTGGCCTTAATTGTGCACCTGAAATGCTCCAAATGAAAATGATTCAGATATTCGGCGACATTCCGGGAGTACTTGTTTATTTTGACGATATCGCTATAGCAGGTGGGAACGAATTGGAACATGACAACATTTTAGGAACAGTAATTGAGCGCGCTCGTTCACATGGAATCAAATTCAACGCTCATAAAATACAATATAGACAAACTCAAGTGAAGTTGATGGGTCACATATTGTCGAACGGTCAAATAAAATCAGATAGAAAATATTTGGAAGCAATTTTGAGTCACTTCAAATATCTTGCAAGGTATATTCCTAATCTTTCTAAGAATTCATCTGAACTACGCAATTTAACTCGGAATGATATTTACTTTGAATGGTCGGGAAAACATGAGAGGGAAATGGAAAACTTGCTGAAAATTATTACATCTGATCCCGTGTTATCAGTTTATGATCCTAAAAAGCCAGTCGTTGTACAAACCGATGCATCGAAAGATGGATTGGGTTGTGTGTTGTCACAAAATGGACACCCCGTACGCCTCTCGCACGCGAAAAAGAGCGGGCCATCTGACAAATAAAACATCGGGACATATAATTGAACAACTAAAATCAAATTTCAATAAATAGGATACCCTACAATAGTCAAATGTGATAATACTCCATTCGCGTCAGGGGAATTTCATAAATTTGCTAGTAGTCATAACATTGTTATGAGGTTCTCAAGTCCTCGATACCCTCAGAGCAATGGATTGGCGGAAAAGGGCGTTGCGATTGCGAAAAATATTCTGAAGAGGTGTTTTGAGGCTAACGAAACAAAACAATATCAGTACCGAATTCTCGAATATAATACCACACCAGTGGCAAGCATGCAACTGGCCCCGGCCCAATTGTTTTTCGGAAGGATGATTAAATCGCGAATGCCAGTGTCCGAAACACTGTTGTTTAGAAACAATTTAAGTGAGGAAATCGTAGAAAAGAAGCTTAAAAGAAAAAAGGAAAAACAGAAATATTATTACAATCGGAACGCAAAAGCATTGCCAGTACTGAAAAGGGGTGATGGGGTAATATTTAGAAAGGATAATAAGAAACGGATGTACTGTAAAATTTGTGAAAATATTAACAATAGATCTTATATTATTGAAGATAACTTTAATAATTTTTTTAGACGCAACCGAAGGTTCATTGCTAAATCTAAAAACAATGATATTAATATCAGTGACATGTTGTTTGAAGATAATGTAATAATGTCAACGAGTACTAAAGAAAAAAAATATTCCGCCTTCTGTGCGTGGCAACAGTGGCACTGAAGACCCTAGTTGCGAGGTGGATGAGCCTATCCTACCAGTGTTGGACGATAGTATGTCATCAGCTGATGATTACGACACCGCTGGTAGCGAAGGATCTGAAGCAGAGATGGTAAGCAATAATTCACCCAGGTCGCTAACCGTAGGTGAAAGTAATGTTTGCTTATCAAGAAGTAGTCGGGTGATTCGGCCACCGCAAAGGTACGGCTGGGATGATTAGTGACTTACCTATATTTATAAATTATGACTCAGTCATATAATTGTATGCTTATAAGCGAAGTTTGTACACATTATGATTTAATGATTAAGAGAAGAGCATGTAATAAGTAGCCATAGTGAGTGAACGCACCAATCGATTAATTCAAGTTTTACCACAGCTGGCAATCATGTTGTTCAAGCAATAAATAACAGGCCACCTGGCACCCCTGTTTTTTGATATATCCGGTGAAGAGAATTGAAGACGAATAAAAGACATTTTTAATTACTCGCAGAATTATTCTTTAATTTAACACTAATCACCCGATAGTGTTACAAGGGCCGCCGTGACTTCGCGAGTACTAGTTAAGTTAGTTGGATAGAGCCTGACATATTTAGTGAATGCGTCAACAACAACTAAGATATGCTTACGCTTTGACCTAATTGACGGCAGTGGTCCAAAGTGATCTACGTGCATAGTGTCGAACGGCAAAGGGGTTTAAGGGATGACGTGAAAAGTTCTTTCTTTTGCATGAGGCGGAGTGGCGTGCATTTTGCACTTCAGGTAATTCCTAACGTACTTTTCTACTTTTGGTCGCATGTTTGGAAACCAGTAATATAGCTTCAGCTTACTAAGGGTCTTCTTCACTAATAGGTGACCCATCTTCTCGTGAATTACTTGTATCACGTTGTGCTCCATTTCGTTGGGCACATACAGAGCTATCTTACCGTCATTATTCTTCTTGTATATCAATCCGTCTACCAAGCTATAGTCTTTATCCTCATTTTCTAATCGGCATCGTAAGGAGTCAATGTTTTTATCCCGCTCTTGGGCAACCTGTACTTGGAATTCCACGTCATCCGTGTTTGCAATTAGCGCTATCTGCCTCCTACTGAGGGCATCAACATGACCCATTGAAGCCCCTTTTCTATGTTTTATTTTATAATTATAATTTTCGAGCTCAAGAGCCCACCTTGCTATCCGGGGGTTCAGTTGTTTTCTTTCGAGTGTCATCGTCAATGAGTTAGTCGGTTATTATGGTGAAGCGTATGCTTTCTAGATATGTCCTAAACCTCCTAAGTGCATATATGATGGACAATGCCTCCAGTTCAAAACTATGATATTCGGCACTTGAGGCAGTTTTAAGCTAAGTATACACGGTAGAGAAAAAATGCGAGATTTAGACAAAAATCTCGCTAGAGACGTATTAACACTCAATAGAGCTCTACGATAGACTCACCTACAAAGTCTACGTGAGAGTTATTTAGCGAGTCTTTTTCGCCGTGTACATAGGCCAACGCAGCTAGATCGAAAACTCTACTTTTTGCTCTACGGCAGTGGTGCACACGTGAGCCAAATGGAGCCACTCGGCTTTCACGTACAAGTCGAGTGTACGAAGCTACCGAACTTTTGCGACGCTAGCAGCCAGCCAGTTTGCGTTCGCACTTCATGCAGTAAGCAGCTCATGCGTAAGTTCTTTTTTTGAGTACACACATACTGAGACAAAAATTTTGCGCTTTTATTGGAAGCTCTGCCAGCGCTGTGCACCACTGCTCTACGGAGACGTATGGTAAAGTCTTGACTAAGAATTTCATTACAGATTGTTAAATTTTTAAATGGCAACGACATTAAATCGTATATTCGATACAAGCACATCATTTTAGGTACATTTAGAACGTAGCCAAATAATGTATCGGGAATAATTCTCTTATTCTCATTGGCATTTCAATGGCTTTTCCAATAGCCTGGCAACAGTCGTTGCTTGAGTTATCTGCTGTTTTGTCAGAGTGCCAGGCCACTTGATAAACTTGGTGAATACCTATATATTGGGCGAGAAAAAAATTTTAAACCAATCACACATATACTCATCAAAATTCTCTATGAAAAGAAATATTTTTAAAACTTTTTTCTTGTTGATAAAATAAAATTAGGTTTTGAAAATATGCCATCTCAAAAAAAATTTAAAAAAATCACAATGGTAGCTCTGAGCATTGTGCAATATTTAAGTATAGTATTATGGGGTGCATGCACTCTACAATAATTTGAGTTATGATTTTTTTTTACATCGAAGTTGAGTAAAATGGGTACATTACAAATTTACAATTTTTTTTTATTTATTTAAGAATTTTTTGAGTATGCAGTTTTGTAGCCCATTAGATTTTAGTATAATAAATTTTCTCCTCACCCCGTTCTCGAGTTATTTGGAAAACTATTAAATCAATTTGTTTTTGTTTTTATGCTGGTAAGTTTTGAAAAATTTATTAATCAAGCTCAAATATCATATTTATTTATTATTTATGTTTATGTATCAACCCTAAAAATTTTAAACAAGTCAAAAACTTGAAGTGTGAACCCCGTCCATTTTGATATGGAACTGATCGGAGAAACTCCTTCCAAGGGAATTTTAAATATTAAAGATTGTTTAATGTGAGTCCAAAACTACACAATTGTAGTAACGAAGAGAGCGGTTGCCATGTTTAATTTTTAGGTACATTTGTCTACTTTTAGGTACAATTTTTTCGGAAAATAAGTACAATGTGAAAATTTAATTCTTGTCCATATTGCGAAAGTGTATTTAATGACATCAAATAGGTGAATGCCGTCAAATCGACGAAGGGTTAGCGTTCCGCTGATGGCGCCAGCTATATTTTCTACATCGTGGCTTTGATATAAATACATATATACATACAACAAGAAAATTAACTCTAAGCGAGAGTTAACCCTAGAACACACACCCAGAAAATACCACGTAAACACACACCCGGGATACGTTTGTACCCGGGACCTTATTTTGCGGTTTTTTTAATGCTTATTCAACCGATTTCTATGATTTTTTGATTTTTTTGAAATGTATATTTTAATATGTAACAAGTATTTTGTCTTTTGTTTCATTCGAATATTCCTACTGGTTCCAGCGATATGGGCAAATAAAATCAGGACATGCAACAGTGGATTTTTGTTTTTGTTGTTGTCCTGATAAATGCAAAACAAAATAATATAATTTATAATAATATACTTGTAGAGTAACAACGAATACACATTTTGGTTTTTATTTCATTGAAATATTCTACCTGGTTCAAAAGATATGTGCAAAAAGGTCGCGCAAGGTATGGGTACGTAGGTAGCAAATACACTGGTATAACTGGTTTTTGTATTTTATATGCAGCTGCAAGGGTTGTTTTCACACGAGGTGTTGTTATAAATGCTGCCTGTTGATATTTTCATTATTGTTTTGGTGCTCAAAAGTGTAAGAAGTGAAAATATAAGTGAAAATAAATATAACTGAAACTATAAATAACTGGATAGGAAATGACTTCAAGAAGAAACGAATATTTATCAAGTGCAGCATATAGAAGGTAAAAAATGTAAAATAAGCAACAATGTAAACATATACTAATTTTTTTTATTATGCAGGCTAACTGAGGAACAGCGAGAATCATATATACAATCTTTATTTGATGAAATTTGTGACGATGACGCTCCCTATGACTTTGACTCAGAAGATGAAGAAGAAATTCAAATCAATGACATTGAAATTGCTGATGACGATGCTCAAGTTTCGCAAAGTGCCGCAGAAGTATTACGTGATTATGCGGACTATGAGGATGATGAAGAAGACGATGAAGAAGAAGAAGTAGAAGAAAATAATGAATTACCTGCTAGTGCCGAAAAATTTGTTGCACGTGATGGTACTGAGTGGATGAAAGAACCAAATGTAAGTCGTCAGGTACTCAGACAAAATATTATAAGAGAACGTTCTGGACCAGCTAGATGCACTGAAATGTTGTCAATAGAGCAAACATTCAAATGTTTCATGAACGTTGAAATGGCTGATATAATTATGCGCCACACAAATAAGTTAGCAAAAGAAACTTATAATGCTTACAACAATGCGCATCCAAACACAACTCCTAAGTCATGGACGCCTGTGTCAATAACAGAGCTGTATGCATTTTTTGGCATACTTATTATGACTGGTGCGAACCATAGCAATGGAGAACATGTTCGAGATTTATGGAGCGTCAAAAAAAAAAATCGCGCCACAATGGGAGTCAACCGTTTCTGTTCGATATTGCGGTTCCTAAGATTTGACGATAAAAACACTCGTGCAACACGCTTACTAACTGATAAAGCAGCACCGATCAGTGAGTTGTGGACGATGATGAACAATAATCTTGCTGCACATTACAAGCCCAGCTCATGCTTGACGATTGATGAACAATTATTTCCTTACCGTGGACGCACACGGTTTACGCAGTACATACCGTCAAAACCTGCTAAATATGGTATCAAGGTTTGGTGGATTTGCGATGCCACAAATGCATATCCACTGCATGGACAAATATATACTGGCCAAGCAGAAACTGGTAGGGAAACGAACCAAGGCGAACGAGTGGTGAAGGATTTGTCTGCCAAATACCAAGGAAGTGGCCGAAACATTACAATGGACAATTTGTTTACGACCTTGCCAGTTGCAGAACTGCTTCTCACCTGGAAACTCACGATCGTTGGAACTTTGCGCAAAAACAAATCATATATTCCTCAAGAAATGAAGCAGAACAAAAACAGGACAATTGGTTCAACGACATTTGGCTTCAAAAATAATGTGACAATGTGCTCTTATGTTCCCAAAAAAATAAAGCAGTAATTTTGCTTTCGACCATGCATAATGATGCTGAAATAGCTGACAGTGGGAAACCTGAAATAATTGAATATTATAATCGTACCAAAGGTGGTGTTGATCGAATGGACCAAATGTTTGCGGAATATCCAACACAAAGACAAACAAAACGATGGCCACTAGCGATGTTCTTCAACATGTTGGACATTACAGCTCTTGCAGCCTACATTGTCTACGATTTGAATAACCCTATGTTGCCTTGGAGAACAAACAACAAGCGTAAGCAGATCCTGCGCAGCTTGGCTGAAGCATTGTGTATGCCCATTATTGAAGCCAGAGCCATAAATCGTCAAGTGACGCGAAATTTTTCGACTAAAATTGCTATTGAAGCATATTTCAACCGACCGGTGGAATCAATGGTGTCAACAGCAGCATCAACATCTGCCGCAGCGCGCACGCCAAAACCTGTGTCCGGATCTTGCTATTTATGTTACGCACAAGAGGAAAAACGCCGTAGAAAAACCAGAAAGCTGTGCGACAAATGTAAGAAGCCAATGTGTCTTGAACATTCGGTCACATCAACAAATTGCTCTATTTGCCATGATTTTCCTTAGATATAAGATGCATTTTTATAATTTTTATAATAAAAGTCAATAATATAATGTGTGAAATGAATATTTTTAATTTTTCAAATAAAAAAATAATATAAAAATTTTTTTTTTTTATTATTATGAGGATTTTTACTATTGGGGTACAAACGTATCCCGGGTGTGTGTTTACGTATATAATGTGTTTGGAAGGCTGTAGCTCCTGAACCAATGGTCCGATCTGGTTCAAATTTTGAATTTGAACTTAAAACTAATTAATCTTCCTAGATCCGAAGCGGTATAGAGGTATAGCGGTTCAAAAGTTACAACACTTCAAAGTTGAAAGTGGATACATTTGTACCCGGGTGTGTGTTCTAGGGTTAACTATTGTCTACCGTGTACACAGCTTGTAGAGTACGAGATAGAGAAAAGTTGAGATTTCTCTATTTTGCCTCTAGAGTGAACATGTCCTAGAGTTGCTCTAACATGTAAACTTAATTGATAGAAAAGATTTTTATTTCAGTAAAACTCTAGAGATATTTCTTACCTTTACCTTTACCTTACCTTTAGAGAAGTATGAGACCGGGTGGAACTTATTATCGTCTTGGCGTTGCAGCAATACTGCACCGAAACCTACACTACTAGCGTCACAGTGGAGTTCAGTCTCCCGAAGGGTATTGAATATAGCCAGCACTGGGCTTTTAACTAGGCGGGACTTAAGTTCAGTGAATGCATCAAGGCACTTCTCGTCAAAGTCAAATGGTGAGTTTCTTTTAAGCAAGTTTTGTAATGGTTTTGCAATTTGCGAAAAGGACGGTACAAATCTGCGGAAATATGAGAACATGCCAAGGCAGGATTGTAGTTGTTTTGCATTCGTTTGAATCGGGGAATTTTGTATGCTCTTAATGTGGGAATCATTGGGTAATATACCTGAGTGTGACACCACATATCCTAAATAATTGATTTCATCATACCCAAACCTGCATTTATCTAATAGCGTTTTCTTTTCTCGAAAAAAGGCTGCACTTATTCTGCCTTGTGTTAGCGCTGTCACATTTTCATGTTCTTTTCTCAGCCTTTTACAAGGCGTCGTGTTCTTTTCTCAGCAGGTTGCGGCCTGATCCGGCGAAAGTGCTGCCTTTTCTGCCCTCAAATAAACGTGAGGGTGAGAGTTGCATGGTTGATTTTTAATTTAATCTTTTAAAAATGCAGAAATAAGTGTTTTGCTTTAAAATTGTTAAAGACTTACAGGCCAACTGAATAATTCAGCTTTATTAAGTTCTATAAATAAATTGTGATGGAGTAGTATATTTTCTGTTTCATTCTCATATAAAGAACGCAACATTTTCTCAGGTTTCAGGGCAGCGCAACGCAAGAGTTCCCATATAAAAGGGCATAACTTTTTTTGAGAAAAGAAAAAGCTATAAGTTAAGTTCCAAAGCCCTAAAGGTAAGTCGCTCTAATACTAATTTTAGCAGGTCTTTGTGTTCATTAAAATTTTCGTTCGCAATGATGATATCATCCATGTAAATGATAACCTTTCTGCTATCGATCATGTCCCGGAAGATGTTGGTAATGAAACGCTGAAATACAGCGGGAGCGTTCTTCAGCCCGAACGGCATCTTCAAATATTCATATTGACCGTTAGGGGTCACAAAGAAGGTAAGGGGAATTGATTCAGGTGCCATCTGAATCTAATACGGAAAAGAAACGTTTATTTTCCAGATATTCTATGTAGTCATCGATTAGCGGCAGAGGGTAATTATCCCTAACAGTCAATTTGTTTAATGCTCGGTTATCTACACACATTCGGACCTTTCCGTTCTTCTTCTTAACCAGCACTATGGCTGACGCATAAGGTGAATCGCTAGGCCTTATTATTCCATCTCTGCAGAGCTGATCAATGATAGTTTGTACTTGGTTTCTCTCAGCGTACGAAAGTCGTCGGGGCGCGCAATGGAAAGGTACGTCAGTCGTCAAGTGTATCTTCATTTCGTATTTAAATGGTTCGGGTGTCACTTCCGGGTTAAGATATGTGTTAACGATAAGTCGTTCCAAGTCATTCCTTTGATTACCGGTCAGTCTAGTGCCTATGTCTATGTCGTTTCCACCGTGGGGAACGTCAATGCAAAATATCTCAGGTACGTCAACAGCAGCAGGTATGTCAGTGGCAGCAGGTATGTCAGTGGCAGCAGGTACATCAGCTGCGGCAGGTACGTCAACGACGGCAGGTACGTCGTCAGGCTTATTATGGCAATCAATGGGACCGTCGCGTACCGTTACGTCTTGATCTTTAGCGTATTTTAATTCCTCTAATTTCATGACGGCCGAGTATGCGTTGGGATCAGTAAGATCAGACTTATACAAGCTATGGTCGTTAACATTTCTTATTTCGAGCAATTTTTCCTTAGTGGACCTATCTGTTGCGCTAGTCAGAAAAATGTTAAACTTATTGAGGAAATCAAGTCCCAAAATAACTGTCAAATTTATGCTTTTGTCTTCAATAACATTTAATTCAATTTCTTTTTTTTTTGTTCAAGAATTCAATAGTACATTTCATTTTATAAAGTATTTTAATTTTGCTTCCACCGATGCCTTTATAACTGGGGCCTCTATCAACCATATGTTTTTTCCCTAGTTGTTTTGGGCCCAGTGATGCCTTTACAAAACTAATCGGATTGCCAGTATCGAAAAGAGAGGGTACCTTATAATTAATTGGAACCGTAAGTGTCTTAAAAGCTATACTCACAGAGTTAAAAGCGCCAATTGCACCTGGTTGGTCGTCTTCATCCTCGGCAACAGTGGCTACTTCGCATCTTTTCAGAAGCTTTGCTGGATTTGGACATGAGCGATGGTCGTGGCCCATCTTCCAGCACCTGAAGCAGGAACCATCCGGTCTTAGTGGGAATGGGCAGTTTGGTTTTATGTGCCCGTTCTGGGAGCAGTTGAAACACTTCAGCTTCAAATCGTCCGTTTGTTTCGGCGCCGTTGTCTGCCGCTGGTTAGATGGTAGCGACGCCCCGATCACGAAATATTTGTGTTGGTACCGGTTTATAAGGGTTTTTAATTCCTCTACGCTTCGTGCCGTCATCAGGATGTGGGCATGCGGGGTAGTGTTCCCGATGCCGTCTATTATGAAGTCTATCAGCTCCGTATCGGTGATGTTGGCACGCTTCGTAATGGCCTGCATGGTTAGCGTGTAGCAGTGGAGCGTCTCCTCTTTCCTCTTCCAGCGTCGCTGCGACAGCATTTTGTACACTTCTTGCCTTGTGATTCCCATGTCGAATTCGCTTGATAGCGCTGCTTTTAGCGCCTGGTAATTTAAAGCGACCGTGGTCGATAAAAATACCCTCGCTGTACCTGTTAGGGACCTGCGCAGGGCAAGCAAGCGAAAATTGTCATCAGCCCCTGAGGACTCCATTATTTCCTCAAAATCTCGCAGAAAATGGCAAACGTGATAGGTTACGTCGTCGCCATTAAATTTAGGCAGAGCGTGCTCAATATCGCCGAATTCCAGGCGACCTTGTCGACTATTGGGAGGGCGCTCCAGTTCTTCTATCTGTCTGCGTAGCGTAAGTATTTCCAAGCACTTTTTAAGGGCCGCCACTTCTGCGCCTAGTTCAGTGAGTACTGACCTGGCTATTTCGGTGGCATTCTCAGATACCAGAGCGGCAGTGTTATTGGCGATAGAGACGGCGGTATCGGCAGTGGAATAGGCAGTATTAGCGGTGGTGGTGGCGGCGGAATCAGCGGTGGCGGCGGCGGCGGCGGCGGCGGTAGTGATGGCAGCGGTAGTGACGGCAGCGTTGGTGGCGGCGGTATAAGCGGTGGTGACGACAGCATTAGTAGTACTGACGGCAGCGTTGGTGGCAGCAGTGACGGCGATGTCTGCGGTGGTGGCAGCGGTGACGGCAATGGTGCCGGCAGTGTTGGTTGAGGCAGTAAATGCGTTTAGCAGAAGATTACGTAGCTGTTGCGTTGTGGCTGAGGGTGGGAACGCCACACCAGCTTGTTGTAAGGCCTTGGTTATATCCTCGCGTGGGTTGGCCATTTTTCGTTATTGATGGAAATTATTAATGAAATTCGATTATCGGGGTAATAACCCAACACCTGAGCTGTAAATTTGTAGTTTACCTCGTATTTAGCTGGCGGATTACCGCGGATTGAATTTTAAGTTATTAAATGCGTGTGTTCTCTTTTTTCGCCCAAAAGCAAGTGACCGCCATCTTCCTCCTTTTCTCTTTATTCATTTTCTTTACAGGGTTGCATTACAATAATTTACTTAGACTAGTAGGAGCAGGGTTGCATTACCGACTCCGAAAATTAACTAAATGAAATTATTTTATCCAATGTTACAAAATATATGATTTATAATAAAAAAATCTTTGGTAATATCACTAAATATTAAAATATGATTTTATATGTTAAAAGAAAAGAAGTTCTGCAGGCGAACATTTGGAAGAAAATATCGAGCTATTTTTTATTTAAAATTTTCATTTTATATTAAAATTTCACTGCAGTTGTTTTATTTCGCTCGTGGCAGTTGTCCTTAAACCTAACAATATAAAATTATATATCCAATGAAAGGTATTTTTATGCTCTTTCTAGTAAATATATCGTTTAATATATGTAGTTACTTACGTATCTTTTTAATAAAAACATACGTATTTTATTTACATTTTTTGACAGATATTGTATTGAAAATTATGTCAAACTGCAAAGAACTTTGGTGTCGACTTAAGTTAGACTACAAATATACTCCATTAAAACCACATAAATGAATTATTCTGTAAACAAATCTATTTACCCAAAGAAACCAAAAATCACCTGTTTTTGTTCACACACCGTGAATAACCCTATTGCGTCGATGCATAAGGTTGGTAGTACTGATAAATTTGGTTGCATGCGAAGCATAATCAGGCCTAAGTTTTGTAAAGTTGTGTTACGTTTAGGAAGTTGTGCGAAGTATGCATAATCAGACCTTTATGCAGACAAACTTTTGTTTGGCAAATTAAATGGTGGCTGCTTACTTTGCTCGGAGGACAGGCGTATTTAACAGGTGAAAGCAGCACCCTTTTATTTTTCTTCGCCTCACGGCTTCATATGTCAAATGGCTGCTGTTGATTGGTTGGAGCAGTTGATTGCTTATTGTTTTTTGTTCTCTTTCACATAATTCGTATGAAATTTTTGACAGTCCTCGGCGCAAAAGCAAAAACAAAATACATGTACATTTTGTTGTTGGCGTACCGATACCACCTTATTGAATACGCCATGCTCGGAGGTGGTTATGTCGAGTTTGGCACAGGGTTGCACGTTCATTAAGGTTTTCATGGCTATTGCCAAAGACGAAATGAACATTTCAGATGCACATAATGCGCACAATTAATATATTTTTATGATATCGTATAGGCAATTAACTGTGCCCTAATCTTTGAAGCTCCTACAGCACTAATTCAGTTCTCTGGCTTTCGGTATCACGGCAATTTTTTTGTATAACAACAATTATCTAAAATTTTTGTATATGACAACACCGAATTTGCTGCAGTTTGACCAAACAAAATTAGTTTGCTGTGAGAGTCGCCAAACTCGCTCTATCCGGGTTTTCTGCAACAACAATTGCACGCAGTTTTCCAAACAAAATTTCTGCATAACACCGACCTTAGATGCATGAACTTAAAAGTGTATGTATGTGCTTCTAAACTCAGTGCAATATTTAAGTGCTGTAAATTTTATAAGGCGAAACCACGCTGAATCCAGGTGGTTATCCGGATAACCAACTCAACAGCCATAACTACGTAGTTAAGCTCCGGTGAGGCCATAGTATAAAATATCTTTTACTGCTAAGGTTAAATAAAAATAAATAAATTATTCAATTCCAGAGTAATAACATAGAATCATAGCACATTCTCATTCTCTCGCTGTTCGCAGTATTCATCCACTTGACGTTTTTCGCTGTCGAACATTCTACGTCATTCATCGAACGTTCTGCCATTTTGTTTGTTGTTGTTGTAGCGTCTACAACAACCCCGCCCAGATCAGTTGATATCTAAGTCGTTGTCGTCGAGTTCCACTAGCGGCAGCCCCAAGAAGCGTGCAGCCTCTATGGGGTCGGTCCACAGGGACGACGCCGTTAGGGTTGTGGGGTTTTCCGGGCATGCGAAGAGATGTTTCGAGTCGTGAGGGGTCTCTCCGCATGCCGGACATTCATTCGCCACATCCGCATTTAGCCTACTCAGGTAGGAGTTTAGCCTGCTGCAGTAGCCAGAGAGAAGTTGCGCTATTGTTGTTCTGGCCTCCCGAGGCAGATGGAGCTCCGTCGCGTCAATGGACTTCGTCCGTCAGTTCATATAGATGCCTCCTGACGTGCCTTGGCGAGGGCTCCTCTGCAAGCAGCTGTCTATTTGGGTGGCAACATCTGTGGCTTGCATAGCATCGTGTTGTGCTCCCTAATTGGGAGCATTTTCGCCTCATCGTGGAGGTGGTGTTCTGGTGACATCAGGAGGCATCCGGTCGCTGTCCTAAGTGCTGTGTTTTGTACTGTCTGTAGCTTCATCCACTGCGTCCTACTAGTCCCCGGCGACCACACTGATGCTGCGTAGTTTAAAACCGGCCGGCCTATTGCCTTGTATGTTGCCAGCAACGTTTCTTTGTCTTTGCCCCAAGTACTGCCGGCTAGCGACTTGAGGACCTTGTTGCGGCTCTGTACTTTATTGACAATAGCGGTTGCGTGCGCAGAGGAGAGCAAGCTGTCGAATGTTACTCCGAGTATTTTGGGATTATTCACCGTCGGAATTGGTGTATCATCAACGTGAGTTCCCAGCCTTAGCCTGACCTCCTTCGTCCAGGTTGTGAACAGGGTCGCACAGGATTTCGTATTTGAGAGGGCTAGACACTTTGCAGTAAAGCGAGAAAGTTCGGAGAGATACCCGTTTACTTTCGAACACAGGTCATCAATTCCATTCCCAGTCGCCATGATCGAGCAATCGTCGGCGTAAGAGACAATCGAGACTCTCTCTGGTGGGAAGCGGGGAAAGCACACCACCCTGTGGAACCCCCTGTTTTATTTTTCTAAGTTTGCTCGATTTGTCTCTAAACATTACCGACGAGTGTCGACCACTCAGATAATTTGCCGACCACCGTTTGAGCCTCTGTGGGAGAGAGGAAGCCTCTATATCTTCTAGTAGCGTGGAATGGCTGACAGTGTCTAAAGCCTTTGACAGGTCCAACGCTACTAGAATCGTTCTCTCACAGGGACGTTTACGGTTAAGGCCACGAGTTATCGGAGTGTTTATGGCGTTAAGTGGTGTTGTTGTACTGTGCACTTTACGGAAACCATGCTAATGCTTCGCTGGTTTGTGAAATACGGGAGCAGCAAGGCCTCGAGTGTCTTCGCTACCGGGGAAAGGAGTGTTATCGGTAGATAAGAGTCTCCCATGTTGGCAGGTTTCCCCGGTTTGAGCAGTGGGACCACTCTCCCCACCTTCCAGATGTCTGGGATGATGAGAGTGGCCATAGACAAATTGAGGACCTCCGTTAGGTACGCTACCCCCGCATGGTTGGGACCCATGGCTTTGGAGGCTTTCGCCTTCCCGATGGCCTCCTGAACTTCACCGCAAGTGAAAGCAAGGGGGGGCACAGGTTGCTGGCAGTTTGTGCAGCCTTCTGGTCACTCGACGCTTGGCTTTGTCCACCGGAGGATGCAGTATGAACTGCCGGCTAAAATAGCTCGCTCATCGCTCCGGGTCCGACGAAGCATGATCGACTCTATCCTCGTGCTTCGTCGGATTGGACAGTGACCTCACGGTTGACCAAAGCTTACTCACACCAGAGGTGAAGTTACAGGTCTTCAGATGCTCTTCCCACTTTTTCCGTTTATGTACGTTCACAAGCTGCCGAATCTCCTCGTTGAGATCCCTGATACGGGGATCTCCGGGATCGGCCTGACGAAGGCTATCACGCTCATCGGCTAGAACAGACGCTTCAGCAGGGAAATTTGGACGCGGGTCCGTAACACATCCTGCCGGTACGAAGCGAGCTGCAGCAGCAGTGACAGCCCTGCGGAACTTACGTTCACCAAGGTGGACGTCGGTTGGTGTGGGGAGAGCAGCGAAGGAGGTGTTTTCAGTAAATTCCGCGCAGCCTTTCCAATAAGCTTTAGAAAAGTTGATATATGTTCGGTGCTCCGCGGAAGCAAAGTCGGTTGGTTTATCGATCGAGATGACTATGGGCAGATGGTCTGATGCCAAAGTCAGCATAGGTCGCCATGATATGCTGTTTATCAGACCAGCGCTGACGATTGTTACGTCTGGCGAGCTGCAGCAACTGCCCATAATCCTGGTGAGTGCTTCATCGTTCATTGTGCAGAATGTCGAATCGTCTATCTGCTCAGCCAAGTCAGTTCCTCTACGATCGTTTGACAGGCTTGAGTGCCAAAGATCGTGGTGCGCATTAAAGTCGCCTACTACCATACGGTTTTCACCTCTGAGGAGCGCACCTATGTCAGGGTGATATCCTGCCGGGCAGCAGGTGACAGGGGGTATATAAACGTTAAATATTTCGAGTTCAACATCGCCTGACTGGATAGCAATGCCCTGACATTCTAGGGTGGTATCCCTGCCGTCGATGTCTGCTTCGATAAGACGATACTGCACGGTGTGGTGCGTGATGAACGCTAAGCCACCACCATTATCCCGCTCGCGATCTCGACGGTGCACGCTGTTCCCGGCACAATTCAACAGTGTTGAATTGCTGTGCAACTTCGTCTCTTGGACCGCAGCTATCAATATGCCATGCCTTCCCATGAAGACGGTTATCTCCCCATCTTGCTCTGAAGCCCGTTACAGTTAAATTGAAGGAGCTTCATGTGGTTCGGGAGACGTGTGGTGATGCGGGGTGTGAGGGATGTGTGTGGTCGTGCCGCAGTTGGCTGTGTGCGCTGCTGAGGTGGTTGCCGCCCTGTGGTGGTGGCGGGAGGCGTCGCAGTTGAGGTCTGCGCCCGAGCAGCGCAACACGGGCCCTCGAAGTTCCTCGTCCAATCTCGCGTGGTGCGCAGACCTGAGCATGCCCTAAAGTGGCACCAGCCAAGGCAGGTGTTGCACTTGACTGATGTCACATTACGGAATATCCTGGTCTGACATACCGTGCAGATTGTAGGAGGAACGAGGAGTTGTTGGCGGCGGCGTGTGGGTGGTGGTGCGGTTGTGTGTGTTCTGTGGTCTGTAGCAGTTGTGGTGTGGTCTATTGTGTTATGTTGTTGTGCTGTGGTGTTTGTGTGGGACTGCTCAGGTGGACTGGGGTTAGCCGTGGAGGCTGCTCTCTTTGAGCAGCAGGGGGCCACAAAAGACGTGGTCCACTGCCGATGTGTCCGTAGTCCTGAGCAGACTCTGAGGTGACTCCACCCCTCGCAAGTATTGCACTTGACTGAGGTGGAGTTATGGTGTAGTCGTCTCTGGCATACACAGCAGGTGTAGGTTTCTGCCATTTTCTTATTGTTCGCTTCGCGTTGCCGCAGGTTTCGCAACACTACGTTCACATTGGCGAGTTAAACATGGTAAATGGGCTGGAATCAGTTAAATGAACAAAACGTCTTCGTAAACAAGTTAAATCGCATGCAATTGTTGTTGGAAAATTTAACCAGTTAAATCATTTAACTCGTTTGAAAACCAGTTCAGCGCAGAGTTGTATCAGAAAGCTTTGTTTCAGCCAATCAGAGATAGCCAATAGCTTTCGATTGACAGCCCAATGCTTAAAAAATTATATTCTCAAAAATATTTTAAACTGAAAATTATCAAAAAATATCAAAATTGTAAGCATGTTTGCCGCCAAAAAAAGAGGCCAATGCGATAGTTAGTTATTTCCCATCGTACGCAGAGACAAATAGTGCATACGAACTATACATTTTGCAGTCTCTAAATAAACCGTATGAGTTAATATCATGAAGCAGATATTTGCAGAAAACGAATTGTAACAGAGAATTAATTTTGAATAATTTTTTTTTTTAATTTTATCGGTAATCATACAACCATCAAAATTAACTCCAAACGTTTAATGTGAACGATTGTGTTTTACGAAAAGCTCTTGTTCATTTAACAAGTTGAATGGGGCCAATTTGAACGTAATAGTCACTCATGGGCACTGCCTTGTCCGCGGGCACAGCTCTTTTAAGCTTTCTATACATTTAGGATAGGCGCGTGCAGAGTAAAAGCTATCTGCACATCGCTTCTCTGAGTAAACCGTATGCTTTAATATCATGAAGCAAACATTCACACAAAAGAAATTGAAAAACAAAAAATTTATTTTGAATATTTTTTTTTTGGAATCTTTAGTTGCGTTATGGGCTGTTTTTGCGCATTTAGCTCTAAATGCTACTCTAAATGCACATTTATCCATACAAAATTCGCAACTAAATGCAACTCCATTTTTGCATTAAGAATCTAAATGCTAAAAGCAACCCTGTGATCTTCCAAAATTTAATGAGAAAAAGTGGCAACATTGCTTTTTCGAGTATACAGTTGCTAGCTGCGTTTCAGTGATCGCCGATCGAGATTTCATTTATTATTTTACATTATTTGGATAAAGAAAAGTTAAGCAAATTCAACATCGATGTGATGCTGATAGAAATCTGGATCAATTTGTGATCAACTCCGTTTGTTTTGTTTCCTAATTAAGTGATGAAATTTTATTTGGCAGCACCGACAAATGAATATATACACAAACAAATGTTCGGTTATAGTTAAAACAATTCAAGTTTTTGTATTGAATTTTTGGTTTAAAATTTATTTTTTCCTTTTCAGTAGGGTTTTTGCACATTATCTTCTGCGTGAGAATTGATCGTGATACATACGGATCTGAATAAGCGACTGGAACACGGCTGTTTGTCAAAAGCATACGATTTCGAACTCGCGTAAATGTACATTTGCTAATTCGCTACCAAGCGTATTTAAGCAGTGCGTCATCACAGACCAGGTAGAAATTTATTTGTTTGATGTGGGTTTTGGTTGTCAAGTGGTATCTCAGAAACTCAAATTCATAATAAAAGTAATTGTTTTAAGCCTGACACATATTTGTGACGCTGGTCTATAGAGATATTTTTTGGTATAGACAAGGGTCACATTTATGTGATAGGCTAAACTTCAGGGTTTTATCTAACTCAGTTTTATTCCAAAATACAAAGCTTACATAAAATTAAGTCTTGGTTAAAACACAGTAGCATTGTGGCTTATCTTGGGCGTGAAATTTTCTGAAACATGGCTCAATACTTGGCCTTTATGTTCAAGTTTATTATGCTCAAACAAGCCTAAGGCCCCTATTATGAGTTACATTCGATCTTCGACTGTGGTCGAAAGTGCTGATCGAACGAATTTTCATATTATGGCGCTCATTCGATGAAGAATAGCGCTATTGTGAGTTTCGCTCATTTAGGTTGTTCACAATAGTATATTTTTCACCGCAAGCTTTGTTTACAAATCGAGCAAACTAAATAGTTGGCTTATACATATGTACACATGTAAATTTGTGCAAGTTAAAATGAAAAAAAAGAAAGCGAGTTTATAAAAACGTGGTAAAAAAATTTTAATTAGCACAACGGAGTTCTGGTTGAACGATTTGTCACGAGGAAGGGAGCGTCGAAAACGGGCCAGGAGCAGAAAACGTGTAAGAGAGTTTAAGTGCAGTCTTTCGAATATATTTTGACATACAATATATTTAAGAAATTTTGTGATCCAAATCTATTTAAAATATATTAAAACTATAAACAGCTCCATGATTTTGTTCTCAGAGATCGTGCCAACAGCGTATTGGGATTTTCTTTTATAAGTAAAACCAGACCCTGTCTAGCCGGAAAAAGTAAGAAACCAAATGCAAAATCACACATTTTACACAATTTTCTAACACTTCGCCAGCGAAAGCAAAATACTGTTCGACAGAAAATTCGATACTCAACGAAAATTTCGACACGCTTGCATAACTCATAATACGAATTTCACTTTCGATCTGTAAAGACTTTCACATGTGCTCTGTAAATAAACATAACCTCATACTTTACAGGTACCTGTAATCACGAGACGACTTGTTAAGTTAGACCGGCGTCACACATTTGTGTCGGCGGTCCCACGTGAAAACCCAGCTGACATATATGTGACGCCTGGTAGCGAACGTGTTAACAAGTTAAGCCTGCTATGCAGTTCAATGCTTAATACAATAGTTAATACATCAAAAGATAGAGAATTAAAATACCTTTCAGAATTATTGAATAAAAGCTAATTTAAAACGCATAATATGCCTTTCATTTCGAGCTCACACTCAACTGTGTGCGTACGCAAATCATTCGCATGCGAACGACAAGTTTTGACAGATGTGTGTGAGCGTCCATAAGAATACAAATGGAATTATTTGCCTTTGCGAACGTTCATGCGTGATAAGATAAGTTAACTAACATCCTTAGGGCCGGTTACTCAATGTCTGGTTAACACTAATCTGCGGTTAAACATCGTTATCGACGTTACCGACTCCCTGTTATATGCATGGAGTCGAAGACGTCGGTAACGATGTTTAACCGCAGATTAGTGTTAACCAGACATTGAGTAACCGGCCCTTATTCTGCAACACTTTCGTATTCGGATTTTCCTACGAATCGTAGAAATGGTATGCTGCAATCCGAATCGTATCTTCGAACTTTCGAAATTAGGAGCAATGGCATGCCTAAAAACGAACGAGTAACAAAGACAGCCTTTTGCGTAATTTTGTACGAAAAAAGTTCTGTGTCGGAAGCGAGATAAAAATTAAGCAAAAAAATGTAAATCGAAGTGTGTTTGCAGAAAGTATAAGTGGTATGCTTTTAAACAGATACATTTGCCTTCCGCATATACGTATATTTTTATGCACTGCTTTATATGAACGCACTTGGGAACGGTTTAGTTATTTGTACAATGATTTTGAGTTGTTGTATCCAAACGCATCACCCGAATTTAAAAACTTTAACATGCACATGTGGTCAAAGGATTCAAATTTCATTTAAAACAAAGGTTCCAAATTTCCGAGCTCTAATTTATTATTAAATTCGGTTTGAACCATGCGCTTTTTTTGTAAATTTCGATGTGGGTTCTGCGCAAAGATACAGTGGATGGCGTAGCCCGAGTTATATGCATAATAAATGTTGTATACTTTTCACAGTAGAAGAGGGGCTTCCGCCCTCTTCTCCGGCAACACAGAAAAGAGAATTCTCATTAGTAAGGCTCAGCGGCGTAGCCAGGTGGGTATTTGGGGGGATAGATCGCCCGCCTTCGTCATTGAACTACAATTATTTACTTTTGAATTAATAACACAATACTATTTTATCCTTCTGATTAATTGTTTTTTTTTTTTTCAGACGGATGACAAATTATCTTTTAATGAATATATGAGTAGTCCACTTGCAAACAGCGTTATGTGATTTTATAAAAGTAAGCCATGAATTAAAAAAAAAACGTCTACGATAACAAGTAACATCCGAACTGTATCTTTTTTATTACCTGTAAATTTTGATAAATAAGAGCCTAATACCATTAAAACAAATAAAATTGCAGTATGGTAGATTTGTAAATTTTATATTTAAAAATTTAATATTGCAAGTTTTGAAACAGTAAAGCCCAAAACACAATAACGCAGTGGCAGTGGCAGCGACAGTTTTTCGAAATCAGCTGTTTTTTAGAAAGTGTGGGGTCCAATGAAGCGACTCACAATACAGCAGTGGCAGCTAGCAGTACTGCTCAGTTTAGCCCAAATTCTAAATTCACTGCCACTGCCTTCATCGCAGCAAACTTCGCATGCTGAATTTGACATAAATGAAACGCAGCCAACATCTGTTGATGTCACTGAAGCCTAAAAGGCAACAACAAAAATGTAAACAAACAAAAGGAAATGCCAAAAAAAGCAGTCACTGACAATGCAGTATTGTGTTTGCTACAGCAGTGACTGCCAACATTAGCAGTAACAGCTGATTTTAAAAACTTTCACTGCCACTGCGCTATTGTATTTTGGCCTTAACTTTTACATAGCTAGCTTTTTTTTAGCTTTTCGCCCTCTCCTCTAGGAAGATTGGTTGCTTCTTTTTTGCCACCTCTTCCACTAGGCACCGAAACTACCACGTTTTCTTCCAGTTTTCTAAGTTCATACGAAGAGGAGACTTTTGAAAGTGTATAAATAAGTATTATAGCGACTTTTGCAAGAGTAGTTAACATTTCATGCTATTTTTTTCAGAATATAGAAAAATTGTTCACTCTGCAGTTAGTGGACATGAAACTAGGAATGTTTGATATTTAAGAAAGTATCGATATCATGAATCGATTTAATTCATTGCATGTCAAATCGATATGGCGATATATCGGGCTGAACAATATCGATATCGGAAAAATCGATGTTGAAAATCCTACTCCCATTTGAATAGAATAATAGACCTGCTTATCAACTCAACAAATTGTGCTATTTCCATCTTGCATATTTACTGAGGATTAAAACGGCATGCCGGTCGATTCAAGCGGTTTGTCAAACTTAAGAGCTAAATAAATCACACAAGCTGTTGATTAAACCTACTTTAGTATTTTTCCATACACTTTGTAGATGAAAAAGAAATTTCAACTCTTAAATATCGATATTGCGGGTAAAGTATCGATGTCTTCGATATATCGAGCTTGGAATATCGATTCAAAAAATTGATTATCATGCGATGAAATATCGATATTCAGAAAAATCGATACGATACCGAACATTCCTACATGAAACCCACCAAAAACTAAAAATCTAAAAAAAAATTTACATAGACACTTTGCAAGTGGACTACTCAATTGTTGAATATGCTATCTTATTTGCCCCTTCTTTTTATTCAATTAAGGAGCGGCTGAATGGTTTAACGATGTTAGCGGTACATAATGATGTGCCGATTACAACACAAGAAGTAATTGAAAAAATGTGTGTTAAGCAACGAAGATTAAAAATCGCTTTATAAGTAATAAGATTTTGTAGACTTGTACATAAATAAATACAAATAGATACGCGTAAATATATAAATATGCAGATATATTCAATGTGTAAAAACTGAACTGTATACTGACGACACTTCTACAAAACAAAACTGGACTACACACTAATTAATTAAAATGGTGTAGTAATTTAATTTTTTAAATTTAAATAAAGCATGAATTCCCCATGGAATAACCGAGTAGACAAAAAATATATAACGGTAAAATGGCACATACATACATATATGAAAGAATGCCCACAGACGACGCCTCAAGCCATTGTGTATCACAACTTTAAGTTATCGATGCAAATTTTTTTTATTCCCCCCTTCTCCAAATCCTGGCTACGCCACTAGTAAGGCTCATAGTCCCTAAGCGCGGCCGAAGGCAGAAGCAACCGCATCAGGTGGTGGACCCAACAAAGTGCATGGTTTTAATGGCTTGGAAGAAGCTGTTATTGCATTAACTGGATTGAGAACCAGTTCTTCGGGCACAGGAGGTTGTGGTCCAACAATACAACCAGAAGCGGACATAGATGCGCTCATGGTTACTATGCCAGACAGCTCCGCATACCTTTGTGAATCCATTGCCATAGCGCGCTCTTACTCCGCTACTATAATTGCAAATGCATCAGAATCCATAATTTTCCTCAAAATATGTAAACTCAACTTTTTACAATAAACAAGCACATGATAAGTGTTTCTTTAATTCCTTTCCACTTTCCACTCAAGGATTGCAGCATGTCGATTTTTCGTTACATTAGCTGCATTTTTTTTGTAAGCGAGCGACAAAAGAACGCTCAACTCTGGTAAAATTTCCTTTTAGGTAGTTAAGCAACCCTGTTGGTGGCTGGTAAGAAACACGTGATTAGTGTAACAGCAGCCTTTGCCATGAGTAGGGGTGTTGGTGAGCATGTGTGAGTGAGTAAGTAAAGGAAGTGAAAGTAGCCATAAACCCTTTATCAACTCAACATACCAACTGAGGTGTGAAACCTGGCTAACCCTGCGGTTCGATAAAGCAGTGGCGTGCGTGTGGGTGTATGGTTGCATGGTAGTAAATTGAGTGGCCGATCTTCGGAGATTTTTGAGTGGGTGCGGCATGAGTGACACGCTCGGCTAGCTTGGACAGAATAAATTAGAGCGGAGGAAGCCCGAAAATGTTAATCATAAAGTCACGGTGCCTTGTGAAAGTGTATTTATATACAAAAGAAAAAAAAAGACTAAAAGCGGTCAAGTACAAAAAAAAAACGGCATCGTCGTGGGGCCTTATTCTGTAACTCGAATCGAAAGTTGATTCTATTCGAATTTGTTATTCGATTCGAATTTGTTTTAGCATTCTGTAAAAGTTTCGGATTGAGTTTCTTGTTTTGCGAAAGTTGTACCACCTTGTGCCAGAATTTTCGAATGTCAAACGTCAAAATACATAGAAGGAAAACAAATAAATAACTTATTTAAATTAAAGAATTGTTATTAATTTTATAAACAAAAAAATGGATTCTGTTGCATTGTGGATGGACGAAGAAATTAATGAAGAGAGAAATGCAAGAAGGGCTATTAGAAATCATTATTATCGGAAAGAAGGTAAATGCATACATATGTAATGTAACCGGCTATAAACTTGTTAGTGATTATATATTTGAAATTATAGCTTCACAAAAAATTTTCGAATTTCCAAGGAAGCCTTCAATTATACTATGTCTCCATTGAGAGATTTATCCATTAGGATTTAATAAATCCAGTTGCTAAATCACAACCGTCTCCATTACCATTACGAGATATGTTTGACGTTCACATTTTTAAATATTTGACGTTTGCTTGTGTATGATTGATAGTTTGGAAAGTGTAAAGAATGGTACCATATTCCGAATCATTTTCCCGAATTTAAGCAAAAATTATCAAAACGGTAAAAAACATTTGCGGAAAGAAAAATGTTTGTAGAACTCCCTTATTCATAGGAGGGAACCGAAAATCCTATCGTGGGCCTTTGGCATATCATGAATACGAACTGAGTTCTAGAGGATGTTCGGTGCAATGTTATCGAAGCAGAACCATTACCGAAATTTATAAATTCTTTGTCGCAGCGCGTAAATGACTTATAGAAAGCGGAGAAGACTCTGCATGATATTACTATAAAACATTTCTTCTAAATTTTTAGTTTTTAAAATAATATTTTCTTAATTTATTACAACCAAAGTTATGTAAATATGTATTACTAATTTTCCTCCCAAACTAACAAAAAAATATAAAAATCCCAAAAATACGAAAATTCATGTTTTTATGATAGGCTAGATTTCAATGTCCTCAACTGTATATTGAAAACACAAATGTCATTTGACTTATGGCATATGAATTTGTGGTTGCCACATCCAACAAATTGTACTTATTGATCAATATTATTGAAGATTTGACGAAGATTTAACTTAAATCTACTGCCTTTCGAGATTTAATTTTATATGATAAATCTCAAAAGATTTAACGTCAAATCTCGTCAGAGGGCTAAATCTCCATTAAATCTCACAATGGAGACATAGTATAATGTGTTGAGAAGCATAGCTCACGAATTACATGGACCTATAAGATCTACGGCAGTAACTCCGACAGTAAAACTTGCTGCTACTCTAAAATTTCTTGGGCAAGGGGGCTATCAGCACCAAATAGGGCAAGACCGTTTTGCAGGATTAGCGCAATCCACGACTTCTAAATGTATCACGGAAGTGGTCAATGCGATTGAAAAAACTTTATGTCCGAAGCACATCAAATTTGAAATGACCGTGCAAGAAAAACGTGAAGCCAAAAACCATTTGTATTCAAAATTCGGATTACCAGGAATAATAGGTGCTGTTGATGGTACCGAGATCCAGATGGTTGGGCCGGTAAAGGATGAACATCTGTTCTTTAATCGGAAGCTAAAGCATAGCATCAATGCAATGGTGGTAAGTGTTTAATACTTACAAGTTTTTGTTCATACCTTTTCATAACATTTTTTATTAGATTTGTGATCACAAGATGTACATAAGAGCTGTAAATGGAGTCTATGGTGAAGCGGCTCATGATTCTCATGTATGGAGCTTGTCAAACGAACGACAATATATGAAAGCCCAATACCAAAATGGAGACAAGTCATCTTGGATAATTGGTTAGTGACTTAATCCATATGTACTTGTATCACTTAGGGCCGTTTGCACCATGTCTAGTTAATTCTAACTCCCAGTTAAACATCTTTATCGACGTTATCGACTCCCATCATATAACATGTGATCGATAAAGCAGTTAACGTGCTTAACTGAAGGATGTACTTCCAGTTAGCGTTAACTAGAAATGGTGCAAACGGCACTTAAAAGGAGGTACTTATTGGTGCAAAATTTGGTTCGGCTAACATTCGAATGTATCAGCCTATGAGCTTAGCTACCTACGTATGTGCACGCAGGCGTACATATGTATATAAGTGTATGTACACGGGTATGGGTATGCGGGAATTTTTTTTTTTTCAGAGGAAGCATCGAAAGCCTAACCCCAAAAAAACCGTCAGTGTGAGACTTTAACCCACTAAACCTCCTACCGTCTATGTACCGATCCCCCCGGCACCACCGTTAAGTATTTCGTCGGGAGGCGGTTTGAGCACGAAGCTCTACGTCCGTTACTGTTCACATGATTCCACCCACAGTTCGTCTTGGTTTAGTATTAAACCTACCCACCCCCTTGGTATTTTACAACTAAGAAGTTCGTTTCTAAGTCTAGTAATGTGCGGGTGCAGCGATTTATTGCTGCTTATACAATTTTTTGTGGTTCGCCCCCTTCGTACCGTAACTTTTCTAGGAAAACGGGCTTTTTAAGTGGCCTGAGCCAGATAGAATGATGTGGCTGCTTCCTACCTCGCCTGTCATTCTTGCCCACGCCTCACTTGCTCGCTGTTGCGAAGTTGCTGCATAACTAGGGCACAAGTGGCTTTAAATTCCTTCCAAGCGCATTGGCTTTGCAATGCCAGTGGGACTAGTGTTTCGGGTGTAACTACGCTGCCGAGACGTTCATTGAGATTTTCTCTGGGTGCTGAATCGGGGACACGAAAAGAGTACGTGTTCCGCATCCTCTATTTCATCAGGACCACAGTAGTCGCAATAGGGATTTCTTTCATGTCCAAAGCAGTGAAGGTAGGCCTTAAAACATCCATGCCCGCTAAGGATTTGTGTTAGGTAGAAATCTACCTCACCGTGCTGTGTCACAGGCGACGTGTCCACCTGCCTTTTGTTGCGCAACCCCAAATCGCTTGCCATTGCGATATGCTGTTTTGTCGCAATAAAGAGGTGCGAGTTTCGTGTACCTCGTGCTTATCCTTTATTTTTTCAACTGCTTCCTGCGCCAATAGGTCAAGTGGGAGCATCCCGGAGATGACAAGTGCTGCGTCTTCTGAAACTGTTATGTATGCAGAGCATACTCTTAACGCGCATAAGCGATAAGTTGCGTTCATACCCTGAACGTACGATGAGCGTTTAAATGCGTCGTACCAGATTGTACATCCGTACATGAGTATGGATCAAACTACCCCTGCTAGTACTAGTCTAGACTGCTGCTTAGGTCCCCCAATGTTTGCCATCAGTCTGGACAAAGATGACGTCACCCTCGCCGCCTTCTCGTTGACGTAGTTCAGATGATCTCGGATGCATAAACGATGGTCTATCAATACCCCGAGGTATTTTAGGTAGGGCTTTGATGAGATTACACTCCCTCCAACAGTTAGTGTTACACCTTCCACTTTTTTGCGGCTGCTTATAAGAACTGCTTCTGTTTTGTGCGTTGCAAGTGTGAGGGATCTCGCACATAGCCATTCTTGTGCCGCACTGATTGACTTCTCCGCAATCGCCACTACTTCTGCTAGTGTTTTCCCGGTGACCACGATTGAGACATCGTCTGCAAATCCAACCAAGGTGGCGCCATCTGGGGTGGATAGGCGTAGGATTCCATCATACATGATGTTGCACAGTAAAGGTCCAAGCACCGATCCCTGTGGTACTCCGGCCGTGAGTGCATAATCCTTAGGCCCATTGTCACTACTGTATCTGAGGGTACGGTTACTGAGGTAGCTCCCCAGAATGGCTTGCAGGTATAATGGGACCTCTAGGGCTCGTAATGCGTGAAGAATTTCCTTCCAAGCACTATTAAATGCCATTTTTACGTCTAGCGTAACAACCAGGCAGTATTCTTTTGTGCCTCCTAGCCAACGTTTGCCTTCAATCGCTTTTTCCGCTATGGACGCTAGATGTCTATCTACATGAGTTTCTAAGCGGGTTTTAATTATCTGCT
>NW_023458568.1:1672732-1675242 GCF_013731165.1 Rhagoletis pomonella | reverse complement strand
TTGATTTCATCATACCCAAACCTGCATTTATCTAAGTTAAGTTCCAAAGCCCTAAAGGTAAGTCGCTCTAATACTAATTTTAGCAGGTCTTTGTGTTCATCAAAATTTTCGGTCGCAATGATGATATCATCCATGTAAATGATAACCTTACTGCTATCGTTTATGTCCCGGAAGATGTTGTTAATGAAACGCTGAAATACAGCGGGAGCGTTCTTCAGCCCGAACGGCATCTTCAACTATTCATATTGACCGTTAGGGGTCACAAAGGAGGTAAGGGGAATTGATTCAGGAGCCATCTGAACCTGGTGAAAACCACTTTTTAAATCCAATACGGAAAAGAAACGTTTATTTTCCAGATATTCTATGCAGTCATCGATTAGCGGCAGAGGGTAATTAACCCTAACAGTCAATTTGTTTAATGCTCGGTAATCTACACACATTCGGACCTTTCCATTCTTCTTCTTAACCAGCACTAGGCTATTATTCCATCTCTGCAGAGCTCATCAATGATAGTTTGTACTTGGTTTCTCTCAGCGATCGAAAGTCGTCGGGGCGCGCAATGGAAAGGTACGTCAGTCGTCAAGTGTATCTTCATTTTGTATTTAAATGGTTCGGGTGTCACTTCCGGGTTAAGATATGTCTTAACGGTAAGTCGTTCCAAGTCATTCCTTTGATTACCGGTCAGTCTAGTGCCTATGTCTATGTCGTTTCCACCGTGAGGAACGTCAATGCAAAATTTCTCAGGTACGTCAGCGGCGGCAGGTACGTCAACGGCAACAGGTACATCAGCTGCGGCACGTACGTCAACGACGGCAGATACGTCGTCAGGCTTATTATGGCAATCAATGGTAACGTCGCGTACCGTTACGTCTTGATCTTTAGCGTATTTTAATTCGTTTAATTTCATCACGGCCGAGTGTGCGTTGGGATCATTTACGAACTTCTCAGACTTATACAAGCTATGGTGAACACATTTCTTATTTCGAGCAATTTTTCCTTAGTGGACTTATCTGTTGTGCTAGTCAGACAAATGTTAAACTTATTGATGAAATCATCCCAATCGAGGAATCAATCCCAAAATAACTGGCAAATTTATGCTTTTGTCTTCAATAACATTTAATTCAATTTCTTTTTTTTTGTTCAAGAATTCAATAGTACATTTCATTTTATAAAGTATTTTAATTTTGCTTCCACCGATGCCTTTATAACTGGGGCCTCTATCAACCATATGTTTTTTCCCTAGTTGTTTTGGGACCAGTGATGCCTTTACAAAACTAATCGGACTGCCAGTATCGAAAAGAGAGGGTACTTTATAAGTAATTGGAACCGTAAGTGTCTTAAAAGCTATACTCACAGAGTTAAAAGCGCCAATTGCACCTGGTTGGTCGTCTTCATCCTCGGCAACAGTGGCTACTTCGCGTCTTTTCAGAAGCTTTACTGGATTTGGACATGAGCGATGGTCGTGGCCCATCTTCCAGCACCTGAAGCAGGAACCATCCGGTCTTAGTGGGAATGGACAGTTTGGTTTTATGTGCCCGTTCCGGGAGCAGTTGATACACTTCAGCTTCAAATCGTCACTTTGTTTCGGCGCCCTTGTCTGCCGCTGGTTAGATGGCTGCACCGCCCCGGTCTCGAAATATTTGTGTTGGTACCGGTTTATAAGGGTTTTTAATTCCTCTACGCTTCGTGCCGTCATCAGGACGTGGGCATGCGGGGTAGTGTTCCCGATGCCGTCTATTATGAAGTCTATCAGCTCCGTATCGGCGATATTAGCACGCTTCGCAATGGCCTGCATGGTTATCGTGTAGCAGTGGAGCGTATTCTCTTTCCTCTTCCAGCATCGCTGCGACAGCATTTTGTACACTTCTTGCCTTGTGATTCCCACGTCGAATTCGCTTGATAGCGCTGCTTTTAGCGCCTGGTAATTTAAGGAGGCCGTGGTCGATAAAAATACCCTCGCTGTACCTGTTAGGGACCGGCACAGGGCAAGCAAGCGAATATTGTCGTCTGAGGACTCCATTATTTTCTCAATATCTCGCAGAAAATGGCGAACGTGATAGGTTACGTCGTCGCCATTAAATTTAGGCAGAGCGTGCTCAATATCGCCGAATTCCAGGCGACCTTGACGTCTACTATTGGGAGGGCGCTCCAGTTCTTCTATCTGTCTGCGTAGCGTAAGTATTTCCAAGCGCTTTTTAAGGGCCTTCACTTCTGCGTCTAGATCAGTGAGTACTATTTCGGTGGCATTCTCAGATACCAGAGCGGCAGTGTTATTGGCGATAGAGACGGCGGTATCGGCAGTGGAATAGGCAGTATAAGCGGTGGTGGTGGTGGTGGAATCAGCGGTGGCGGCGGCGGTGGTAGTGACGGCAGCGTTGGTGGTAGCGGTATAAGCGGTGGTGACGACAGCATTAGTAGTACTGATGGCAGCGTTGGTGGCAGCAGTGGCGGCGATATCTGCGTTGGTGGCAGCGGTGACGGCAATGTCGGCAATGGTGCCGGCAGTGTTG
>NW_023458568.1:1672202-1672632 GCF_013731165.1 Rhagoletis pomonella | reverse complement strand
GGTGGCAGCGGTGACGGCAATGTCGGCAATGGTGCCGGCAGTGTTGGTTGAGGCAGTAAATGCGGCATCAGCGGTATCGGCAAAGGTAGTGGTGTTCCTATTATCACCCATTACGTTTAGCAGAAGTTTACGTAGCTGTTGCGTCGTGGCTTGCTTGCGTGGGTTGGCCATTTTTCGTGATTGTTGGAATGTATTAATGAAATTCGATGATCAGGGTAATAACCCAACACCTGAGCTGTAAATTTGTAGTTTACCTCGTATTTAGCTGGCGGATTACCGCGGATTTAATTTTAAGTTATTAAATGCGTGTGTTCTCTTTTTTCGCCCAAAAGAAGTGACCGCCATCTTCCTCCTTTTCTCTTTATTCATTTTCTTTACACGGTTGCATTACAATAATTTACTTATACTAGTAGGAGCAGGGTTGTATTAC
>NW_023458568.1:1669913-1672192 GCF_013731165.1 Rhagoletis pomonella | reverse complement strand
TTCGAACGACATGACCAAGCCAGCGGAGCCGCTGTATTTTAATTCGCTGCACTATGTCGCCGTCGCCAACGCGTAAAGGCCCGTAAATCTTCCGCAAAATCTTTCTCTAAAACACTCCAAGAGCCGCCTCATCGGATGTTGTCATTGTCCATGCTTCTGCGCCATATATCAGCATGGGCATGATGAGTGACTTATAGAGCGTGGTTTTCGTGCGTCGAGAGAGGACTTTACTCCTGAATTGCCCACTCAGTCCAAAGTAACACTTGTTGACAAGAGTGATTCTACGTTGGATTTCAATGCTGACATTATTATCGGTGTTAATGCTGGTTCCCAAGTAAACGAAATTCTCTACTTTCTCGAAATTGTAACTGTCAACAGTGACGTGGGTGCCAAGGCGCGAATGTGCTGACTGTTTGTTTGATGACAGGAGATACTTCGTCTTGTCCTCGTTTATCACCAGACCCATTCGCTTTGCTTGCCTATCCAACTTGGAAAAGGCAGAACAGACTTCGCGGTTTTTGTTACCGATGATGTCGATGTCATCGGCATAAGCCAGCAATTGCACGCTCTTGTAGTAAATTGTTCCTGAGCGGTTCAGTTCTGCAGCACTTGTTATCTTCTCCAACATCAGTAGCGCGATTCCCATTTTTCTTAACGACAATATTCGTATCGTTAGCTAACGATTCCGACAAGTTTCATTAATTGCAATTCTCAAGCACACTTTTAGCGAATGTTGTCGTTAGCTTTGACCGTTGTCTAACGAAATTTGTCGATAGCCTAGCTACGAATATTTTGGCGTTGAAAAGCCTAACGATAAAATTGGTTTAAGTTTTTATTGAGAAAAGTTAGGCAAAATTCATCGGTAGGCAAACTATTATAATAAAAAATAACTAATAAATAAACATTTATCACATATAGATGAGCTTATTATTATTATTATTTTTATTTATTACACTGTGAAAGTTGAAAACTTAGGCAAAGGTTTTGATAGTTGATCTCACTTAATTGGGGCACTCTAAATTCAATGGCTTCCCCCGTTTTGCCAGATTGGCTCCAGTGTTCGAGATAACGACACTTGAACATTTGCTCCAATTTTAACTTGTTTGTAAATAACTCAGTTTTTGTGTTGTTTTAATAAAATTTTTAACATTACTGATTTTTATAGTGAAGGTTATTTTAAAAAATAGTCACGTGATAAAGTTTAGTAAAATGACTAACGGACTTTGTCGGAGTTATTAAACAAAAAAAAACTTAAAAATTTAAACAAATTTTCAAGTACTGTTACGTCGAAAACTAGAGCCACAGCTGAATTTTTAGACGTGGAAAGCATAACTTGAAAATGATGTTTGTTGTAATTCATACTGTAATTGTGCTTATAATTTGTTAGTGTAATCTTTTACTTATATACGGCTAACACCACCTTATTAAATTCGCCTTGCACGAGGCTCTTATTGCAAAATAAAAATTCCAGCATCCTATGGTACTGCTCCGTAGTAGCTTTTGCGCTTCTGTTTTTTTTCATATTGTATTTACAAACAACAATCTCGCAACAAATACGCGCAACAATAAAATGTTTCTTTTAAATATTGAGTGTCAAACGTCAATATTGCCATATTTGTCTTTGTAATTAACGACAATCCTCATAAACTTCTTTATCGACATGTCTAACGAATTCTGTCGTTAAGTGTGTTTTTGAGAATAGCCTATTCGCTACTACAAGCTACAAACGTCGTTCACTATCAATAACGAATATCGGTCGTTAGCAAAAATGGTAATCGCACTACAGATTAAAGAAGTCACATGAAAGGGAGTCGCCCTGTCTGAAACCCCGTTTTGTGGCGAACGGCTCGGAGAGGTCTTTTCCAATTCTGACGGAGCTGGCGGTATTGCTCAACGTCATTTTACACAGCCGTATGAGTTTTGAGGGGATGCCAAATTCAGACATAGCGGCGTAAAGGCAACTCCTTTTAGTGCTGTCAAAAGCGGCTTTAAAGTCGACAAATAGGTGGTGAGTGTCGATCCTTTTCTCGCGGGTCTTTTCCAAGATTTGGCGTATTGTGAATACCTGGTCTATGGTGGATTTGCCAGGTCTAAAGCCACATTGATAAGGCCCAATCAGTTCATTGACGGCGGGCTTCAGTCTTTCACACAATACGCTCGATAAGACCTTGTAACCTATGCTTAGAAGGCTGATCCAGCGGTAATTGGCGCGAATGGCGGGGTCACCTTTCCTGTGGATTGGACAGAGCACACTTAAATTCCAGTCGTCGGGCATGCGT
>NW_023458568.1:1668578-1669813 GCF_013731165.1 Rhagoletis pomonella | reverse complement strand
TAGCTGCTACATACCACCCAGTGCGGACTTAGAAAGTTTCACCACCACCGTTGATCAATTAGTCAACGACGCTAAGATGAGGAGTGCAGTGCTTATAGCAGGCGATTTTAACGCATGGGCGGTAGAATGGGGAAGCCGAAGGACTAATTCGAAAGGAAGAGAGCTTCTCAACTCACTGGCAGCCCTAAATGTCATACTTCTGAACAGCGGAAATGGAGATACTTTCTCCAGGAACGGAACAGGATCAGTCATCGACCTGTCCTTTATAAGTGGAGGACTAAGCAGAAGCACAAACTGGTACATAAGCAATGCTTACACGCAAAGCGATCACAAGGCCATAATCATAAGCATTGAAAAACAGAGCCGCAACAACACCGCTGCAAGTCACTGCCACGGGTGGAAAACAAAAAGCTTCGACGAAGAGCTGTTCGAAATAGTCTTCGGTGAAGTAAAAATAACCTCCACCGTCGAGAAAGCGCCGAAGCAACTGATGAAAGCACTCAAAAGTGCATGCGCTATTTCGATGGCGAGAAGGAAACGACACAATACACGCAAACCCGCTTTTTGGTGGAATGATGAAATTGGCGATCTGCGAGTACAATGCAACCGGGCCAGAAGAGTGTGTCAGCGTTTTCGCGCACGCAACGAAGCAAATGCCGTTGAGCCTAGGCTGGTCTATAAAGAAAAGCGAAAGCTCTTAAAAAACGCAATACGCGACAGCAAGCGCAAAATTTTCAGCGATCTGTGTGAAGATATTAGCAATAACCCGTGGGGACCCGCCTACAGGATTGTCATGAAAAAGCTAAAACGCACAATACAACCAACATGCCCTGTTCTGCTGGCTCAAATCGTACAGGTCCTCTTTCCCGCTCAACCCGATTTCGTAAGGCCACACCCGTGCTTTCACTGCTATCCCTTGCATAACCATTGAGGAGATCCTGAGAGCTGGCAGAAACATACCTCAACAAAGCTCCAGGGCCCGATGGGATCCCGAATATAGCCCTAAAAAAGCCATTGAGACAAAGCCGTGCGCATTTGCTAGCGCTTTCAATACGTTCCTTCAAGAGGGCATATTCCCGAACATCTGGAAACAGCAGCAACTGGTCCTTATACCGAAAAAATCAAATCCATCGGCACCTTCTGATTACAGGCCACTGTGTATGCTTGACTCCACGGGGAAGCTATTCGAGCAGATAATTAAAACCCGCTTAGAAACTCATGTAGATAGACATCTA
>NW_023458568.1:1655379-1668478 GCF_013731165.1 Rhagoletis pomonella | reverse complement strand
AGCAGATAATTAAAACCCGCTTAGAAACTCATGTAGATAGACATCTATCAGAGAACCAGTTTGGCTTTAGAAAAAAGCGCTCTACGACTGATGCGATCGAGCTGGCAAAGTCCATAGCGGAAAAAGCGATTGAAGGCAAACGTTGGCTAGGAGGCACAAAAGAATACTGCCTGGTTGTTACGCTAGACGTAAAAAATGCATTTAATAGTGCTTGGAAGGAAATTCTTCACGCATTACGAGCCCTAGAGGTCCCATTATAGATGCCATAAAACCTACGAAGTTTCAAAAATCGTCAACATTACGTAGTTCGGTCAGATGCTTAAGTGAGGGAGACCGAGTACAAGCCAGGTATTACACCGCAAACTTCCAGCTTATGTGAGATAATACCAATCTGGCAACGCCTTGGCAGGAAGTTATGAATCAGGGAAATAGAAGATGACAGGGGAATTAATATCGAATGTTCGAGATAGCGTGCACACCTCAAATTGTTAGGTTAAGCTATAATTGTTGAAATAAAGCATTTTTAATTACAATTGACTCGGCTAAAACATTACCATTTAGCTAATTCCGTTCTCAAATCAGTTGATGTGTTTAAATACTTGGGAGTGTTTTTTGATTCCAAGTTTAATTTTAATGCGCATATAAATTATACCATCCCAAACTCTCGCAATGCTAGCTTTTATTAGACGACATTCTTCGCAATTTTCTGACCCGTACACACTTAAGACTTTGTTCACTGCCTTTGTACGGTATAAACTGGAATACGCCGCGTTTATCTGGAGACCGTATCACGCTATTCACATCAATCGTTTGGAGAGAGTGCAAAAAATATTCCTACGCTTTGCTCTGCACACTTTACATTTTTCTGAACCGATTCCACCTTACGAGTCGCGTTGCCAATTGATTAGTTTATTAACATTAAACAATAGACGCTCACTACTGTGCGTGTCATTTCTTCTTGACATTGTCTTGGGTCAAGTCGACTGCTCGTCCCTTCTTGGGTTGATAGATTTCACCGTGCCGAGTAGAAACCTTCGTCGCTTTGATAATTTTCGTATTGGTTTAAATAAAACAGTTTACCATGCAAATGCCCCCATTGTCAGGGCTTTGACTGAGTACAACTGTTTCTCAAACTTTTGGATCTTGACTTGTCGGAATCAAAATCAATTATCTATATATTTGTCAATGTTATTGTGGCTTGTTAAGATTTTATTTTTAATATTTTTATTGAGCTTTGTACCACGATTGTTTATTAGGAAAAATTGAAAAAGCAACAAAGTCTAAGCGGTAGAAGTTATAGCACTATTTCGGAGATCACCACATCTCCTCATCAGACTTCTTTTTTCTAGACTTCAGCAGGGATCGAACCTGCGAATTCGATGTTCAAAGTCAGAAGCGTTAACCACTGAGCTATGTACATCCCGTAAACTCTTGTTGCTAATTCATTTTCCTTATTCAACCAACTACTATCAAGTGCAGCTGATTTGCCGCTATTTAAACTCGACAGCGTGGTTGTTGTTGTCAATTCTATACATCCATTTGCTTATTTGCTTTTTTGTATAGTTTCAGGCAGGCTCTTCCTAAACAATGTATTTGTCAATGTCAATGTTATTGTGGCTTGTTAAGATTTTATTTTTAATATTTTTATTGAGCTTTGTACCACGATTGTTTATTAGGAAAAATTGAAAAAGCAACAAAGTCTAAGCGGTAGAAGTTATAGCAGAATAGAAGTAAGTATATAGAAGTATCCTCTGCACAAACTGCCAACAACAAACGCGCCTCTTGTTTTCACCAGCGGGGAAGTTCAGGTAGACATTGGGAAGGCGAAAGTCTCCAAAGCTATGGGACCCGACGGAATATGCATGTTGATGCTGGAAAATTTGGGTCCTGCGGGAGTAGACTATTTAGGCAAGATTCTCAACTTGTCAATGATCACTCTCGTAATTCCAGATATCTGGAAGATGGGAGGGTGGTCCCACCGCTCAAACCAGGGAAACCAGCCTACAAAGGCGAGTCGTATCATCCGATAACACTCCTTTCCCCGGTACCGAAGACACTAGAGGCCTTGCTACTCACGTATTTTGCTAACCACTTGACACCAGCGAAGCATCAGCATGGTTTCCGTAAAGTGCACAGCACAACAACAGCACTTAACGCCCTAAACACTCAGATAACACGTGGCCTAAACCGCAACCGCCCCTGTGAGAGAACTATTGTAGTAGCGTTGGACCTGTCAAAGGCGTTTGATACCGTCAGCCCTCCACGCTGCCAGAAGACGAAGAAGCCTCCTCACTCCCACAGATAATCAAACGGTGGTCAGCGAATTATCTGAGTGGTCGACACTCGTCAGGAATGTTTAGAGATAAATCGAGTAAACCTAGAAAAATAAAACAGGTGGTTGTTGTTGTTGTTGTTGTAACGGCTACAACTACCCCGCCCAGATCGGTTGCTATCTCAGTCGTTGTCGTCAAATTCCACTAACGGCAGCCCTAGGAAGCGTGCAGCCTCTATCGAGTCGGTCCACAAGGACAAAGCCGTTAGGGTTGTCGGGTTTTCCGGGCATGCGAAGAGCTGTTTCGAGTCATGTGGGGTCTCTCCGCATGCCGGACACTCATTTGGCACATCCTCATTCAATCTACTTAGGTAAGAGTTTAACCTGCTGCAGTAGCCAGAGCGAAGTTTGGCTATTGTCGTTCGTGTCTCCCGAGGCAGATGAAGCTCCGTCTCGTCTATGTCCGGTGGTGGTGTGCCTAGAATGGCATTCACAGGTCTAGAGTCTACATAACTCGAGACTGACTCCCTGTGAATGCCGTTCAGAGCCAGTCGGTAAGCTGACAGGTCCAAAGGCTGCTTGACGAACCTCTGGACTTCGTCCGTCAGTTCATATTGATGCCTCCTGACTTGCCTAGGCGGGGGCTCCTCTGCAAGCAGCTGTCTGTTCGGGTGGCCACTTCTGTGGCTCCTGGTACTTTATTGACAATAGCGGTTGCGTGCGCAGAGAAGGAGAGCAGGCTGTAGAATGTTACTCCGAGTATTTTAGGATTATTCACCTTCGGAATTGGTGTGTCATCGACGTGAGTTCCCAGCGGTAGCCTGACTTCCTTCGTCCAGGTTGTGAACAGGGTCGCAGAGGATTTCGTAGTCGCCATGATCGAGCAATCGTCGGCGTAAGAGACAATCGAGACTCCCTCTGGTGATGTTTTATTTTTCTAAGTTTGCTCGATTGGTCTCTAAACATTACCGACGAGTGTCGACCACTCAGATAATTTGCCGACCACCGTTTGAGCCTATGTGGGAGAGAGGGAGCCTCTATATCTTCTAGTAGCGTGGATTGGCAGACGGTGTCAAACGCCTTTGACAAGTCCAACGCTACTAGAATCGTTCTCTCACAGCGACGGTTACGGTTAAGGCCTCGAGTTATCTGAGTGTTTATGGCGTTAAGTGCTGTTGTTGTACTGTGCACTTTACGGAAACCATGCTGATGCTTCGCTGGGGTCAAGTGGTTTGTGAAATACGGGAGCAGCAAGGCCTCGAATGTCTTCGCTACCGGGGAAAGGAGTGTTATCGGCCGATAAGAATCTCCTTTGTTGGCAGGTTTCCCCGGTTTGAGCAGTGGGACCACTCTCCCCACCTTCCAGATGTCTGCGATGATGAGAGTGGCCATAGACAAATTGAGGACCTCCGTTAGGTACGCTACTCCCGCAGGACCCTAAATTTTCAGCATCAGGTTGTTGGCAGTTTGTGCAGCCTTCTGGTCACTCGACGCTAGGATTTGTCCACCGGAGGATGCAGTTGTTGTTGTTGTTGTAGCGGCTACTAAGCCCCGTTCGGGGCGGTTCGTCCATCAACGTTGTCGTCAATTTCAGCTAGGGGGAGGCCCAGGAAGCGTGCTACTTCCACAGGGGCTGTCCATAGGGACAGGGGCGTTAGCTGAGTGGGGTTCTCAGGGCATGTGAAGAGGTGCCGGGAGTCATGTGGCGACTCTCCACATGCCGGGCATTGGTTGGTCGCATCCTCGCTGATTCTGCTCAAGTAGGAGTTTAGCCTGCTGCAATAGCCAGAGCGAAGTTGGGCTATTTTAGTGCGGGTCTCCCGAGGCAGACAAAGTTCTGTCCCGTCCACGTCCGGTGGTTGTGTGCCTAGAACGGCATTCACATGGCGGGAGTCTACATAACTTGAGACTGATTCCCTGTGAATGCCGTTCAGGGCCTGTCGGTAGGTTGACGGGTCCAGAGGTTGTTTGATAAACCTCTGGACTTCGTCCGTCAGTTCGTAGAGATGCCTCCTGACGTGCCGTAGCGAGGGCTCTTCCGCGAGCAGCTGTGCGCTGGGATGGCCACGTTTGTGGCTCCCAGCAAGGAACTGCTTGCAGAGCATAATGTTATGCTCCTTTACTGGGAGCATCTGGGCCTCGTCATGTAGGTGGTGTTGGGGCGTCATCAGGAGGCATCCTGTCGCAGTTGGTAATGCCGTGTTTTGGCAGGTCTGTAGCTTCATCCACTGCGTCCCCGTCGACCCTACGGGCGGTGCATAGTTTAGAACCGGCCGGCCAATTGCCTTGTATGTTGCCAACAACGTTTCTTTATCTTTGCCCCAAGTGCTGCCGGCCAGCAACTTGAGGACATTGTTGCGGCTCTGTACTTTGTTGACAATTGCGGTTGTATGCGCCGAGAAGGAGAGCAGACTGTCGAAGGTAACTCCGAGGATTTTCGGGTTATTCACCGTCGGTATTGTTACGCCATCGACGTGAATACCCAGTGGCAGTCTGACCTCCTTCGTCCAGATGGTGAAAAGGGTTGCCGAGGATTTCGCAGGTAATAGGGCAAGGCTCCTTGCAGTGAAGAAGCGAGAAAGTTCGGAGAGGTTACCGTTTACTTTCCAACAGAAGTCATCAATTCCATTCCCAGACGCCATGATCGAACAATCGTCAGCATAGGAGCCCTCTGGTGGCTGAGGAAGCTTTGAGATGTAAGAATTAAACAGTAGCGGGGACAGAACACCACCCTGCGGTACCCCTGTTTAATTTTACGTGGCTTGCTAGTTTTGTCTCTGAAAATTACTGACGAGTGTCGATCACTCAGGTAATTCACCGACCACCGTTTGAGTCCCTGTGGGAGTGAGGAGGCCTCTATCTTCTAGTAGCGTTGAATGACTGACAGTGTCGAACACCTTGAACAGGTCCAACGCTACTAGAATAGTTCTCTCACAGGGGCGGTTTCGGTTTAGGTCACGAGTTATCTGAGTGTTTGTGGCGTTAATTGCTGTTGTGCTATGCACTTTACGGAACCCATGTTGATGCTTCGCTGGGGTCAGGTGGTTCGTAAAGTACGGGAGCAGCAGGGCCTCGAGTGTCTTCGCTACCGGGGAGAGGAGAGTTATCGGGCGATAAGACTCTCCTTTGTTGGCTGGTTTCCCCGGTTTGAGCAGTGGGACCACACTCCCCATTTTCTAGATGTCTGGAATAACGAGAGTGGCCATAGACAGGTTGAGGACCTCCGTTAGGTACGCTACTCCCGCAGGACCCAAATTTTTCAGCATCAACATGCATATTCCGTCGGGTCCAATGGCTTTGGAGGCTTTCGCCTTCCCGATGGCTACCCTTACCTCACCGCTGGTGAAAACAAGAGGCGCACTAGGTTTTGGCATTTTGTACAGCCTTCTGGTCACTCGACGTTTGGCTTTATCCACCGGAAGATGCAGAACTGTCGGCTAAAATAGCTCGCGCATCTCCGGGTCCGACGAAGCGTGGTCACCAAAGTCTATCTCGACTCTGTCGTCGCGCTTCGTCGGGTTGGACAACGACCTCACGGTTGACCAAAGCTTGCTCACACCAGAGGCGAAGTTGCAGGTGCAGATGCTCTTCCCATTTCTTCCGCTTATGTACGTTCACAAGTTGCCGAATCTCCGAATTGAGATCCCTAATACGGGGATTTCCGGTATCGGCCTGAGGAAGGTTGTCGCGCTCTTCAGCTAGAACAGCCGCTTCGGCAGGAAAATTCGGACGTGGATCCTTAATACATCCTGCTGGGATGAAGCGCGGTGCAGCAGCGGTGACAACCCTGCGGAACTTACGTTCACCTACATGAACGTCGGTTGGTATGGGTAGTGCAGTGAAGGCGCCCTCAGTAACATCCGTGAAGCCTTTTCAGTCAGCTTTGGAAAAGTTGACATAAGTCCGGTGGTCCACGGAAGCAAAGTCGGCAGGTTTATCAATCGAGATGACTATGGGAAGATGGTCTGATGGTAGAGTCAGCATAGGTCGCCATGATACGCTGTTTATCAGACCAGCGCCGACAATTGTTAGATCTGGCGAGCTGCAGTAGCTGTCCATAATCCTGGTGGGTGCGTCGTCGTTCATTGTGCAGAATGTCGAATCGTCTATCTGCTCAGCCAGATGTATTCCCCTACGATCATTTGACAGGCTTCAGTGCCAAAGATCGTGGTGCGCGTTAAAGTCACCAACTACCATACGGTTTTCACCTCTGAGTAGCGCACCTATTTCAGGGTGATATCCTGCTGGGCAGCTGGTGACGGGGTATGTATACGTTAAATATTTCGAGCTCAACATCGCCTGACCGGATAGCAATACCCTGATATTCTAGGATGGTATCCCTGCAGTCGACGTCTGCTTCAATGAGACGATACTGCACGGTGTGGTGCGTGATGAACACTAAACCTCCACCATTATCTCGCTCGCGATCTCGACGGTGCACGTTGTATCCGGCACAATTCAACAGGGTTGAATTACCGTGCAACTTCGTCTCTTGGACCGCAGCTATTAATATTCCATGCCTTCCCATAAATACAGTTATCTCCTCACCTTTGCACCTTTGTGTGCCTTGGGAGACCGATTGTGATGTGTGGTGTTAAAGAGTTGTATTGCCTGCCGGCCCCCTGCTGTACGTGCTGCAAATGGGGGTGGTGCCTTGTGGTGGTGGTTGGCGGCGTCGCGGGGGAGGGATGCGACGGGGAAGCACAGCAGGGGCTCCAATCTCGCGTGTTGCGAAGTCCTGAGCACGCCCTAAAGTCGCACCAGCCGAGGCAAGAGTTGCACTTGACTGATGTCACGTTACGGTATATTCTGGACTGACAAACAGAGCAGATTGTCGGAGGGACTAGGAGTTGCCGGCGGCGGTGTGTGGGTGTTATTGTGTTTGTTTCTGTCTCTATTGTTGTGTTGTGTTGGAGTGTGGGTGTGTTGATTGTGTGCTGCCCAGGCGGGTGGTGGTTTGCCGTGGAGGCGGTCCGGTTCGCACAGCATGGGGCCACGAACGACGTGGTCCATTGCCGGTGCGTACGTAGGCCCGAACAGTTACGGAGGTGACTCCACCCGTCACAGGCATTGCACCTGACCGAGGTGGAGTTTGTATGCAGTCGTCTCTGGCATACGCAGCCTGTGTAGATTTGTGGCCCTGGGCCCTGGCTGGTCTATGCCAGCCCTGAGCAGAAGGGTGCGGAGAAGGTGCAGCCCTAGGATCGAGCAACGTTTGATGGATTTCGCTGACCTAAACGGGGTTCGATCGCCGAAACAACAGCCCTTGGTCGGGTAAAACCCGAGTCATTCCGGTACGTAGAACCGGCTGTCGTGGGAATGCAGTATGAACTGCCGGCTAAAATAGCTCGCGCATCGCTTGGGGTCCGACGAAGCATGGTCGCCGAAAGAAATTTCGACTCTGTCGTCGGGCTTCGTCGGATTGGATAATGACCTCACGGTTGACCAAAGCTTACTCACACCAGAGGTGAAGGTCTTCAGATGCTCTTCCCTTTTCTTCCGCTTATGTGCGTTCACTAGTTGCCGAATCTCCGCGTTGAGATCCCTGATACGGGGATCTCCGGGATCGGCCTGACGGAGGCTATCACGCTCATCGGCTAGAACAGCCGCTTCAGCAGGGAAATTTGGACGTGGGTCCGTAATACATCCTGCCGGTACGAAGTGAGCTGCAGCAGCGGTGACAGCCCTGCGGAACTTACGTTCACCAAGGTGGACGTCGGTTGGTGTGGGGAGAGCAGCGAAGGTGTTTTCAATTCCGCGGAGCCTTTCCAATCAGCTTTAGAAAAGTTGATGTAGGTCCGGTATTCCGCGGAAGCAAAGTCGGTTGGTTTATCGATCGAGATGACTATGGGCAGATGTTCTGATGCTAAAGTCAGCATAGGTCGCCATGATATGCTGTTTATCAGACCAGTGCTGACAATTGTTAGATCTGGCGAGCTGCAACAGCTGCCCATAATCCTGGTGTGTGCGTCGTCGTTCATTGTGCAGAATGTCGAATCGTTTATCTGCTCAGCCAAGTCAGTTCCCCTACGATCGTTTGACAGGCTTGAGTGCCAAAGATCGTGGTGCGCATTAAAGTCGCCTACTACCATACGGGTTTCACCTCTGAGGAGCGCACCTATGTCAGGGCGATATCCTGCCGGGCAGCAGGTGACAGGTGGTATATAAATGTTAAATATTTCGAGCTCAACATCGCCTGACCGGATAGCAATGCCTTGACATTCTAGGGTGGTATCCCTGCGGTCGATGTCTGCTTCGATAAGACGATACTGTATGGTGTGGCGCGTGATGAACGCTAAGCCACCACCATTATCGCGATCTCGACGGTGCACGTTGTACCCGGCACAATTCAACAGTGTTGAATTGCTGTGCATCTTCGTCTCTCGGACCGCAGCTATCAATATGCCATGCCTTCCCATGGAGACGGTTAACTCCTCGATCTTGCTCTGAAGCCCGTTACAGTTAAATTGAAGGAGCTTCATGTGGTTCGAGAGACGTGTGGTGATGCGGGGTGTGAGGGATTTGTGTGGTCGTGACGCCGTTGGCTGTGTGCGCTGCTGAGGTGGTTGCCGCCCTGTGGTTTTGGCGGGAGGCGTCGCAGTTGAGATCTGTGTCCGAGCAGCGCAACACGGGCTCTCGAAGTTCCTCGTCCAATCTCGCGTGGTGCGCAGACCTGAGCATGCCCTAAAGTGGCACCAGCCAAGGCTGGTGTTGCACTTGACTGATGTCACATTACGGAATATCCTGGTCTGACATACCGTGCAGATTGTAGGAGGAACCAGGAGTTGTTGGCGGCGGCGTGTGGGTAGTGGTGCGGTTGTGTGTGTTCTGTGGTCTGTCGTGGCTGTGGTATGGTCTGTGGTGTTGTTATGTTGTTGTGCTGTGGTGACTGTGTGGGGCTGCTCAGGTGGACTGGGGTTTGCCGTGGAGGCTGCTCTGTTTGAGCAGCAGGGGGCCACGTACGGCGTGGTCCACTGCCGATGTGTCCGTAATCCTGAGCATACTCTAAGGTGACTCCACCCCTCGCAGGCATTACACTGGACTGAGGTGGAGTTGTGGTGTAGTCGTCTCTGGCATACACAGCAGGTGTAGATTTCTGGCCATGGGTTTGACTCGATGCCAGCCCTGTGTAGAAGAATACGTAGCGAATGTAGCCCTATGGACGAGCAACTTCTGAGATACTTCGCCGACCTAAACGGGGTTAGATCACCGAAACAACAGCCCTTGGTCGGGTAAAACCCGAGTCATTCCGGTACGTGAACCGGCTGTCGTGGGAATGTGAAACAGGGGGTTCCACAGGGTGGTGTCCTTCCCCCATTACTTTTTAACTTTTATATTTCCAAGCTCCCTCAACCACCAGAATGAGTCTCGATTGTCTCTTATGCTGACGATTGTTCTGGGAATGGAATTAACTTGTGCTCGAAAGTAAACGGGTATCCGGGCTTTCTCGCTTCTTCACTGCTAGGAGTCTAACCCTCTACCTTACAAAATCCTCTGCGACCTTATTTACCACCTGGACGAAGGAGGTCAGACTACCGCTGGGTATTCACGTTGATGACACCAATTCCTACGGTGAATAACCCAAAAATACTCGGAGTAAAATTCCACAGTCTGCTCTCCTGCTCTGCGCTTACAACCGCAATTGTCAACAAAGTACATAGCCGCAACAAGGTCCTCACGTCGCTAGCCGGCAGTACCTGGGGCAAATACAAAGAAACGTTGCTGGCAACATACAAGGCAATTGGCTGGCCGGTTCTAAACTACGCAGCACCAGCGTAGTCGCCGGGGACCAGCTGGACGCAGTGGATTAAGCTACAGACAACACAAAACACTGCACTACGGACATCGAGCCGATGCCCTCTGACGTCGCCAGAACACCACCTACGCGACGAGCCGAAAATGCTCCCCGTAAAGGAGCACAGACGTGGCCACCCAAACAGACACCTGCTTGCTGAGGAGACCTTGCCAAGGCATGTTTACGAACTGACGGACGAAGTCCAGAGGTTCATAAAGCAACCTCTGGACCCGTCAGCATATCGACAGGCCCCGAGCGGCGTTCACAGGGAATCAGTTTCAAGTTACGTAGACTCCAGACCTTTGAATGCCGTTCTGGGAACACAACCACCTGACATACGCGAGACGGAGCTTCGTCTGCCTCGGGAGACGCGGACCACAATAGCCCAGCTTCGCTCTGGCGACTGCAGCAGGTTGAACTCATACCTGAGCAGCTTAGATGCAGGTGTGTCAAAAGAGTGTCCGGCATGCGGAGAGACACCCCACGACTCGAAACATCTCTTCGTATGCCCGAAAAACCCCACGCAACTAACGCCTCTGTCCCTGTGGACAGACCCTATATAGGCTGCACGCTTCTTGGTTTTCCGATAGTTGAGCTTGACGACAACTACTGAGATACTAACTGATCTGGGCCGGGTTGTTGTAGCCGCTACAACAACAACAACAACAAATCTCGTACATAATGTCAGATGGACCTGAGAAACCAGTGGCACACGCATCACGATCTCTGACACCGACCATAAGCCACTACTAGAAATTTTTGGATCACATAAGGGTATTCCAGAACACGCTACAAGTAGACTTAAAAGATGGGCGCTCACCCTTATGTCATATGACTTCAGCATTACGAATGTAAAATCGAAAATTTTGAAAACGTGTTATATTGTCGAGGCTTATACCACCAAAACAACTTGGCGAAGAAGAATTTGTTGTCGCATGCGCTACATTGGAATCCAATTTTAAAGCAGGAGTACAGCACAGCATAAACATACTAACAATTGTTTACCATATGATCCAAGAAGCTACGCGAAAGGACACACATCTCCAGCAACATGTTCAAACTGGATCTCCCGCAGATGCAAAGTAATTGTATGATAGTGACTTGGTTCCGTATTACAATCGAAAAGAAAAGAAGAAAGAAAGTTAGCAGTAGTCGATGAAATTTTGCTAAGTGGAGAACGTATCGTCATTCCTTACATACAGTAAGCGGATTTTGAAGACGCTACATAAAGGGCATCAAGGGCAGAACGTCGAGGAAGACATCGAAGACTACGTTCGCACATGTGAAATGTGTCAGCTAAACGCTAAGGCGTATACAAAATCCAGTGTATACTTATAGCGAGCGAAAGCGGACGTGATTTTGCTGCGCTCCGTGAAATTTCGTGTTTTTCGGGCTAGATTGGCCTTTTAAAGGACCAAAGCTAATGCACGATTGAGGCGATCAAGATAAAATAAAATAAAAACTAATTATTAAATTAAAATGCCTTGTGTTTGTGGACTAAGCTTTGAAAGAAGCGCTAAAGCTAAAGAGCAATGTGCCAAGTACAATGACTTTTTCATTTAGGCTGTGTTGGTGTCACGCCAGACGATGTTGAGATTCTACTTAGCTCGGAAAATCATTATTTTAGCAAAATAATAATGCAAAAATAATAATTTTGAAATTTTGATTTACAATCCGGTGCATATAATCTTGCATGTGCATATTTCGATGCATTTGCAAATTCACAACAATAAAATGCGAATGGTTGCCATGGTAGCAAGCATAAAATTTGCAATTGCACCGAAATATGTAAATGAAAGACCGAAATATGCTCCCATACCCTTACTGTTTATTTTTTCAGAATGAGCTCTGTATTTATATTTACGAACTAAATTAACCATGAAAAACGGTTACTGTATTTCCGAAAATATGTTATTTTTAAATTCATTTGAAGTTTTGACGAAAATTAGTTGAATTTTCTTTAATTTTGCACTAAGTTTGATATTTCGATTTACATGTTTATGAAATAAATTGACCAAGAAAAACCGTGATTGTATTTCTGCAAATGTGCTGTTTTATTAAATAGGGGTATTCTCTGAGTCTAGCATAATTGCAAGATAGCAAGAAATGCAAAAATCCTCTACTGAAATATGCAATACTCAGAGAACGCACCTCTAAGTACATAATGCATCCCATGTAAAATAGTCAGCTGATTTCATAGTGACCCTGTTGTTAACAAAGAAGAAGACAAATTTTAAATAAATACGAATCAAAAATGCCGCCGAACAAGTGATAGGGGAAAAATAGTAAACTTCTTAATTGAAAATGCTGCCTTCGACATTCTGGTTCAAGGTACGATTTTATTAGCAACTTTAATTGTATCTTTATATATGTATGTGCGTATCCAATTTGTTAGGTGATGAAAGTTATTGGAAACTGATGGAGGAGTTGAATGAGGATCTTCTTGTTACTTTGTCTAGCCATCGTGGAAGCTTTCAGCGAATTCCTAAATCAATTGAATGGAGATCAACTGTCCTTGAACAATTTGATGAATTCCGGTTCCGCCAAATGCTACGAATGACCAGGAATCAATTTTCTTTTATACTGTCTGTAATCAGTGCAAGTCCTACCTTTAATAACTCGCATTCCCTTTAACAATACCCGGTGGACCTCCAACTAGCCATTGTGCTGTATCGCCCGGGTTCTTCCGGAGAAAATGCGGCCCTCCGAAAAATGGCCACCGTATTTGGGGTTGGAGAGGGTGAACCCATTAATAAAATTACTCGCAGGGTCTTTCACTCCTAGTACATAAAACTAAATACATCTCGTGGCCAGATGAAGCTGAAAAGCGAGAAATTGTAGAGAAAATATACCATGAACTCCCACATTGTATTGGGTATATTGACGGCACTGAATTAAAACTTTCCGAAGCACCAGTGGTCAACCTTACGGTTTATTTCTCAAAGAGCCGAGTGTACTCCATTAAGGCCCAAGTCGTGTGCGATCATCGAGTACGCATACGCCATTTTGCGGTTGGCCACTACGGAAGTGTA
>NW_023458568.1:1652760-1655369 GCF_013731165.1 Rhagoletis pomonella | reverse complement strand
CCCACTTCCCATATAACGGTAATTTTCGGAAATACGAAAACTGCGATATTTTAGTAACTACTGAAGATTATTCACTCAAAATTGATATTTACAACAATTTTTAGACGAAAAATAAGAATATTATAAATTTTTGGAAAATGGGCGTAGCCACGCCCACTTATGGTTACATGTGTATATCTTGGTAACCGCTCCACAAATTTCTTCCAAACTTGGCACAGTTGTTGGCCTTGATACAGCATACTAAATAACCGAAAATTTTAAAAATCGGACAATAACCACGCCCACATCCCATATAACGGTAATTTATAGAAATACAAAATCTTCGATAAATCAGTAAATATTAAAGCTAATTTATTCAAAATTGATGCTTGCAGCAATTCTTTACCAAGATATACGTTTATGGTAAAATTTTGGAAAATGGGCGTGGCACCACCCACTTATGATCACATATATGTATATCGGTAACCGTTCTACCAATTTGTACCAAACTCGATATTTTTATTGTGCTTGCCAAATAAAAGCAAAACGTTGAAAATTATTGAAATCGGACTAAAATTACGGCCGCTTTTTATATAACGGTAATATTCAGAAATGCTTGAAACTTCAATAATTCGAAATTTAAGGAAGCTAATTTACTCAAAATTGATACACCCCGGCTTACATGTAGCGGTAGCTTTCGGAAAGGTGAAAAAACATATATTTAATACTTGCGCCGGGTATTTAATGTTCGGCTCCGCCCGAACATAGACTTTCTTACTTGTTCTTTTTTAAAAGTGTTTTTATGTGGGTAGGGACCGCCAAACCCTCAGAGATTAAAATTTTGAGTAATGCATTTGCACTTGCGCGTGTCGGATTGTACTGATTGCACCATTTAATTAATTTAGTTTGTAGAGTTTCTTCCAACTGATGTCTTGGAACTAAAGAAACATCAATTTCTTCGACATTAGCCGCTGCAGAAGTGGTGGGAATATCAATGGTATCTATGGGATTTTCACAATTAACATTATTCGCTTGAGGTGCGCCTCTGCACAACCGCAATTGTGTGAGCTTTTGTTTTTCTACTTTCAGGTTTCTATGAAAGCTACTTTTAAATAATAATATAACCGTTTTATACATTTTTACAACACTTACATTAGAATATTTAAAGTTATTTATTGAATTATTGCTTATATTTCTTTTAAAATTTCTACACACACGTGTTGATCGCTTGAAGAATTGGTATACATAAATATCAGCTATGATCGCGTTGCCAGACCAGCATATCTATTTAGTTCATGCAGGGTTGCATTCGAGCAAATTATAACTAGAAAAGGCCTTCTATAAGGCATTCAGGCTAGCACTTTTTTCGGCCCTTCTTGGGTAGGCCTCTTAGAATGGCTTTACTTAAGAAGGCCTACCTAAATTATCTTCTGGGAAGTAAGAAAGTCTATGTTCGGGCGGAGCCGAACATTAGCTACCCGGCGCAAGTGAAATATAGTTTTTTTCACCTTTCCGAAAACTACCGCTACATGGTACCCAAAAATCCAAAATCTTGTATCTTGTACCAAGGCCAACAACCGTGCTAAGTTTGGGAGAAATTGGTGGAACGGTTACCAGGATATACACATGTAACCATAATATTCTTATTTTTCGTCTAAAAATTGTTGTAAATATCAATTTTGAGTGAATAATCTTCGCAGTTTTCGTATTTCTGAAAACTACCGTTATATGGGAGGTAGGCGTGGTTATTGTCCGATTTTGCCCATTTTCAACACCATCCGTCCTACGCTGAAAAGAAGTACATATACCAAGTTTCGTTAAGATATCTCAATTTTTACTCGAGTTATCGTGTGCACAGACGGACGGACGGACAGACAGTCACGGCTTAATCGATTCCTTTTTCATTCTGATCATTTATGTATAAATTTGTCTATATCTATCTCGATTCGTTTTGCCTGTTACAAACAACCGTTATGTGAACAAAGTTATAATACCCTTGTGCACAAGTCCGCTCGGGTATAAATATTTCATGAAAGTCGGACCTGCCATTTGCGAGATTACCTCTTACAAAAACGATCTTTATATTATTATTTAGTATAGAAGTTTTGCTTAGTATAGATAAAAAAAAGAAATCGATAAAAAATTTCAACTTAATTACATTTCTCCAAACATTCAAGAGATTCCGAAACACTTAACAAGTAAATAGAGCTCCTAAAACAGAACTAATACAACATGTAAATGGATTTAAGCAAAAACTTCCCTTAAGAAAGAGTGGTCATTGGTTGCGCCGCACAATTTTGGTAGAATTTTGTTGTGCTGTGTAATTTATAATAGCTTTTAAACTTACGGTTGTTTTCCAAATGTAACTTGTATTAATTTAAAAATTCCGATTGAATAAAAAATCTCATTCTATACAAACAAATTCTCTCATTTCTAACTCTAGTTTCTTTACATCCATATCTTGTACCTTCCACTTATCTTCCATTTCAACTTTCTTCGCCTCAATTTCTATTCTTTTCTCTTCCATCAAAACTTTACTTTCTTCAATCTTCTTATCTCTTTCAAATTTATTTTCTCAAACTCCAATTTAATTTTTTCCAAAGAAATTTTCTGCTTTTGGATGGCAGCCA
>NW_023458568.1:1630055-1652750 GCF_013731165.1 Rhagoletis pomonella | reverse complement strand
CTGCGTCACTTGTCGACTCATCTAAAATGGCATCGTTTACTAGAACTGGACTCGCTGGCGACAATTGTGGCGAAACAGGGATTAGTTCGTCAGTCGTAAGCAAGATTGGCTGACTGTCTTGCACCCGCTTGCCAAAAACTTCTTTCAGCCGATTAAAGTGTGGGCATATTTTTGCCACTTTTGCTGAAATTGATAAAAAAAAATTATTTTAAAATTATTATACGTACAGTATCGGTCATATCTATAGCACGCCATTTCAAAGTGATATTGTGTGCAACTTATGTTTATTTATTTATTTTTGCGAATTTTCAATTAAAATACAGTTCTTTCTCTAACAAACCCCATATAAAAAATAAGTTTAACAATTTGTAGAAAACTTCAAAAAAGTGCAACAAATTTTCACCTAAATTTCAAACTTTTTTTCTCAGAAGTGTTTGAATTTTTCTGAATACACAGTTTTATAGCCCAACCAATTTGATTCTGATAATGTGCAAGTTTCAAGTTGCTAAAAGTTACCGTTGATTTTTTAGAATTTTTTTCGCCAAAGGTGTTGCGGATTTCTTCCATCTATACTAATTATATAAAGAGAAGTCCCTTTTTTTTGTAACAGGTAATCTCGCGAACGGCTGGTCCGATTTTCATTAAATTTTGTATACAAATAGCTTTCGGTAACCACCATGTTTTAGGCTAAAAAAATTTTACTTTTTTTCGGGTAGGTGGACCAGGGACCGGTCTATTCGAAAAAATCTTATTATAGTCCGATGTGCTTAAAATTTAGTACGTAAGTAGCTTTTTAGCATATATTAGCATATATGACCCATTTTTTCCGGGAAGTGGTCCAGGGACCGATCTATTCGAAAAAATCGAATTTACGGTCCGATTTGCTTAAAATTCGGTGCGCAGGTAGCTTTTTAGCATGTATTAGCATATGTGATCAATTTTTTCCGAGAAGTGGACCAGAAACCGATCTATTCCAAAAAATCGCATTTATGGTCCGATTTGCTTAAAATTCGGTACGTAAGTAGTTTTTTAGCATATATTAGGATATATGATCAATTTTTTCCGAGAAGTGGACCAGGGACTGATCTATTCGAAAAAAATCCTATTTACGGTCCGATTTGCTTAAAATTCGGTACATAGGTAGCTTTTTGCCTGGATAAGCTTATAGATTCCTGTTTTCTAATTTTCATGCAATTTCGAATATAAATAGCTTTAAGTAACGATCATATCAAGGGGCGAATTCGTCACTAGGGAAGATTTTTTTGCGCCAATCTGAAACAACGGATACTGTCAAATATAATTATAATATATAATATATCTCAACTAATATATATTTAGAAAGCCGTTTGTTAGTTTTCGCAAGGCTCGAGAGCGGCTGTACCGATTTTTTTGAAACTGCCACCTGCCGCACGTGTCCCAAGGATGGTTTTAGGCTGAAAAAAATCTATATGTAAAGGGGGCGTGGCACCTCCCATACAAACCGAATTTCTCATGCTACATATCTCTGAAAGTGTGCATGGTAGAGTTTTGGAAATTGGTATGAGATATACGAAATCAATCGCATACCCTTGGAGAAAGATTTAAGCTATTGTAAAAAGCGGTGTGACATCTCCCATACAAACCGAATTTTTCATACTGCTTATCTCTGGAAATTTTTTGGTAGAGTTCTAGAGTTTTGTATGGAGATGTACGAAATAAATCGCATACTCTTGGAGAAAAATTGGAACTATTGGAAAAGGGGGCGTGGCATCTTCCATACAAACCGAATTTTTCATACTGCCTATCTTTGGAAGTGTTCATGGTAGAGTTCCGGAACTTGGTATGGAGATATACGAAATCAATCGCATACTCATGAAGAAAGAGGGCAGCTGTTGGAAAGGGGGCGTGGAACCTCCCATATAAATCGAATTTTTATACTGCATATCTCTGAAAGTATTCATGGTACAGTACTGGAACTTCGTATGGAGATATGTATATAGTTGAAATCAAGCCCATACTCATGGAGAAAATTTGGGTTATTTGAAAAGGGGTGTGAGGCCTACAAACGTACCGACCTTTAGCTATCTTTGAATGAATTTTGTAGGTGTGTTTGTGAGTGAAATCCTCCTAAATGGTTGTACGGATTTTAACGAAACTTTTTGTGTACTTGAGTGGGTCTCTGGATGGTTTAGTTTCACAATTTAATCCGACAGTTGGCGCTGTAGTTGAGTTATTACTAAAAATGTTATTTACGATCCGATTTGGCTAATGTTTTAAATATGTATGCAATACTATTGCAAAAACGTGCTGCCAAACGTGCTGAAGTCGAGCTATTACTAAAAATAGCCAAGTGAGAAAAGGGGCCGTGAAGGTCAGATTAAATCGACCTGTTGCACCATTGAGTATATCGACGGTCCTGCGTTGCAATTGGCCCAATGGATGTGATTTTCCAATACTATTATGCGTTCAAACTTTTAAGGTATTTCGTCTGAAATAAGTATATGTATACTGCATTTCTGTAGAACAATGATTCGCACCCATTTTGAAATTGCCACCTACTATACTGTAAAGCTTCTAGGACATTCACTATAGAACCGGGTCATTGTTGCCGCCAGGGAGTGAAGAGGAAAAAATGTATTTCGCTTTGCGAATAACCGTGCTATGAAATGCCGCACAACTGGAGAATGGATATAACACTTTCCTTAGGTTATTTAAAGCGGAAAATGACCACCAAACCTTAATCTTAGCAGACAAATGTGCCAATGAAAATCGTAAACGTGAATTGTTGGTGAAAATGTTGGACCAAAAAGTTTCAATAAAATATATAAAAATGTTGGGCGGGACGAAGTTCGCCGGGTCTGCTAGTATACAAATAAATTGAGTTTATTCATTATATGGAAGCCAATACGACAAAAAAAATTCTAAAAAATTAACGGTAATTCGTAGCCACTTGACATTTGCACATTATCAGACTAAAATTGCAGTGGCTAAAAAACTGTAATCGAAAAAATTCTAACACTTCCGAGAAAAAAAGTTTGAAACTTAGGTGAAAATTTGTTGCACTTTTTTGAAGTTTTCTACAAATTATTAAACTTTGGTTTATATGGGGTTTATTAGAGAAAGGACTGTATTAATTGAAAATTCTTAAAAATAAATAAATAAACATAATTGGCACACAATATCACTTTGAAATGACGTGCTATAGATATGACCGATACTGTACATATGTATAGTATATGTATATAATACACGTTGCGGACTTTGCGGCTATGTATGTATATTATTTGAGACCGCTGGGCTGGGAGAGAAGGAGTGTCAAAGCATTGGACACAAGCGAAGGAAGAATTCAAACTCCAACTTTTACCTACCTTCGATGCTGATGCCGTCTGCATCCGATAGTAACCCTTCACCACTTGAAGAGAGCATGTCATTGGCCTCACGAAATTTTGACTTCAAATGTCGCACTTTCCATTTTACAAGCTCCCATGACGCATTCAATTGTGTTTTCTCAAGGAACTTTTTGTAAAAGAATTGAGCAGTTGGAACCTGAAAATATTGGAAGAAAAATAAGCGAATTTACGAGTATAGTATACTTATAAAACAAACCTCATAATAAGAGCACTTCGCGTTCAGTCCACTTTTTGTTAGGCTGCTGCCTCTTTTTTTTTGGCGGTGGAGTCTCCAAATCGCTAATTTTTCAGCAAATAAAAAAGCTTTAATAATGAGTGACTGCAAGAACAGATATGGCTGCGAATATATTTTTAGATATATTTATCAAACATGTAATTATTTTGCATTAACTTACAATCACTAATGAAAATCTCAAAACTTACCTATTGCTGCAAATATTTAATTAAAAATGGCAACATACAGCTGGCGCACGGTCGCATTTTTTTTGCTAGGCTTCGTTGCATGGAAATATACATGGGTTTAGGCGTGGCATATTTTGCAGCAATTGCAAATATTTTAAGCATGTGTTTTGTTGTTGTGTCATTGCACGGATTGGAAAACTTTGCAATTCGTACAATCCGTGCACCTTGCAAGGGTTTTGCAAGACTCAGAGAACACCCTTAATAAATAGCAAAATTTGGGTAGCGTATACGTTTCATTTGTTCAGATTTCATATCGATATATTTATGATTTAAAAATTCAAATAGCGAAAGAATATACTTATTATTTGTTTAGGTCCGCGACCTAAATATATTGCACCACCCTAATACGAGTTTTGTCATTTGATGTAAGAGCACACAAACACATATATAAGTTACGGCTAACTCTCCAGCCGCTAACAATAAGCCCCACTGTACGGTAACTTAGTTGAGGGGAAACTTAACGAAAGTTACTGTGCGGTGGGCTACATACCTTTTCGTTCGTTAGCACTTTTTCATTTCTTAGAAGACAGCAAGGAGATCACGTCAGCTATCACACCACGTTAGGTAAGCCAATTCTTGTGTGCCACACTATTCAAACTCATCAATAATCACAAATAAAACGACCTTTAATTTCATTGCACTAAAACCACTGTGTTTATTCTTATTTTCGTTACATTAACTTTACGCTGGTGCGCTCCATCTTTGTGCGACGCCACCTGCGTAAATATTGGTATTCGAGCCTAAAAAGTAACCACATTATACAGTCCACATAGTATCACATCAGAGTTTTTCAACTGCCACAACCAACGTGCCACAAGAGCTACATCAAGCGTTTTTTCTTCGGTTTGCTACACAAGCAGCGATTTTTTTGGTTCATCGCTTAACCGGCTGTTCAACAAATCAACGTTTTGTTTTGCATCACATTGACAACAATGATCACGTTGGCATCACAGCACCACTAATTTCAGCGACACATTTGTTAACAAACCAGCATATCGCACTGCACGGCATATAACAACACATTAAGGTACGTGGTTGAATTTCATTGCACTTGTGTGTGTACGAATCTTCAAAAAAAAAAAAAGCCGCGTGATTATTTTGTAAAAATAAAAAGGGGAGAAAACTCAGTGCTTAATATTTTTCCGAAAACAAAAAAATAGAACATTTTCACGTTTATTGGTGCATCGGCTATCATTAACGAACTGCGCGAACGTCCATTTTGGTTCTTGACACGGTGTTGTTTGTGTAAAATACCAGTTGCATCTACCGAAGTACAAGATTGCTAAAATTTATTCTTTTCTTGCAAAGCACAGAATTTAGTTTTTTCTCATTTTTACTGGCTTTCACTTTTTATTTAATTTTATTAACCGTGTAACTTCAAGTATTTTTGGGAAACTCCTTTAGTTTCTTTTCACATTGCACTTGTCTATTATAAGTGGCGCGCTTGTACATATTGCTGATCGATCCACTGGGTTGTTTCCCCCATTTATTTGTTTGTTGCACAAAATCACAGCCGCGCTTGAACAAACACATTTTTTTCATCAGAAATTTTAAATAAATTGCATATTGTGAATTTTAATTATTTACACACTTTTATCACATTTTTGATAAGTTGGGTGGCGAGTGACTTGCACATTTCTTTTGCATATACGCATATATACGTAATTACGTACTCGACAGATTCACTTGGCTGGAAAATAAATAAGTCATTACTTAAATATACAAATTATCCTTTGTTGTTCTTATAAGAACTAGGCTTATTTCGGGCTAAGCGGTTAGTGGCAATATTTTCCTACAAATCGGCGCTTTCTATTACTACAGACAAATTTCTTTTCTTGCGTCCAATTGAGTGGTCTTTGGTTGTCAAAAATGGATACCTTTATTCGTCAGGCAGATTCAGTAGCAGAATTTGAATCTGACTACAACTCTATGCAACCATCAGAGCACACAAAGCGCCTTACCCCAGTTGAGAGTCATCTCCGGCAAAAAACTCAGGGGGAGGCCAAGGAAATAGTGCAGAGATCCCCATTAACCAACGATGGCTTTGGTGCGGCCTGGAAAAATCTATGTGACAGGTACGAAAATAAACGTATTCTGGTCAATGCTCAATTAAAGGTATTATTTAATTTAAACGCAGATGAGAGTGAATGCGGTAGCACCATCAAGAAACTGCAACGCGACATAAATAATTGCATCTCGTCGCTTCAGTGTCATCAGATTGATGTTTCAAATTGGGATGCAATATTCACATATTTGTGGCACTATGGGAGCAAACCATAGAAAATAAAACTTTGATTTCCGAATGGGTAGATATGGATAAATTCCTATCCAATCGGTTTCAAACACTGGAAACCGTCACAGGTCTTAGGGGAGATATAGCTTCGAAACCTAAACCACCAAGCTCTCGGACTTCTGCAGAGACGCCTGCAAAAAAGCTTGGCGCCTTTCAAGCCAGTGTAGCAAAGGCAACATGTAAAATTTGCAACAGCAATGCGCACAAACTATCAAAGTGCGACAGACTTTTGCGTCTAAAGACGACGGAGCGACTAGATTACGTGAAGAGCATTCGCAGTTGCTTGAATTGTCTATCTGCTGGGCACACAGTCTCAAGATGTACCAGCTCATTTAACTGCAGCACTTGTCATTCAAGACATCACAAGTTGCTCCATATGCCAATTCAGACAAAAGCAACAACTGATCCATCGGGTAACGTAGAATCTACTCGAAACCAGGCTCAATCAAGACGCGAATCTGAAAAAGGAAACATCAAATCGGTTACAAATGTAAATTCTTGTTACGCAAATACAAGTAAAGGAGTTCTATTGGGAACAGCACGGGTTAACATACACTACAATGGTGCAGATTTTACGGCTAGAGCGCTTATAGATTCTGGTTCTGAGTGCTCGTTCATTACTGAGAGACTCAAACGGTGAATCAACCTGCCATCAAAACGCATGCATGCCCAAGTTTCGGGCATCAATAACTCACTATCTGCGCAGGTAAACGAAGCGTGCACCATTCAATTGCGGTCGCCCACAGACCCGTTGATAAGCATAGATGCTTTTGTACTGGTGTTACCAAAACTAACAGGGGATCTGCCGACTTGCCAAGTAAGCGCAATGACTCGGCAAGCATTCCCTGACTTTATTCCTGGCGGATAAAAGGTTCTTCATTAATGAACCAGTTGATCTCGTCCTCGGAGGAGACATATATCCCCAGATTATTTAAGGCGGCATAAAAAAGAACGTATTAAAAACGCTTCTCGCCCAAGAAACCGTGTTCGGATGGATTTTAACTGGCTGTGCGGAAGCATCGAGTCCAGCCAAAAATATCGTGTCCTTTTACAATGAAGTTAATCTGGAAAAGCAGTTGACCGCTTTTTGGGAATTAGAAGACATCCCCAGAAAGAGAATTCTCAATGACGATGATACGTATTGCGAAGAGCTCTTCAAGGCAGCAACTACGAGAAACGTTGACGGAAAATACGTTGTCTCTCTACCCTTCAAAAAGGAGTTTCCAAAAGCTTTGTGCCTAGGGCCTTCGCTGAAGAGTGCGTGTTCGCAGTTCTACCGGAACGAGGCACGACTAGCGAAAAAACCTGTTCTTGAAACGGAATATAACCGCGTCTTAACGGAATACGAAACGTTAGGACATATATCGAAAGTAAACAACGTGTCGGTAAACGCAACAGATTGTATTTTTTACCGCATCACGCTGTCTTGAAGGAAGAAAGTACCACCACTAAGGTCCGAGTGGTGTTCAACTCCTCATGCCCTACCGCTAACTTCGTGAGATTAAACGATGTTCTACTCCCAGGTCCAATACTACAGGCCGATATAACCATACTCATCCTCCGCTGGAGATTGTACAAGTACGTCTTCAACAGTGACATTGAAAAAATTTATCGGCAAATTTGGGTAAAAGACAGCCAAACAAAATACCAACGAATCGCTTGCCGCAACAGCCCAAAGGAGCCTCTCAGTCTTTACGAACTGAAAACGGTAACCTTCGGAATTAACTGTGCTCCTTATCTCGCCATAAGGACATTACATCAACTCTTGGACGATGGGATGAGCTCTTATCCACTAGCATCTAACATTTTGAGGAAATGTATGTACGTCGACGACGTACTGGCAGGTGGACATAGCATCGACTCTGCGATAAGAGCTCGAGACGAAATCTCCCAAGCGCTAAACTCGGCGGGCTTTCCATTACGGAAATGGACCGCAAACTGCAGTGAAATCCTACAAGGAATACCAAAGCAAGATCTTCTGAAAGAAGACTTTCTAGAGTTTGAAGATACCAGCACGGTAAAAGCTCTAGGAATCAGGTGGAATGCTCACTCAGACTATTTCTACTTTACTGCGAAACCTATAGAGAATCGCGACGCCATAACAAAAAGGGCAATACTGTCAGCTATCGCCAAACTGTTTGATCCGCTTGGTTGGCTCGCGCCTGCTATAATCGTCGCCAAAATTATCATGCAGAGCATTTGGCTTGAAGGGACAGATTGGGACGAGACCGTGTCCCCACCAATTTTAGACCGCTGGCAAACCTTTACGAGGGATTATACAGAAATTAATAATATTCGCATACCCAGGTGGGTTCACTTTTCTCCAACAGACGACGTGGAAATTCACGGTTTCAGCGATGCATCGGAAAAAGCGTTTGCAGCAACGGTTTTCCTAAGGATAAAGACAAAGGAGAAAATATTTATCAATTTACTCATGGCAAAAACAAGAGTGGCCCCCGTAAAGACAATTTCTTTGCCCGGATTGGAGCTCTGCGGTGCAGTACTACTAGCAGAAACAGTTGAAACAGTCGTTGAAACCCTTAATCTTGTTCAGGTGAAAGTGAATCTTTGGACGGATTCAACGATAGTTTTAGCTTGGATTCGAAAACCTCCGTGTTCGTGGTCAACATTTTTTGCCCACAGGATAACAAAGCTAGTAGACAAGATAGGAAATAAAAATTGGCGCCACGTGGATTCGGCCTCAAACCCAGCGGATCTAGCCAGCAGAGGACTCTCGGCTAGTGATCTAGTCAACAACTCCTTGTGGTGGCAGGGTCCTTCTTGTTTACAAGAAGACTATTCGAGATGGCCAGCACAAGAATCGGACTATGACACAACCATTGAAGGGAAAATGGTGCATGTTCATGCAACAACAAAAGTAAACGACTTTCACGACATTCACGATCGATTTTCTGATTTGTCACGGGCTTTGAGACTTATATCTTATATTATGAGATTCTATCAAAGAATCAATCCCAAAACAAAATCTTCCTTTAAAGCGGAGTCTCGTTCAATTTCGTCCAACGAAAGTAAAACAACGACCCAACGCTTAATAACAATTTGTCAAAAACAATATTACAGCGAAGAGGTTAAAATCTGGAAAATCCATCGACGGAAAAAGTGAAATCCTGCCTCTTAACCCGTTCATCGACAAAGATGAGATTCTGAGGGCTGGTGGTCGCCTGAGCGCATCTTGCGATCTGTCCTACAATGAACGTCATCCTATCATTCTTCCGTATGGTTGTAGGTTGTCCCGTCTCTTTGTCCAGTTTATCCATAAAATTTCCGTGCACGTAGAAAACAAGCTGATGCTGCGACTCATCCGATCGTAGTACTGGATTCCCAGGGTAAAAAACTTGATACGGTCCGTCATACATAACTGCAAGGTCTGCACGATCCACAAGAAACGGTCGCAAACTCAACTTATGGGAATCCTTCCCAAAGAACGCACCACCTTTTCCCGTGCATTCACAAACACGGGAGTGGATTTCGCCGGCCCTTAATAATAATAATAATATCCCAACGGTTTTTACCCTCCATTCCCGCCCATCCGCACGAGGGGCGCAGTCCGCATGACGTACGGAACCAATATTTTAAATTTTAGTGCCGAGTCACGATAGGCAGGAGTTTGTTAAGTGTCGAGATCTAAAATTGTTCAGCTACAGAACTAAATTCATCAGCTGATTTTATGTATTTATGTCAATAATTCACTTATTGAGAGAGGAGAGTATCGCTTTCTTAATGCTGAAAAGCGGATCTGATATATCAAACGTGCTGGAGTGAGAGTTAAAATCCTGGCATGAGCAACGGAGTGGGTCGTGCAATTCAAAATTGGTTTTACAGGCTTTCAGAAATATGGGACAAAAGTGTCTTGATACGAGTGACGGAACATTAAAGCTTACATCAGCCAGAAGAGACGGACTTGAAATTGAGCCTGTCAGTAATTTAACCATAAAAATTATACCAAGCATTTCCCTGCGACTGGCAAGCGTAGGAAGGTTAATAAGTTTTAAGCGACTCGTATAAGGTGGAAGACTATATTGAGAATCCCATCGGAAATTTCTTAAAGCAAAAAGTAGGAATTGTTTTTGAATTGATTCTATCTTGTCTGAGTAAATTTGATACCTTGGATTCCAAACCACCGAGCCGTATTCCAGAATCGGCCTAACTAATGTTGTAAACAGGGTTTTAGTGATATAAGGGTCACTAAATTCTTTTACCATCGTTTCACAAATGCAAGTACACCTTTAGCCTTGTTGACTGTCACATTAATGTGAAGATTAAAATTAAGCTTAGGATCCATTGTGATACCAAGGTCCACAAAATTGTATACCTGTTCCAGGTTATGGTTACCTATTATATAAGAAACTGGCAGAACAGCTCTTCGCGAGAAGCACATTACTTTACATTTCTTAAGATTTAGAGGCATAAGATTTACTTTACACCAGTAAGCCATGCTGTTTAAGTCTGATTGTAGCAAAGACCTTTCTTCAATTGAAACGTACGATTTATAAAGTTTTACATCATCTGCATACATTAAAATTTTGGAGAATTTTATATCTGTAGAAATATCGTTTATAAAAAGCAAGAACAGAATCGGGCCTAGGTGGCTACCCTGAGGGACTCCTGAAGTAACATCAATGACGTCAGAGATAGTATTTTTAAACAATACCCTTTGTGATCTATCATAGAGGTATGAAGAGATCCAACGTAGAAAATTAGGTGGAAGACCAAGAAGATCAAGTTTATAGATGAGCAACGAGTGGCACACTTTGTCAAATGCTTTACTGAAATCAGTATATATAACATCAACAGTTTTGCTCTCACTAAATGCCTTTGAGATATAGGATGTTAATTCAAGTAAATTTGTAGAAGTTGATTTGCCCTTGCAAAATCCATGTTGACTGTATGAAATGCTTGAAGTGATAGAATGCGTCAACCGATTTGTTATAATTTCTTCAAATAATTTAGGAATTGCAGAAAGCTTAGCTATGCCCCGGTAGTTCTCCACTGAAGACCTGCTACCGCTTTTATGTAAGGGGGTTATGAACGATTCCTTCCATACAGTTGGAAAAACGCCCTCTTTAAGAGACAAATTAAATAAGGCTGTTAACGGCTCATAGAGATAATCAGCACAATTTCTAAGAAAACAAGTGGGGATCTGGTCAGGACCATAACTAAAAGACTGCTTTAAGGACTTCAGGTAAACTAAAACATCATCGGGAGATATTATAGGGTTATGTATTGAGTTAATTGGACTTAGTTTAAAAGGATAGTCAAAGTATGCTTGGGAGTTAGTGGAATAATTGGATTTAAAAAAACTGAGCGAACATGTTAGAAATTGTTTGATTATCACCAGAGACGGTATTTTGATACTTCATGGCGGAAGGAAACCCACGTACATTTCGCTTGGAGTTTACGAAATCATAAAATGATTTGGGGTTATATATTATACGTCGTTTGATTTTACACAAGTAATCTTTATAACACTTTTTGTTTAATTCAAAGAACTTGTGACGCAAAAGTGAGTATTTTACATAGTATGAGTGTAAGCCGGTTTTTTTGTGTAATCTAAAATAACGTGACTTTCTGTTTTTCAAGTTTCTCAGTTCTTTAGTGAACCATAACTGTGTTTGTCCTACAGGAACACACATGCGTTTAGGCACTTACGACATCAAGTCCTACCGGGGCAGAGGATGTCGCATGTCAAAAGGCTACGTTTGTCTTTTCGTCTGCTTCTCGACGAAAGCCATTCACCTTGAAGCTACCAGCGGCCTTAGCACCTCGTCCTTTCTAGCCGCTTTTGCAAGATTTGTTGCTAGACGAGGATGTCCAAAAAATGTTTACTCCGACAATGGTACTAACTTTGTCGGAGCTTCACGATCTTTACGAGCGGAATTTAAAGCATTTTTAGCTGAAGCACGCAATAGCACCCTCACTAAATACAGCCATCAAACCTTAGAGTGGCATTTCATACCCGCTGCGGCCCATCACATGGGCGGTTTGTGGGAAGCTGGGGTGAAAAGTTTCAAAACCCACTTTAAAAAGGTTGCGTCCGACCACAACTATACTTTTGAAGAGTTCAGCACACTCTTATGCCGTATTGAGTCTTGTCTCAACTCACGACCACTAAGCCCCTCTTCAAACGAACCGTCTGACCTGGAGCCGCTTACCCCACGTCATTTCCTAGTCGGCGGGCATCTTCTTGCCCCACCCGAAATCGATGTAAACGAAAGTCCTGCCTCAATCGTAAATCGATGGCAGAAACTGAAGGCCCTACACCAGACATTCTGTAGGAGATAGAAAATGGAATACCTCACCGAAATGCAGAAACGCATCAAGTGGAAACATCCACAAACCAACTTAAAGTTGGAGACCTTGTCGTCGTGAAAGAGGAAAACCTGCCACCAAACGAATGGAGATTGGGGAGAATAGTCAAGCTACACCCAGGTTCCGACAACCGAGTAAGAGTAGTTGACATCGAAACAGCTAAGGGAGAAATCATAAGGCCAATTGCAAAATTGGTCCTACTTTCGCCCTACAATAAGGACAGCACAACCTCGCAGTAAACTTCTTACCTACTCTTCATTCCACTTCACAAAAGAGCCCATCTATTCCACTTCTCTTCACCCTGCATCATCCTAAATCTCAAATCGCAAATAATGCAGCTACAGCAGCAAATTCACTGATTAGAACTGCAATGTTTAAGAAGAGAGGAAATATGTACGTCCGTAATATATGTATGTATATATAGGTAGTATATGTATAGGTGGAGTATTTTCATGTTTTCCTCGTAGTTATACTTGTGTATATAAACCAAAGTTCCCGAAATCTTAACAAAATCTTTAATCATTTCTGTAGCGATTTTTTTGGTTCATCGCTTAACTTCAAAGAGCGTTATGTGAACTCGTGAAGAGGTTTCTGTACGAAAAGTTAAGAGGATTCTGACGAAATTCTTCACATAGTAGCATTATTTTCATTGCTTTACCGAGTTTCTTTCAAAGTTTCGTAAAAGAAGCGAAGCGTGCACAGTTAACTCATTTTAGAAAATTCAGCACAGAAGCGGATGAGACCTTTCTTTACGAATTCCTTAAAATTTCTCGACAATTCAGAATACTCGAAAAAAAGAAACATTGCACGAAAATACAATAAAGAAACTACTTAGATTCGTATTCGCATGCTCGAGCTAAAATGAGCCAGCAGCAATTTTTACACAAGAATTACTAGCATCTTTTATCATGCCATTGTTGATATAACAGCGACATTGTGGCTGCGTTTCTTTATACATTCCGGTTAATCCCATTTCACAGCCGGAATAAACAGAATGCGTTTGAAATATACGCTAACATATCATCAGGAACGTTCTAAAGAATAAGTAAACAAACAAGTTTATTCCAAACGTTCAGAATGAATAAAGAAATGCAGCCTGTATATGACCATATGTATCTACCGGTAAAAATTACTTATACCCAAATTCATAAAAAATAAAGAACACTTCAACTTATTTTTCATGAACAAGGCCATTAGTAAACAACGAAATTTGAAAATTTTGGCTTTTTAATTACTCATATTTATACGGCTTGGGATCGATGTGTGCCCGCTGATGATGGTGTTGTGTACTCGATTCTTTATGAATTTTGATGTGGTTAGTTAGTGGATTTTGCCGGCGCGAACCTTTAGCGCAGATATCGCGTGTAAACGGATAATCCAAACCGTGAAGCGTTGATAGCTGCGAATATGTATGTATTTATTGAGTTGTTTCCACATAATTTAAACACATCGATCTTAAGGCACAACATTCGCATTCACCAAAGCTCCGCATTGATTATTGCGAATGCGAAAGCGAATGGGAATGTTGAAATTAATGCGGATGTGAATATCTAACAGCAAACATCCGCGGATGCGAATGCGAATGCGGATGTCAAGTATTTTTAATAATGGCGAGGCCAAACCAGATGTGTCAGGTTTTTCTAAAGCTTTTAAAAATAATTCTTCATTCTCATTACTTTGGCAGTTTCGAATTGGAGGAAACTGTAACTTCATCAACGTTTTTCGATTTAATTTCTGTAATAAATTTTTAATACTTTCTTCTGCGACTAGTTTGAAAAATTTGTGCTTATAGCGAGCTAAATAGGTGGATATGAAAAATATATTATGATTTTCCAGGAATGAAAATTTCGAACAAAATTCGCTTTTCAAAGTCGTGGCTGCCAGCCGAATCGGATCAGAATATTGTTATTTAAAAAAAAAAACACAAAGCACCCTGGTTTTTATAAGCATTTGCATCTCAGATAGTTGCGTAATTCGTATCTTATAAAGCTCAGACGCTTAGTTTTTTAATTATTTGAGCATCGATTCTCTTTATAGCCAGACGTTTATCATTTCTGCTGGAAATCCCTATTGAAGAAGCTTACTCTTTGACTTTAAATAGCAAAGGGACAGTTTTACCCCAAAAGTTTTTAGCCAAGGATCCGATGTATATCCCTATGAATAAAATATTGCCCGACAAGTAAACAAAATTATTGTTTTTAAAAATTGTTGCTAATAATTAATTCCCCAAAGAGCCCCATTTGAAATTATTGAAACGAATATATGTAACATCAAAAGCAAATCACGAAAATTTGGTTAAGAATTACAGTGCACACTTTCTTCATTTGTGTCTATTCGTTTTTTTAAGATTGGTCAAAAAAAATCATGATAAAGAAAGAAAGCAATGCAGGTCGTTAAAGCACAGAAAAAAAAACATTTAGGGTATTCACAGTTTACTTCTAAAGTTAAAAGGTGGTAACTTTAACAAGATAACACACTCGAACTGTGAGCAACCCACGCATTGCTAGACCGTTTGCCTTTCACGCGTTTGTGTTTAGAGAGCATCAACCAACCACATACATATTTCCCTCTATTCTCTCTTCTCTTTTTTATACTCAGCTAGCACAGCGCAAAAAAAAAGAACCTTTGCCAGCTTCAGGCAGGCGCAAAGCGAAACTTATGTACAAGCAGCGCTGCGCCCAAAGCGAAATTCATGTATGTATGTACAAGCAGCGATAGATGCCAGTTGAACACAAAACATAAACATGAGACAAAGTCGAGTAATTTTACCCAAAAGTGTTATCTCAAATTAGTATGGGAACCAACAACAAACAAAGTTACCACATGGTAAAGTGTTTTAAAGTTACCAGGTGGCAAAATTAACACAGTAGATAATATAGAACTGTGAGCACCCTAAATATGTTTAGAGACATTTTTATCAAAGTAGATAAATATAACATTTGACCAGGTCTGTTACACAAATACTCCCACGAACACAGGCAAAAATATTAGCTATTAGCTCCGCGGTTGCGAATGCGAATATTCGCAACAACCCTGGTCCAAACCAAATTTCGCATCTTATGTTTGAAACTAAGTAGGCGAATAAGTAACTTCGTAATATCATCTTCATTGGCATTAGGATCGATAAACGAAGCCAATTTGGCCAACGGTAATGTTGTATATAACTTAAGATACGAACGAGTTGTGGGCAAATCCTTTTGCTGACGCACTTCATCCATAAACACCATTAACTGGTGTTCCATTGGATCTTTTACACAATCACCAGCGCATTTTGAACATGGCATCATGGTAGTTTTTTCTCACGTAGAACCTGTTGAATAGATTCATCGATGCATTGTGGGTGTAGCACTAGCCAGATCGCCTGCAGGTGGTACACCTGTCTAGCTTGCTTGTTGATTCGATCGTTTTGGTAAGAACGGGTGCTATACAGCTGTTTGGTGCGTTGAGTGTAGAGCAGAATTTCGAATAGCATCAGCATAACGTCGCATCGTCCTATATGCGAATGCAACGCAATAAGAAGTTGAAATTTGCAGGCGGGTATGTGCGAATATTGTGATTTCTTGTGAATTGCAATTGGTTCGCAATACTTTCATGGCTTGATAATAATCACCCAACAGCGAATGCACGCGCAGCAAGCCAACGAGCGAGAAGTACCCCAACGTCTTGTAAAATGACTATTCCCCAAACTCACCGGCAACGCCTTGAGGATCGTTACCCTGAGAAATTGCTTCCAGTTGCTTCTTGATATTGGAAATATCCACAAGTGGATGTAGAACATGTAAAAATCGTCAACATATAAAAAATTTTAATAAACAGAACCAGGAAGCCTTTGGGTTTTTTTCAGTTATGCTAGCTTCTGATTGCTGTATGTAAGAATAAGAAGTTTTGCTTTTTTTTACGAATTTTTTAAAATTCGCATTTCCTTTAACAAAAATATTTTTAATGGGAATAAAATCACAGTTTAATCATCATTTTTTTTTTGTTCTCAAACTGCAACTTAACTAGGTGCATTAAAAACTATTCATACTTACTTAGTTTTTTAGCTGGCAACACTGATGTTGTACTATTTACCGGCTTAGCCCGGTCTCGAACCCGTAGGGGGAAATTTTCTTTCGCCGTGCCAGGCCAAGTGGTGAAACTCACCACAAATGGCACCTTTTACGAGATTACAAATTTCACGGTGTGTTCGGGGAAATCGTGATCGGACAATTTGTACTACGTAAAGGTCTGTTCGATGCAAAAGCAAATGGCAACAAATGTAATGGAATAAAATCTTATAACGATAGCCACCTTCCACAGATCTCTTTTATACCCAAACACGAAACCTTACGCTCAAAGTCATAGAAAATAAAGAAGACTTTAACCGCTTGATAGATTGAAACTTTTTTATAAAAACGCCACTTTGTATAGCTCTGTAAGTCTACAGGCATACATATATTCGCCACTTGCCACCCAACCCAAAACTAATAGTACGTAACTTTTTACACCTACGGGCATAACTACGAGACTCATTTACAGAATGACTCGTTTCTCGGCCAATCGCGCTCATGCGGAAGAACGCGCTGATAAATTTACGGTTCTATGCCGGTTATGCGGCGGAGCGCATGGCATTCGACTATGCCCCCTTTACCGCGGCAAAGCGGTCGAAGCAAGGTTGCGTGCAGTCCTACTGCATAAATATTGCCCAAACTGCCTCTCGCCGTTCCACCGCCTCGATATGTGCAGCAGCAAGGATCGATGCCACCGATGTTGCGAAAAGCATCACACCTCGCTCCATCTCGATGACTGCGAGGACCAAAGGCAACCAGCGAACGTGATCAACGACGGCGAGAGCTCGGACAGGGCACTTTCTATTAACGTTACGGAGCAGACGAAATCGTGGGCGGAGCAGGTCGAAGAGGAGGAGTTGGAGGGGTTAGAGAGGATAGACTCTTCCCCACATGAGCGACAAAAGCGCAACTCTGGAACTGGCACACCCAGACCGTTAGACCAGTCACCTACCCGCGCGGGCGACGCGGAAACTCGTTCTTTCCGCTCGCAAACGCGTCAACAACGCAACTGGCGACTACACGGCGGCGCGGAAACCAGTCCTTTCCGCCCGTCATCACGATGGCAACGCAAGCCAAAACGACGCGACGGCCCGGAAACTCACACTTTCCGCTTGTCTAAGCGATCGTCTAGGCTACACAAATCAGCACCATACCACAAAAATCGCGCAAACGACAGCAACATTAATAGTCGTCCGTTACAACGCGCTCCACCGACCGGCTTCCGAACGGGCCGTCTAACGCAAGGCGCAATACCAACTCCGATTATTCGTGCGCTTATCCCCATCGCGCCGACCGCGATAGTGCGGATTGAAGCAAGGGGCCGCCTTCATTTGGTCCGCGCAATGATTGACCCGTGCGCACCGTACTCATTGGTTGATTCGGAACTGGTGAGAGATCTCCAGCTGGAGCGCAACGGATCAGGACGTCTGCAGCGTTGCACGCTCGCCATGCGAGGAAGATACGGCAGCTCCGCCCGGATTACGACACAAGCAGTCGTGCTGGACCACCATATACGCCTGAGTCCACCGTCGAACCTGGACCCTTCCAGTACATGCGATTGGCGGATCCCCAGTTATTTCGCGCGTCACCAATACGCCTCACACTAGGCCTCGATTTGCATGCGGAAATGATGGTGAGCGGGACCCCCCCCGTCTACCGTGGGTGGCCTGCTGGTCCAGGCGACCATATACGGTCTCGTTGTTTCGGGAGACTGCCAACCATAAACGTAGAGATTAAGAAAACAAAACCGCACATACACACTCATAACACACACTTACCTTAAAATTTAAATAAAAAAGTGCATTGAAATTCCAAACCACGTCTGTTTCAATTGACAATGTCCGTTTCTCCACAGCCTCAGATGAGACGGTCGCGACGAAAGCATGGGCGAATAAGCAGATCCGCGCAGTACAAAATCCGCGCTGCATATTATAGTTAGCCCTTAAGACTTTCCTCACGTGCGTATGACGGTTGAGACGCGACTCCTTTTTTCTCACAGCTTGCTTACCGCAAGGGGGCCGGTATGTTTAGGTCCGCGACCTAAATATATTTCACCACCCTAATACGCGTTTTGTCACTTGATGTAAGAGCACACAAACACATATTTAAGTTACGGCTAACTTTCCAGCCGCTAACAATAAGCCCCACTCTACGGTAACTTAGTTGAGGGGAAACTTAACGAAAGTTACTGTGCGGTAGGCTACATACCTTTTCGTTTGTTAGCACTTTTTCACTTCTTAGAAGACAGCAAGGAGATCACGTCAGCTATCACACCACGTTAGGTAAGCCAATTCTTGTGTGCCACACTATTCAAACTCATCAATAATCACAAATAAAACGACCTTTAATTTCATTGCACTAAAACCACTTAACTTTACGCTGGTGCGCTCCATCTTTGTGCGACGCCACCTGCGTTCCAATACTTTTCACCTCGAATAAAGAACGCATCAGTTGCCAAGCCCGGGGGATGAGAACAGTGCAGATGTTCTCACAACGATAAGCACTCTTTGTACACGAACGAATGAGTAATACAAGATTTACTCTAAAAATATTTTTCATGGCTTTTTGTTTGAGTAATAACTCGAAAGAGCAAGACGAATTTTGAGCGCTAACGCACTCTGCACTGCTTACGCTTTTGTGCAAAACAAAGCGCTAAATTTTGCCTTTCGCATTTTCGCACCAAAGAGTAAACTCTAGCAATATATTTAAGGACAGTCAAACATCATAGCTGATTCACTACCTCGAACTTTTGAAGTTAATGTAATTGGAAATATGGAGCTGGACTTAAAGATTTTACAATATGAACAGCAAAAAGATTATTAGATTAATGCTTTGAAAATTGGATCTAAATGTTTTAATTTAAAGTTAATTCAAATTCCTATATAACATGTCAATATTTGGTGTGAGATGACAGGGGAAAATCCGAGACCATATATACCAATTACGTAAGAAGGTTTTTAATATGCTTAACGGTATTTCACATCCTGGTACAAAAGCTTCGTGTCAACTTATCGTTAAAAATATTATTGGACGAAAACTACTAAGGAAATCAATATATGGTCAAAAGAGTGCTTTAGTTGCCAAAAATCGAAAGTCCATCGTAACACGAAATCTCCTATTAGCAAAATTTCAATACCTAAAAATAGATTTGAACACATTCATATTGTTGGTCCTTTGCCTGTTTCAAGAGGTCATCGTTATATTTTGACAATAACTGATAGGTTTCCTCGATAAAGGAAGTCAATTTGCATCCAAATTATGTTCAGAGCTAGTTATATTACAACATCTGCATATCATCCGCAAGGTAATGGTATGGTTGAGACATGGTAATGGTATGTTCTGACCGACATCGAAAACATGTTTTTGTTGCTAAAACTGGTTTTCGACCAAAACTTGTGTGTTTTCGTCCATGTAAAATCTGTCACAGAAAAACCAGTTTTCGCTGAAAACTACTTAAAAACTCACGTTCCACTCATTCCAATCGGTGTCTGCACTAGTTTTTTTTGATTATTTATCGATGTGGAAGTCATATTTTATCATCTTTAATACGCCATTTCGGATTTATTGTTAATTGGCTGGCAAAATAAGAATGCAAGTAAGAGGTTGTTAATGAAAAGAAAATGAAGGAAAAGCATTTTAGTTTTGTTTTTGTGTAGCAAAACTGTAATCAAAGGATTAAGAAGTGTCAACGAAAACACTAACAGCCGGTGTGAACAGCCTTCAGCCCACAATCCCAAAACTCGTTTTCAAAGTGTTTTCGTTGTCGGTCAGAACATGGTATAAGCATGGATCACACGATTTGTACATTTGTACACAAAATGCCAAATTTAGATTTGTTCACATTTGCGCATTTGGATAGCGATGTACAAATGATTTGTTTTGCGATCAGACAATTGGCTAAAGATCCAAATGATTTGTCACACATTTGCACACAGCAGTAAAGTGACAAATATTGTCCGCATTCATTCACACGATTTAACGTTTTGGACATAAATACTTAAGCAGCTGATCTCGTCTCAACCATACTTTTGCATCTATGATTTCGTGAGATTCGAAGTGAAATAAACAAAAATAATGGACACGCATTTATCATAGGTTGAAGCATATTCTTGCTCGTAACTTTATTTCTGTTTGCCCGATGAAAAATACATACATATGCCATTTAAGAGAAAGCATTTCGCTGTTTACAACAGTGTATAAATTGTTAATTAATCTTGAGAAATACTGGAGCAATATTACAGAATATTAGAAAAGTTTTAATTTTTTATTTTAAATTACGTCTTGTCTGGCTATTTTGAAAACTAGTAAAGGGTGAACACACCAAAACTGCGACACTTAGAGATTGCTACCAGAAATAAACTATAAGGCTTTGAAATTATTCTTTTTTTATTATATAACTTGAAAAATTAGATGTTTATAAAATGTTAAAATATTAGTTATTATTTGCTCCATATGCAAGTAATCGGTATTTTCATCGCACACGCGCCATCATGTTCTGCACGACTGCATCATCGACTTTACGCGATGCGCACAACTACTTTGCTTGGCGTTTTTCAATATTTTTCACTGTTTCACCTGTTTTCTTCAAGATTCCTTTGACAATTGACCACTATTCCCCAATAGGACGTAGCTCTGGGCTATTGGGTGGATTGCAGCCGTGAAGTACAAAATCGATGTTATTTGCATTATACCACGGCAATGTGTCCTTGGCATAGTGGCAGCTTGCCATGTCCGCCTAGAACAGTGGCCTACTACCTTATCTGTTGATAAAGGACAGAAGACGCCTTTTGAGGTACTCATGCCGATAAACTTGATCATTCATTGTCCCGGATGGGGAAAAAAGGGTTGCTCTTACGGCCACAGGAACAAATAGCTTGCCAAACAATTATGTTTTTTGAATATTTGGACTTCATTTTCAGCTTACAACTTTCAGGGGCATCTTGACGACTTGCAGCAGAATAAAAATCTTGACCTGCAATATATTTTGAATTTTTAAAGCAGTAGGTTTCGTAGTCCATAACAATGCAGTTGTATTTTTTTAATTTAGAATTCATACAACTTCCGACTGCGGGATTTCGCTGTAACATTCTACTTTGCGCCACGGTCTGGCGCTGTTTGAGCTGTAGAACATCTCAATGAAGCTTTCCGCTTTACCTTTTGTACGAAAAACTGCGATCTCCGTACGGATTTTGCAACATAACGCGAAAAAATCTTCGGATCTCGCGAAAACGCACTGAGGACCTTCCGAGCACTGTTTTTATCACTTTGACCATGCTTACCCCCGCTCCCTGATTTTCTCGTAACTGCCAGGCCTTATTTGTACCGATTAAAACCCCGCAAACTGTCGAATAGTGCAATCTTTAATTTTTAGCAATTTTACGTGTACTTAAGGCCGGATCATTTATAAACTCGTGCAAAATGGTTTGTCTCGTTTCTAACTCGGTTGCCATTTTTAGCTCAACTAGGAATCAAATTCAAATGAAATTTCTTCTACGTCCAACTAAGGTCATGGTCAGCTTATGGTATTTGAATTTCAAAATATTGAAATCTTTTTGGGTAAGTTATAAGCTTCCCAAAGTGTCGCAGTTTTTGGTGTGTTCACCCTTTATATAAATATATATATGTATGCAGAAAGTCCCCATCACAGCATTCACTTAAATTTTACTACTAGAAAAAGTGCAGAACATATTGGTCAAAGTCGAATGTCTCAGCCAAACCCTAATGGATTTTCAAAATTTATAGCTAGTTAAAAACACAACTGCCTTCTTTCTTATATCTGTACATTAGAGTGGCCCTTATTTTTGAAAATCGTAAATTTGCGGGTGCTACCCCTTGAAATGGTCCCTTTATTGAAAAAGTAGTTCCCTAATCATTTTGGGCCAATTAATCAAGTCTAACCCGTGCCACAAACGTGTCGAAGTTGCGCTAACGACAGTATCATTTTGCGTCAGTGCTGACTTTGGCTAGCCACCATATTAGCGGCCTTTGCACAGTTACTATTGTATAAAACATAGCATGATGCAAAACCAAATTATTCCTATTCACAACATCATTCATAAATAAATGGAAAATAAGTTCGATTTTGTTCCTTTAAAATATGTATATGTATTTAGGACTTTTTACATGTTGCATGGTTCATAATTTCAGCACGTTTGTGACACGGGCTAATCTG
>NW_023458568.1:1628322-1629955 GCF_013731165.1 Rhagoletis pomonella | reverse complement strand
GTTGGTTTTTGTTAATATTTCTATTATTAGAATGTTTAACTTTTTAGGTGTTATTTGTTTTTGTTATTTTATGTCCTTATAACAATTATATTCAAACATTTTTTATTGAGCTTGAGGCCGTTTTTTAATGAAAACTTATGGTCGAAAAGCAATAATAATTTGAAAAAAAATGGTAGAATTTTCAATTAAAATACAGTTCTTTCTCTAACAAAGCCCATATAAACCGAAGTTGAACAATTTGTAAAAAACTACAAAAAAGTGCTAAATTTTCACCCAAATTTCAAACTTTTTTCTCCGAGGTGTAAGAATTTTTTTGAATACACAGTTATATAGCCCGATCAATTTTAGTCTGATAATGTACAAATTTCAAGTGGTACAAGTTACCGTTTCGTTTTTAGAATTTTTTTCGCCAAAGGTGTTGCGGATTTCTTCCATATAGAAATAAATTGAGTTTATTCATTGTATGGAAGCCAATGCGACAAAAAATTCTAAAAAATGAACGGTAATTCGTAGCCACTTGAAATTTGCATATTATCAGACTAAAATTGAAGGGGCTAAAAAACTGTTTACTCAAAAAAATTGTAGCACTTCCGAGAAAAAGTTTGAAATTTAGGTGAAAATTTGTTGCACTTTTTTGTAGTCTTCTACAAATTGTTAAACTTGGCTTTATATGGGGTTTGTCTGAGAATGAACTATGTTTTAATTGAAAATTCCTAAAAACATAAATAAACATAAGTGGCACACAATAGCCGTGTTTTTTTTTACACATCTACATCTACGCTTAATGTGTAAAAAAACAATCGTCGACAATTTCCATTTCAAAACAAGTAATTTTGATTTTATCGACAACTATTCATAAGCACACATAAAGTTTGTCGCTTACAGCTCCATACAATTTTTAAGCGCAGATACGTATGCGGGTAAAAAAAACACGCCTAATATCACTTTGAAATGGCGTGCTATAGATATGACCGATACTGTATATGTACATGTTTTCAAAAGTTTGAACAAATATTTTGAATTATTGATTTCAAATAACATGATATTTTTCGGTTACGAATATTAAATTAAATATTTAATATTATATTAAATTAAATATTAAAATTTAACCAAAATACAAAGCTTTACAAGCAAGAACAATTTAACAAAATGGCAATACCGCCCAACAATATTTGTATATTTTTCACTGACATATGTCATCAGGTGGAAATCAGATATTTGGTAATTTGCGTAATTTTTATTTGGTTTATGTATTAGCATTGCGCTCTTACGATTTGGCCATTAGGGTTGTTTTTAATTTTCCACAAGAAGGCAAATATTTGGCTTTTCTGATAAATGACAAATGAAATTCAGAGTTCACATGATTTGTCTATGAATTTGACAAATTTTTAGCCAAATGGACAAATCGCGTGATCCCAGCTTTACACATATGTTAATGTTTGGCCGAGCTTCTCCTCCGATTTGCGGCATGCGCCTTGATGTTTTCACACAAAGGGGAGGGAATTACAGTTTTACGCCGGCTCTGAACGGCGATTGTATTTTTATGAGAAACTTTTTTTTTCATGAAATAGCGCGCTTTCGTTAGGTATAAGATTTTGTTTTTATGTTCCCTCTGTTATGTATTCATTGTTGT
>NW_023458568.1:1625284-1628222 GCF_013731165.1 Rhagoletis pomonella | reverse complement strand
GACTTACAGTTTTACGCCGGCTCCGAACGGCGATTGTATTTTTATGAGAAACTGTTTTTTTTAGATGAAATAAATCCACTCGCAGGTTTGCCATTGCCTGCCGAGGGGCGACCGCTGTTAAGAAAAAACATTTTTTTTGCGATGTTGCTTTGGAGGGGAAGCGCGCACTGTTTACTACTACACCACAGCGGGACAGGGATTACGATCTGTTTATAAAGAAGACATTTCAGCTACACCTGCTGAAATTGTTTTTGGCCAAAATTTACGTTTGCCTGGTGAACTCGTTGTTTCATCAACAGAGAATTTTTCTTCAGCTGAGATTTAAGGTAGTTTACGTGACCATTTTCGAAATGTTAATTTAAATTTAAACTATTTATCATCAAAATTCTAACACTTGTGTTTATATTCCAAAGGATCTTCAACCCTCTAAATTTGTTTCAATTTACTTGTTTTGTTAATACCTTTAATTTTAAATAGGGATGTGCCGCATAGAAATTTTGCCGGCCACCCGGATTCCGGATACCATGTAAAATATAAGATCCGGATTCGGATATCCAATCGGATATCTGGTAGAGTGTTAAATTGGTAAATAGAGGAGATACATCATAGACAAAAGATAAACAACAACGTACGCCGCTAAGCAAGAACGCGTGCTTCATGTATTTTTATTAAAAAGGTGATGAAAATTATTATGTACCGACTCGCTTCCCGTATCGTCCCGTAATGCTTCGTTGTTGCGATATTTTGTGACCCAAATTTCATAACTCGGTTTTCTCTGACATAAATAAAGCTTAAAACTGGGTTGATGGTGAACTAATTCGCAAATATAAATCAGTTAGCATGGAGAAACCAGTTGAATCATATGAAAAATGCCGAACTCTAGTGAAAGCTTCTATTGAAGAGCGAGGTCACCAGGATATGTGGCAATGCTTTGGAGAAATCGCCCAAACGGCTCTGATGCTGTTTACAGTTTTCGTATTGATGTGGATAGCCAAACAATGGATAGACAAGGCAGCGACCATACAAAAAAAAAGGCAGCGATCTCTGAGCACCATCCTCCTCAGTGAACCCAGAAAGAGTGTTTAGTGCACCGGGTAGCATTTATGTGCTTGTTTTCATAATGAAAACTATAAAAATGTTTTACTTTAATTACTAATTAGATGCTATTAGATTTGATTATAAAAATAGAATTCTGAACTAGATTTTTAAAATTAATCTTCTATAATCGAAATCCGGAAATCCGGTCGGATTTTAGCCAGTATCCGGCCGGATAGTCGGTAAATGAAAAACGGGCGGATAAGCCGGATTCCAGATATCTTCCGGATACCCGGCACATCCCTAATTTTAAATTTATTTTACTGTAGTGAAATGTAAATTTTGTTTTTCAAAAATTTTTATTATTCAGAAAGCTTTATAAAAGAACTACAGTGACGGGCAAAACTGTAACGTGGTGTAACACTTTTTACTTCAGTCATCGCTATCTTTCCAAGTTCTAACGACTTTCATACTTATGTTGTATGTTAGTATTGGTACACCTGTACTTCCTCTCTCATAATGATTTGAAGTCAATCCAACAATCAATAATAAAACCAGCAGACAAAAATATAAATTAAGGCAGATGTTGCAGTTTCGCACTCATATATTTTTAAGAACTTTTTAACAATTTTAACGAGAAAAAAAGAACTACTAACTCAATGTTCAGTACCCTTTTGCTTGTTTTAGTTTCTGGGTGCGATTTGGCATACCTTATTTTTATCTCTGTAAAACTTGTGGAGGTATATCCTCCATATATCCTTGTTTGCTTTCACAGCTCATGTACTCGATTATACGGACTTGGATACTTAATAAGCTGTGTTTCTAGTTGATTTCGCAAATTCTCGATGAGATTTATGTCCGCGGATTGTGGAGGTCATTTCAAATTAGCAAATTTTTTATTTTGTATCCAGTCTTTTCGAACATATGCAGTATGTTTTGGGTGATTTTTCAGCAGAAACTCTCATTTTTCGACTACATCTTGCAAATTTTGTTCAAATATGAACAGATACTGTTCCTTACGCATAATGCGTACTAACGGACCCACAAAATTGTTTAAATTCAACCCCAAACTATTATTGACCGACCACTGTGATTCAAAGTTTGCCTCACATGTTGCGCATAGGCTTAATTTGGGTCTTTGATCCAATACCATGCCCGGCCATCTGATTGAAAGCAATTAATTGAGTCTTGTCAGACCAAATAACCTTCAATTGAAACTTAAAAATATGTTTTTTATTGCATTCTGAAAGGCCTAACATATCCCAATAGGCAACGGTCCGGTTTTCGGGCGACACAGCAAAATGCTACACTCTCGCACATATATTTTGGTCAAATTAGCTTTTTTCTTCTTTTATGATGCCTTTGCGCCAATTTGGCAATTCGTCGCCTCGCTGTCTACTGATTTGCATTAAAGTTTAATACCTTAAGCGCTTCTGTAATAGTGGCTGCATCGCTACTTGCTGCTAAGTTCACAAGATATTGGACCGTAATATTTTTTGATAGACTTCTTTTGCCCGTGGGAACACTTTAGGCTATATTTTTTATCAATCTAAATATTTTCAAGTAGCAAGCTCCACAATTTTTTGCCACTTTCCTGCGGTCCCGCCTTTCCACAGTAAATCTGTTATTTACATTAATGGTTCCTGATTAACTATATTATTTACTGGTGATTATTTCTTCAATAAATTACAATACAGAAAAAAGGCATCTGACTTCCAACTAAGTAAAAAATAACTGTAAAATGCAAAACTGAGAGTGAGTGCAAAACTGTAACATTTTCCTTAATTTACATGTTTGTCTGCTGGGTTTTTTATTGTTGTTGTATTGACTTCAAATCGTTATGGAGAGGGAGTAGGGATGTACCAACAAGAATATACAACTAGTAATTTTTAGCAAAAAAAAA
>NW_023458568.1:1624094-1625184 GCF_013731165.1 Rhagoletis pomonella | reverse complement strand
TTAACAAAAACCAACCACATGATCAAGTGAATTGCAGCGGAATAGCTGCGCTTGATTTTAGTTAGCTTAACAAGTGAAATAGTGGAAATAAGCAACAAGAATTAACAAGGCGAACTTAGCACAGTGCCTAGGCAACTGGCTGAGTCAGCGGGATCGTCGGTTCGAATCCTACTGAAAGAAGTCTGATGAGGAAATGTGGTGATTTCCGAAATAGCTATCACTTCTACCATTTTTTCAAATTATTGTTGCTTTTCCACAATAAGTTTTCATTAAAAAGCGGCCTCAAGCTCAATAAAAAATTGTTGAAGAAAATTCTTAAAAATAAATAAATAAACATAATTTGCACACTATATCACTTTGAAATGGCGTGCTATATATATGACCTATACTGTACGTATTCGGCATTAGCTGAGTGTGCAGAGAAGCGTGCGACTATTTGTAACATTCCCACGACAGCCGATCCTACGTACCGGAATGACTCGGGTTTTACACGACCAAGGGCTGTTGTTTCGGCGATTTAAACCCGTTTAGGTCGGCGAAGTATCTCAGAAGTTGTTCGTCCATAGGACTACATTCACTATGTATTCTTCTACTCAGGGCTGGCATCGAGTCAAACCCAGGGCCAGAAATCTACACCTGCTGTGTATGCCGGAGACGACTACACCACAACTCCAACTCTGTCAAGTGTAACCGCACCGCGTTCATCACCTACCACACCGTGCAGTATCGTCTTATCGAAGCAGACATCGACCGCAGGGATACCACCCTAGAATGTCAGGGCATCGCTATCCGGTCAGGCGATGTTGAGCTCGAAATATTTAACATATACATACCATACCCCCTGTCACCTGTTGCCCGGCAGGATATCACCCTGATATAGGTGCGCTCCTCAGAGGTGAAAACCGTATGGTAGTAGGTGACTTTAATGCGCACCACGATCTTTGGCACTCAAGCCTGTCAAATGATCGTAGGGGAATAGACTTGGCTGAGAAGATAGACGATTCGACATTCTGGGTAACTGCAGTAGCTCGCCAGACATCACCATAGTCAGCGCTGGTCTGATAAACAGCATAACATGGCGACCTATGCT
>NW_023458568.1:1617046-1623994 GCF_013731165.1 Rhagoletis pomonella | reverse complement strand
GTTAAATTAATCAAATTTACGGGAAATTTTGATGTTTTACTTATCTTTAAATTGTGCACCAGAAGTTTATTAACACTTTTTTTAATTTTTTACTTTAATAAGCGTAAACAGCTTTATCAAACACAAAATTTAAACAGATCACAGAAAAACACAGCTTCACAGCTTGACGTTTGCGTTTTCTTAAACCTCTTTAATTTAATAGCCATATTGTAATAATTTATTTATTTTATCAATATAATTGGGTTTAAAAATTTTCAAATAGGTGGCAACCCTCCAATTTTTTGCGATATCATACCGAACAATATATATAAAAAAAAATTGTTCCAATCGGTTCAGCCGTTCTCGAGTGTTGACGACCGTGACATACGAACACAACATTTTTATTAATATAGAAGATTGTTTTCTTTCAGTGTACATCAGTATCAGAAAGAACTTTATGCGGTGTAATAATTTCGAGATGTTTAATATCTTTCGATTGAAATCGAATATTACTGTGCTAAATGCTAAGATTAAAGTTTTGCTACCTTCCCATATTTTTGCCAGCCACTTTAATATTGATCACCGAGTAATTGAAATTAGCAAGAAATCGCAATATTTTTTGAAGCGTGCTTTGACAGATGATTAGCCATGCCATATTTGAAGATCAGTGGCAAGGCGAGTTCACACTTTTAGCAGGTGTTCCAATCGGCCCTATGCTGAATATCGTCATCGTCATCGGCATCGTCGACGATCGTCAGCGCATCAGTAACATGGCTGACGATGGCCATATCGTCACTTCTACTGACGATGATGATATTCAACATAGGGCGGAATATTCATCAATTAAATAGAAAAAACTGAAAACGCGAAACTATTGCATGAAGTGAAAAGGTGATAATAACCTATCCAAAGGCTTGTGAAATGGACAATTTTTTAAAAATTGGACCAATGGACCAAACGAAAAGAAATGGACCAAAAGGCAACCGTGGTTATGGCATACTAATATCACTACACATATGTGTTTATATATATGTATAAATACTATATGTAAGTGTAAACATGATCTTTTATTTTTTACTTTTTGTAAATGACTGCGACTGCAATATGAATGAATTTCTATTCCATAGTTTTTAATTTATTCAGTTTGTAATTAGCTTTTTAAACTGATATAAAATTAAGACATTTATATTTCTTTGCTTAAAAACACAAATTTATTTTTATTTTTGGTATTCGCACTAAAGCAAGCCTACAAAACTAGTTTGTTAGCATATTTTAGTTAATAATAATAATATCCCGAAATATTCCGGGATCCCGCGATTACCAATTTAAGATTCTGAAATCCCGGTATTCACAAAATGGTACATATCGTCGTTTAAAGTGCAAAACCGCGTATCAACAAAATGCAAAACCGCGTATCAGCAAAATGCAAAACCGCGTATGTGAAGTTGTAGAAATTATTTTCTAAAGTGTAAAGACGCACATATTTCAAAATGGTTCTCTTTTTTATAAAGCAATCGCATATCTGCCTAGTATATTTCAGGACGAATGGATAAGGATTGAGCCAAGAGCTTGTGCCAGCAAATCCAATTTTTGGCAGCCAATGTCAGTTACGCGGTTTTGCAGAATCAAGCTCGGAACACTTTGACGACTGCAACTTCACGACGTAACGACAGCGACATCATTTTGTCGAAAAATGTCGCCTTGAAGCCAGCTTCTTAAACATTTTGAAGACCTCAGCGACATAGCAAACAGCTGATTTTAAAGTTTGACATTTTGGTATATTTATTTCACAAACTGTGTATTTTTATTTAAGTTAATAAGAAAAACATGAACAATCAAGAATATGTGATTAATTTTGCGACAATTTAATTTTGCAGCACTACATCTACTCATTGTCGCCGGCAAAATTAGAAATAGATTTAATTTGGCGACGTCGACAATTGCAGTCCTGCAGCCAAGATGTCGTGCTGTCGTCAAAATAATTGTGTCCGTAAGAACGTGTGTATTTAAAATTTGACAGATGCTGCTTGTCGCTTGCTGTCGTCAAAGTGTTCCGAGCTTCACGATACGCGGTTTTGTACTTTAAACGACGATATGTATGTACATGCTTAATAATAGTAGATTGGCGCTTACACATACATACATACATATGTTAGTGTTTGGCCGAACTACTCATCCGATTTGTGGCGTATGCCTTGATGTTGTTACACAATGGGGAGGGCCCTACAGTTTTACGCCGACTCCGAACGGCAATTGTATTCTTATGAGAAGCTGTTTTTCTTGGCAGAAATACACTCAGAGATTTGCCATTGCCTGTCGAGGGGCGACCGATGTTAAGAAAAAAAAATTTTCTAAATTTTTTTGCGATGTTGCTTTGACCAGGGCTTGAACCCAGGCCCTGCGGGGTGGAAGCGCGCACTGCTTACCACTATACCACAGCGGCCGCCATATGTACATACTTACATATCTATAAAATTTAATTTAATTTCCGCCAAAGCATACAACTTTATTGAAAAATAAATTTTTAAAACCTGCAAGCTGAAAGACAATGCTTGACCGGAAGTCTAATGGAGAAAATATTTCCAACCACCTTTTCCCGTTCAGAATTTAAGGTAGGCCACTAAATAATTGCATGCAATTACGTATGTATGTATAAATTGTTTATAAAATATAAAATATCATTCATATGAGCTGTTTATTTTGAAAGTGGCATAAATCATTTTCTACTTATTGGCATAAATGGTTGGTTACTTCTAACTGAATGCATATGTAAACCGTTCTAACGCCATAAAAGAATGACAAAACTTTTTACCGTCGACTGATGAACTAGCACGAATAACAGACGAGTTCAGATACAGGTAAAGATCACTGAAGTCAGACGACTTATATTGGCCCCAAGGCGAATGCATATAAGGTGGTATCGATTGAACAAATACAACAATTACTTGTATTTTGTTTTTGCTTTTAGCGGGCCGTTGTCAAATTTCAGCTATTCTTCCCCGAATGAAAAAGGGCGACAGAAAATGCAAACACTCTCACGTTTTCACTCACTCACTAACGAAATTCAAAATTTTGACAATGAAGCGCTACTCACAGCTGATGAAACAACACCACCTTATATAAATTTGCCTTGATTGGCCCCACTTAACTTGTTAAATGAAAAAGAGCGTTTTAGGAAACACAATCGTCCACATTGAACATTTGGAGTTAACTATGACGGTTGTTTGACTAAAAAAAAATATTCAAAATCAAGTTTTTGTGTTTCAATTTGTTTTGTGCGAATGTCTGCTTCATGATATTAACGCATACGGATTAATTAGAGACTTTAAAATGTTTAGTTCGTATGCACTATTTATCTCTGCGTACGGTGAGACCTCATGGGAAATAACTAATTACCGCCTTGGCCTCTTTTTTTTGGCGAGTAGACATGCATACAATTTTGATATTTTTTGATAATTTTGAATTTTTAATATTTTTCAGAATATAAATTTTTTGAATGTTGGCATGTCAAATGCCAAATGCTTTTGGGTCTTTCTGATTGGCCGGAGCAGAAAGCTTTCCGATACAACTCTGCATTGAATTGGTTTTCAAACGAGTTAAATAATTTAACTGGTTAAATTTTCCAACAACAATTGCATGCCATTTAACTTGTTTATGAACATGTTTTGTTCATTTAACTGGTTCAAGCCCATTTAACATGTTTAGCTCGTCAATTTCAACGTAGTATTACGCCATTTTCAAAATAAACGGTTGCTGTGTTCATATTCATACATACATATTTATGTACACAAAAATTCAGAAGTATATATTCATACGTATGGATGTACGTAGTACGTGTGCTTGTATGTAAATTAGGGCGGGTCGAAAATCTTATTTTTCTCAAGTCCCTTGTATCATGAAGTCAACAACAAGCCTGCAAAATATTAGTATTTTATTTTAATTGTAAGATCCCGCGCATCGACCGCCAAGTGACCCACAGTACACTAGCCGAATAAGACCAATTCTTGTTAAAAATTCTGGGTTCAGGAAAAATGTTTGGTGCATGTTATTAGATAATGAATCCGTTAACGCAAAAGATAAAGTCAAATATCATTTCTCGCAGCCCTTCAGCTTATCGTTAATCTCAAACTTATCTGTTGTATCTGTGTTGTCATGTACAAGCATAGGGTGAAGACGTGTTTTTGAAAGTGTCCTGTGAAAAGTTGAAAATAGCCTGGTTTTGGGCCCTAAAAAAGGTAAAACTGCGCAAGTTTATCACAAAGCGCTGCGACTGCACTTTGAAGCAGTAAGATCGCACTTACCTTCGCAACTAGGGTTCGAACGATACTATCGATATTGAGTAAGCATCGATACTGAGGGTATAAAAATGAGTATTTTAATACTCGATACCTTATTTGGCGATTTTACTCGGTACTTTGCAAAGTACTCGTAGTATCGAAAACTTTTTAAAAAACACACTTTAAATTTTTTCTTCCATTGGCACCCAATTTTATTTGCTTATATGGAGTACTATCATAAAAATCATCACTTAAAATAAACAGAAATTTCATGTAGTCTGTTGCATAACATAAACCAAATAAGTTAAAGTTTAATGGCCTTATTCATAAAAAATAAAGTAGGTTTAAAAAGCTTAATAAAATTACGTTTTCTTACTTATTTCATTTATTTTTTATGAATAAGGCCATAAAGGTTTACGCATAGTTCACGAAAATGCAGAATTTTCATAAAATTTTTGGGTATGCAGTTTTGTAACCTACTAAACTTTACGTGTAGGCTAGTACCGTTGACTTATAATTCGAACTTGCACATTATTATTCTAAAATTGAATAGGCTACAAAAAATGCATACCCAAAAAGTTTACAAAAATTCGTAATAAAATTTGAAATTCGTGAGAGTATATATGTACATATGTAAGTATGTATGTACATTTAACGTTAAAATTAGTTCTAACGTGAAAGGAAGTTCTGCAATGAAATGAAAATCAAATGTTTTCAATTTCTATTGTTTTAATTTCAGGAAATAACTAGATATACGATTGAAGAATAAAATAATTTTAGTATCCCAAACAACGTATTTCAATGAGTCCGATACTGAGTAGTATCGATACTTTTTACCTGATACTTTTACAGTATCGGTACCGTAAGCTCGATGCCTGAATGAGTACTCAGTATCGATACCAAAGTCTGAAATTTCGAACCCTATTCGCAACTAATCACACAAAAGGCAAAAGTAAATACGCTTTGCTTAATTTTTCCACAAAAAACTTTATAAGGAGAGTGATAAAATAAAAAAGCGCGAAATTCCGGTGAGAAGAGAGCCGTATCTGAGCTACCGTTTTTCCCAATTGAGTGCAAAAATAAAATCATATTGTGTTGTGCGGTTTCGGTGATTATGCAGAAGAAACAACAACATGCCTAATGAGTCTCCGACTGCAGACCCGAACGAAGTGCACAACCCGTTCAAGAGGAATGCAAAACTATCGCGCTCTCCGGTGAGAAAGCACTACGCTCTGCTAGAAGGCGTGAATGGGCGTATGATGGAGAGGAGGGAGGATGCACTCACACTACTAGGCGAGAAGATCCGTGAGCTTATCAACATGCATGATTCAATGGGCGCATTTCTAAGACGTAGCTGTTGCTAAACTGTTGAATGTTTGGCTTAGAAACGCACAGTTGAGTAGTTTCGCTCAGCTCAACAGTTGGCAACTTTCCGCCATTTTTTCAAGCAGAAAATTTTTACGCTACCTGAACTTAACGTGTTGGGCTTAGCCTAAACAGCTGATCGTAAAGACTTCCGCCGCTTGTATTAAATTTAATGCCACTTTGTTAGGTGGCAGTTGCAAACAAATTTATTCTATTTTATATTACTGACGTGATAAAGTAACTAAAATATTTTATACTGATACCACGTTTCTAAATGTATGTTCTTAAGATGTTTGCTATATAATTATACACTGTTTAATTCATTATAACATTGAACAATTTTTTCAACACGGCGGCAGCTCAGCGTTGAATTTTAAATACTATTACATTTATCAACTGGTCATATGACAGCATATTCATCAAGCCGTTTCTAAGACGTAATTGTTGGGTCCAACAGTTGCCAGCAGTTTCGTAGCAGTTGAGCTAAACAGCTACGTCTTATGAACGCGCCCAATAATACAAGCTTAGATAATTTTTGACAGCCGCGGTTGCATTTACGATGGACAGAGAAAGGAGAAGAGAGCATCCCTTGTTGCGAAAATGGTAGTAGATAAGTACGCAAAGTAGGCAATTAGTGGTGAAATTCCTTTTGTAAATTCTAATGTATCTGCGGGAAATCTGGCATTTTAAACGAAATATTAAACGAAATAGTAATACATCTACGTGAATTATGTAATTTATGTGCTATTTAGCAAAAGGACTCAAAATTAAATTAAAACTACTATGAGATTTATGTAAACATCCAATTTAAAAACAATTTATGTTTTCATCAGTTAAATGTGCTTCATATGCATATACAAATAAACATATTGCACAAAAGCTTATACTTCTATTTCACACCAAAGCTACACTTTTTTCCAAGTAAATTTGCAAAGAAGCAACACGGTGCCGCTGCTAAGGGAGCGGTGCGAGAGAGACAACTGTCAGTTTATCGAAGCTTGTATTATTGAATCATGACTGGATGCGGTAATGATTATAGGTGTAATACCAGTGTGCGGACTATACCACATCTATACGGTGACCATCCGTCCTGTATTATACGGGACAGTCCTCTTTTTTGACCCATTGTCCTGGTAAATTATTTACGTTATACGGGACGCCAAATGTTCTGTATTTCTTTTGATGCCCTATATTTGTCCCGTATTCGGTGTCTGGTATTTCGGAGCTTTAACCTCTCATTAAAATGGCATGCCTATGAGCCAGTTTTAGGGGATATTGGTATATGATTGTAATTTTCTCTATGAACAGGGCATGCATCATGTAACTT
>NW_023458568.1:1605062-1616946 GCF_013731165.1 Rhagoletis pomonella | reverse complement strand
AACTTTCTAAGTCCGCACTGGGTGGTATGTAGCAGCTATAAACATAATGTTGTCTATTTTAACGCATACATAGCCGTTTGTGGATGCGATTGGGACAAGGTGCTTAGGGGCAGCTCCGCAGCTCCCTATCGCGCACCTACTGGTTGTGTTGCTAGCCCAAGACGCTTCGCTTTTATTCTTATATTGTTCGCTAAGGATCGCAATATCGATACCAAGTTCGTATACGGTTTGGTAGAGCAGATCTTGCGCTGCTTGACAGTGATTAAGGTTCAACTGCAGAAATTTCATTGGTGCTGTTGTTTTCCTCTTGCTCTTTGGAAGACGGCGCACATACGACTACCGGTCGCGTGTCTTGTACTACTTTCACCAGCTTTGGCACAGGGGAAACAAGATGGTGAATTTTTACAGTCTCTAGCCTTGTGATCCTTTCCTCCGCAGCTAAAACATAGCGCGGATCGGTCCTCTGCGCTCTTACAGTTTCTAGACATGTGCCCATAATCATGACACCTATAGCACCTCGCCAGAACTTCTTTAAACCTTATTCGGCAATTGACCAAGCCTATGCGTATTTTGGCTTTTTCTACTAGCTCTCGGGCAATCACTGAGGGCAGGCTAAGGGTGCATATTTGCGTATCCCCATAGGCAGCGCGCATTGAGCGGATTACCGTTGGTTCAAGATTAGTACCACCAAGGCATTCGATCAATGCTTCGAACACCTCGTCTTTCGTCGTTACCTCATCTATATCCTTCACCTCTAGAAGAGACTCTTGAGTAAGCGAGCGCACATGGGCGCTTTCCCCAAGTATATGCTCAACCGCAGTTTTAAATTTCTGGGTAGCAGGATCGTCTTGTTTTTTCAGCTCAAACAGCAACTCATTTTTGGCCGTCTTTCGGATGTTCTTGAAATTAGCACTAAGTTCTTTCAGTTCAGGTTGCGACTTTATTTTCTTTAATCAGCCCTATTCTGCATTTCGATTACGTTCCCGCATTCCGCTCCGCTGGAATCGAACTTAGGTATTCTGCGTTACGATCGAAACGTAAGAAGAAGAGGAAGACAGAAAACATCTTTCGAAATTAGCTGTTTGCCTAGGAATGTGTGAAATCGAAACAAAACAAAGAAATATTTGCCTCCAAACTATAGCAGCATATGAAGTTAAAGTTTGTAAATATTTTAAAATAACTAAATATACCTAGCATCACTGTTATTTAAAAATAAGATCTAAGTGGATACATAATTATAAGAATGAAATTCATAGCCGCGGCGTTATTGCTTGAAGAGAAGAACGAGTCCCAGATTGCTGGTGCGGAAGTTGAAAGGCGGAGATTTAGGGACATGTTTCATCTTTTTCAGATGAGTGAAAAGTCATAAGAAATTCATCTTGAACTGTATTACTCATCGCTTAAAGTCAGTGAAATTATAAACGTTGTTGGAGCAGTCCACAACATTTGCATTTACTACAGAGTGGAAGATTTGAACGCAAATGAATCCCATTTTGAAAGCCGTCAGGTGGAGGGGAAGAACAAAGCTTATCTTTCCATAGCAAATCCAATTCGAGACAACATACTCTTTTTAAAAAGTTAGTAAAAACGAGTGCTATAATAAAAGCATATTTTTTATGTACCCTCACATTTTATGTATGTATGTATCTATGTGCATACATCTATTAATTTTATATAAAAAGAATAAATTGTATTCAGTGCATTTCACAGTCTTATTTATAGATAATCTAAACAAAAACGCCTGAATTTCCACTTTGAAAACGTCGCGCAATATTCCTTTTGGTTGCCATTATTTGAGCAATTTTTTCATATTGGCCGTATTACAATCATATATATATTTATATTTTACTTAAATTTTTTATAAAATTCTATTATTTAAACCCATGAAAATAACAATTGAAATGTTCTCCGTCAACAAATTTGCAACTTAGAAAAACGGAACTACGATCGAAATGTAGAATAGGTATAATCGTAAATTTCGAAGATTGATCGAAGGGAAACCAAACGCCGAATACCAAAGTTGCCAAACGGAGAAAATTTCGATTCGAGTCGAAATGCAGAATAGGGCTGAATATGTCGGCATACGATTGTTCACCAGCCTTCTTTACTATGATCGCATCCGGCTTGGTTGGCTTAGTCTTAGCTTTAGCTTTACGCATCTTTACTTCAGTCCACTGCTCCTCCGATTGGCTGGATGCTGGGCCTGTTGCCGCGCTTTGATCTGTAGGCGGTTCCCTACCTTGGGTTTTTGTTATTCCCTCGTTGTTAATCTGCAGCGGTTGTTGTTGTAGCGTCCGACCAATTAGTTCTTTTGGAGATGTAGATGTAACACGGCTGCGTTTGGGCGTTGGTTGCGGCGAATTAGGTAAGTTTACCACTTTATCTGCGCCGCCCCGCGCTCTCTTTGTGCGACGCCTGACTCTTCTTCTGTCTGCGTTGCTTTGGTTTCTGACAATGCACGCGTATTCATCTTACGCTCAGCCAAAGCTCTTTCATGTTGCTCTTGCATAGCATTGGCAAGCTCTTTGGTGGGTATGTTGACACGGCTCTGAACTTCGATCATGTTGATAAGCTCACGGATCTTCTCGCCTAGTAGTGTGAGTGCATCCTCTCTCCTCTCCATCATTCGCTCATTCCCGCCTTCCTCAAAGCTATTATGCGCTTGTATTTCGCGCGCCTTCTGTTGTTGCTCAGTGGGCAAGAGTCCAGCAGAGCGTAGTTGCTTTCTCACCGGAGAGCGCGGTAGTTTTGCGCTCCTCTTGAACGGGTTGCGCGCTGCGTTCAGGTCTGCAGTCGGAGACTCATTAGGCATGTTGTTGTTTCTTCTGCATAATCACCGAAACCGCACAACACAATATGATCTTATTTTTGCACTCAATTGGAAAAAGCGGTAGCTGAGATACGGCTCTCTTCTCACCAGAATTTCGCGCTTTTTTTGTTATTTTATCACTCTCTTTATAAAGTTTTTTGTGGAAAAATTAAGCAAAGCGTATTTATTTTTACCTTTTGCGTGATTAGTTGCGAAGGTAAGTGCGACCTTACTGCTTCAAAGTGCAGTCGCAGCGCTTTGTGATAAACTTGCGCAGTTTTACCTTTTTTAGGGCCCCAAAACCAGGCTATTTTCAACTTTTCACAGGACACATTCAAAAACACGTCTTCACTCCGTATATATGTATGTATTTATGCGGGCATGTGGATACCCATATGCGCACCGGAGGAAACCCTGACGGAACACTGTCCCTTACAATTTGTCTAATGATTTTGTTTTTGCAGGTCGCTACAACAGCATACAACCTGCCATAGGACTCGCACCAAGGCACCAGTAGATGCAACAACCATATAGAGGCCGTATGACCTCCCTAAACATCTACATTAAGATGCATGTAAGTGGCGCGAACGGTCGTACTTAAGGGCGCACTTGCAACACTCAACACAAAGCATCACGGAAAATGAAACGTTGACACACACGCACACGTAAATACGACACAACCCATATACATGAGCAACAAGTGCAGGCCCAACAACATCCAGCATTTAAAGATCAGCTGTGCTGAATAACTAGCCGAGGGCAGGTTAACGCCCGCTGCACAAATCAAATGTGCCTATTTACTCGCAAATACATAAGGAGCTGAAAACAGAGAGAAACAGACATATACTTACCAGCGTGGGAGGTTGCAGTTTCCAGCGGGCTGAATAGCAAAGAGCGGATTTGCATACAACCGCACATACACATACAGCAGCGGCGCGATCGCCACAACTAACGCTGAGAGAGAGCGACCAGCAACCACTACGTCCAGCAGCGCAGCCAGCCTAGTTATAGTTTGTTGTTGTTTTTTTTTGCTTAACTTAATATTTTTTGCTGTTTGCTTTATGCCTTTTTCCTTCTGCTCTTGAGTTTACTTATTTTTGGGTTGCATTTTTTTTATGTAACCACCATGTGCCAACTTTTTAGATTTATGTGATTATGTGATTATATGTGAGCATACGCACATAGCCGGTAAACTTTTTGGATTTTTTTTTGGTTCTGGCTTAACACCGGCACTTGTTTTTTTCCTTCATTTTCTGGCGGTCCGGTGTGTTTCGTTCCACACTGTAAAATTCTTCTTTTGGTTAAAATTAAATTTTTTTTTTAATTTTTTCTCAATTGTTTTTAAAATTTTCTAACACTTTTTATTTCGGGTTTTTTTATCGCATCGCGTTATTTTATTTATTACTTGGCCGCAGAAATAGTGACTCGCTCGTTTTATTATATAGTCAGTCCTATTTCCTTTTTTTTTTTGAATTTGATTTTCATGATCATTTAATCATTTGATCATTTTATTTTATAATTAGTTATATATGCGGTGAATAAATTGTAAGAAAATGAACAGAGGTGTTACGTATTTGTTATTTCATGGTTGAGGAGATTCATTTAAGATGAAGTGGTAGATTCGTTATCTTTGGTGTGGGTGTTACACCAGGGCTTAAGAGGGGACGTGAGGGCGTTGACTAGGGACTGGACTGGGACAGAACTGATCGACGAATAGACAGACGTACTATGTCAGGCTAAGGGGGCGTTGTAGCAACAGTAGGAGTCAGACCAACGCCCATGGCTGCGTAAGCGAAAGACGCAAAGCGGGTGGGACGACTCCACCTGACAGGACGGGCCTTCTTTTCAACTTGACTTTCCTTCTATCTTGTGTTTGTTAGTACCGCTAGGACTGATGAGCAGGCATGATAATTTTGTTTACCAACACTACGCCTTCAGGTGGCGTATTTTTTAACCGACCTGGCTGAGCTGGGATAAATAGCCGAGTTTGTGTTGTTGCTTTGCGTGTATTTCGTCATTGAAGCGAGTGTTCTTTTGTAGCTCGATTGCAAAAGATGCACCTATTGTGTACGATCAATTTATTGTATACGGATTTTATACCAACATATATAGTCGATGAAATGGCAACAACGAAATCTATGAAGGCTCAACCATCGTTGTCTCCAGATATATGTATGTAGTCTGTAGAGATACTACGCCTCTACCGAAAATGCACGAAGTTTTTTGCTACTCAAAACTAAAAATATTCTTTTACCTTAAAGAAAAAATTACACTTTCCATCTAACATTTCGTTTATATATAATAAAATACGCATGAAAGTACTTAAATCGATGTATAACTAAACTCAAAAACTATGTAAGTTTAATCATTTATTCCTTAATAATAAGATATTTTATGGAAGACCATAGCTCTTACCAAATTCAATGGTCCGTAGTTATAGCCGACTCTTAAGTTAAAAGAAACTTTTTGACATACATACATAACTTTCAATGGGATATCTGTCAAAAAAGCTGTTTTTATCTTTGGAGTCGACTTTATTTTGACTATAACTACAAGCCAATCGTGAAAACAACTTTCAATATCTTAAGTTACCCATACATATATACTTAATTTCGACGTATTCATCTATGCCATGATGACAACCTTCACGCCCTATGCCTGATTCTTTGACACCACCAAAAGGAGCTTCGGCGGCAGAAATTAGTGCTTCATTCACCCCCACCATTCCCACTTCCAGGAGCTTCGCTACCCGAAATACTTGTTGTATATTTTCACTGAAAAAATACCCAGCCAGTCCCCGCCTGGAATTGTTAGCTGCATGTATAACCTCTTCTTCAGTTTTAAATTTCATAATGGAGACAACAGGTCCAAAAACTTCTTCTGTATATAATTTGGCATTAGTTGGTACATCTGTGATTATAACGGGTGATTTTTTTGAGGTTAGGATTTTCATGCATTAGTATTTGACAGATCACGTGGGATTTCAGACATGTTGTCAAAGAGAAAGATGCTCAGTATGCTTTGAAATTTCATCATGAATAGACTTACTAACGAGCAACGCTTGCAAATCATTGAATTTTATTATTATTAAAAGTTGGCAGAAAATCCGCTTTTTTATCGACAAATTTTGTTCAGCGATGAGGCTCATTTCTGGTTGAATGGCTTCGTAAATAAGCAAAATTGCCGCATTTGGAGTGAAGAGCAACCAGAAGCCGTTCAAGAACTGCCCATGCATCCCGAAAAATGCACTGTTTGGTGTGGTTTGTACGCTGGTGGAATCATTGGACCGTATTTTTTCAAAGATGCTGTTGGACGCAACGTTACGGTGAATGGCGATCGCTATCGTTCGATGCTAACAAACTTTTTGTTGCCAAAAATGGAAGAACTGAACTTGGTTGACATGTGGTTTCAACAAGATGGCGCTACATGCCACACAGCTCGCGATTCTATGGCCATTTTGAGGGAAAACTTCGGAGAACAATTCATCTCAAGAAATGGACCGGTAAGTTGGCCACCAAGATCATGCGATTTGACGCCTTTAGACTATTTTTTGTGGGGCTACGTCAAGTCTAAAGTCTACAGAAATAAGCCAGCAACTATTCCAGCTTTGGAAGACAACATTTCCGAAGAAATTCGGGCTATTCCGGCCGAAATGCTCGAAAAAGTTGCCCAAAATTGGACTTTCCGAATGGACCACCTAAGACGCAGCCGCGGTCAACATTTAAATGAAATTATCTTCAAAAAGTAAATGTCATGGACCAATCTAACGTTTCAAATAAAGAACCGATTTTGCAAATTTTATGCGTTTTTTTTAAAAAAAAAGTTATCAAGCTCTTAAAAAATCACCCGTTAGTTGGAGAGTAAAATAAATTCCCCAAGTTCTTTAGCGGTTTGCCTCCTAGTATTAGCATTAGCATTTTTTAAACGAGCATCCTCTACGTATGCACTAACCTAAACTTGATGATTTAAATTAGAATATTTTTTTGCTAAATTAATGTTATTTACCTTATTAAATTGCATACTATTTATAAGTGGCCCAATTTGAATATCCGGTTTAGAACCGTCACCAACTTTCAAAGATTCGACGCGCTGCTTTAGTAAATCAATGAATCCGTCGTGTACTTCTTGCTGCAAAAAAAAGGTATTTGCTGATATGCATGTTTGCCCAAAGTTACGAAATTTACATGAAACGGCAGCGTCAACGGCCTCATCTAAGTTTGCTGAGTTAAATACAATAAATGGGCCATTGCCACCTAATTCCAATGATATGCGTTTAATTCCATCAGACGAATTTCGAAATAGCAATTTCCCTACTTCTGTTGATCCTGTGAACGATATACCTTTTACATCTGGACTTTTGCAAAACAAGTCGCCTATTGGAGGTGCTTTATTTGTTGTAACAATATTTATAACGCCGGCCAGAAAACCGGCTTGCTCTGCAAGTTTAACAAGGGCTAAAGCTGTTAGCGGTGTGTCCTCCGCAGGTTTGATAACTATAGTGCAACCTATTAAATAAATGAGATGAAAATAGTTATTTTAGTACATTCATAATTATTTTAAAAATTTTGTCATGCCGAAACTAAAATAAAATACATATTTCGCGTTTACACTTTCGCTAAGTGTTTGGCCACAAATTTGGAGTGTGCGTTCTGATGTTATAACACAAATGGAAGGACTTACAATTTTACGCCCCCTCTGGACGGCAAACGGTTTTTCAAGGCAGAAATTCACTCTGAGGTTTGCCATTGCCTGCAGAGGCGACCGCTGCTAGAAAAACCCTTTTATTTTATATGCCACACGGACCAGCGATCGAACCCAGGTTCTACGGAGTAGAAGTACGCACCTCTAACCACTCTGATATAGGGACCTAAACCTTCAACCGTACATACACTATTAACACTAGAAATACCAAAGCGGTCAAATGACCGCAATCACATTTTTGATTGAACATATTACTAGAACTATTGCATTAGCATAGCTAACGTTTCATGACTTTTAATAATCCGACTTTGTTACGTTGTTCTGATATACATATTTATAATGATATATAAAAATGATTAATTATGTACCTTGAAAGGCCATGGCCGTGAAAGCACGTGTGGTAAGTTGGACGAAAATTTTGGTGTTTTCGTTTCTACCGAAAAATTTCGCCTTTTCATTGCCCCTTTTTTCGCGTTTGATTACAAAATAAAGGGAAACGGTGAGAAAAGTTTGTGTTCGTTTCTTAAAATGTCATTCTTGTAAGGCAAGAAAAGGCACATTCTCTGTCCTTAGAAGCTTTGTCAGGGGAAACGGTTGCCCTGCAAATCAGATGGTTGCTTAAAACGACAATTTTATGGAATGCTAGAGCTAGGCAAGGACCAGAAGGCAAAAACATGCCCTTTTAGAGGATGGAGTGTAACATCAAACACATTTTGCACCGTGGAAGGGCTTTATTTTTGGAACAATCGAAATCACCATTATTTTTCAGCATTTATACATGAATTTTGTATGTTACTTTAATGAGTAAAACAAAAATATGAAATCATTCATTCTGATATGCTTATAATGATATCATACCTTGAAAGACCGCGGTTGTCATTTGATCGCAATGTTTACATTTTATTAAATGCATGGGTGGGTAGTTGAATGAAAATTATTTTTCTACACTCATTCATTACTTTTGTATGTTACTTAAATTTAACAATGAATAAAACAAAAATATGAAAACATTCGCATAAAGCAATGATTAAACGTCTTAAGCCCAATTTCAGATGGCATACTTAAGTAGAGATTGTTAATTAACTTCCACTATTTATTTTCAGATCATACATTAAATCTGCACTTAAATAGCCAATATTGGCTACAAGGCGGATTTATACAAAGAGGTGCTACTGGCGAATTTAGATTTTCGTCGCGGTCCTTCTGAATGTCAAAATGATGTGTTTGTTGTAAACAAGGCGAATTAATATTACAACAAACACATAATTTTGACATTCAGAAGGACCGCGGCGAAAATCTAAATTCGCCAGTAAGACCACCTTGTATAAATTCGCCTTGATTGGCTATTTAAAAATGAGATATGCAACCCTGCGTATGTACCAAACAACCAAGATTGATTGGCAGGTTGTTTAATAAATTTCTCTAAATCCCACCAAAAAACAGTCAGCTGTTCAGCACAAAATGAAAAGAAACAAGCAAATGCAAGAACAATTTCAAGGAACAGGCAGCAGTGCTCCCAATTGTTTGGCATATTTAAACAAAGTTGATCTGAAACCCAAGAAAAGCTAAATGGCACTTAAACAACAATCCACATTTAAACTTAAGTTCCGTTTAAATATTCATTTGAAATTGGCCCTTAGTACGTCATTCGAACGCTCTTGGTATTTCTAGGTAGTTCTAAGTTTCGGTCTATCTGGTCCGAATAGTCGCCCCATTTCGCTTTGGCGTTTGCTTCGCGTTGACAGCTGAGATAAATAAATGCATTTATATGAATCAAATAACTAATCTTTTTGCATGCGCTGAAAACCAGTTGATGCCACCAGTGTTGCCGCGAATCATTTTTAGTGGTAGCCAAATGCTTAAAAAAAGGGCTAAAAAAGAAAAAAAATCGTTGTGGCCAAAAATGGTAGCTAAAATTTTTTACTTATATATAATATATAAGTATACACGCAAACATTTTCAATAAGTAATGGTATAGAAAAACAATGAATTCTGGAAAAAAAGCTAATATTTTATTCTACCAAAAACCATTTTGTATAAAAGGGGAAATATACGACACCAGCTTGCTGGCTCCATCAAGTGATTTTCCCATCAGGCTCGAAGCATATAACTTACCCGCATGCTGGTACAATATTTATTTCTTTTCAAATGAGATCCAGGGAAGATCGAAATGATCAGAGCCGAAATTTCATAATTTTTCTACCATTTTGTTAAGCATTGTTTTTGCTTTTTTAATTCACAACTGCAATATCGTGAACTTAATCTTCCACAAACACGGCTTTGACTCATAAAGTGCAAGAAATTTCCGCCAAAATACTTAGAAAAATGATCTAATTTCACCACTCACGACACCAATACAATCATAAAATATCTTTTGAAGTCGCACCAGCAGCTGGTACAATCACACCACAAGAACATACACGTTCAATCGGCTTGATGGGCCATTTAACAAAATAAGCATATATAAAATACAATACAATACAATACATATATTTATATATATCAGTCTTTCTTAGTTTAAAATTTTGCAAATTCGGTAGCCCCGTTTTGAATGATGTCTTCTTGAACGAAACCCATGTTTAAATAATTACAGGTTGGATAAACTGACAATTGTCTCTCTCGCACCGCTCCCTTAGCAGTGCCACCGCGTTGATTCTTTGCAAATTTACTTGGAAAAATAGTAGCTTACGTGTGAAATGAAAGTACATATATGCTTTTGTGCAATATGTTTATTTGTACATATATGCTTATAAACCACATTTAACTGATGAAAATATATTTTTTTTAATTCGGTGTTTACATAAACTTCATAGTAGTTTTATTTTACTTTTTAGCCGTTTTGCAGTTTTTATACCGCTAAATGGCACATAAATTACATAATTCACGTAGATTTCTTAATATTTCGTACAATATTATAGTTTCAATAATTTATTAGAAATAATTAAAGTTGAGCTCTGAATATATTTATGTACAGTGACGAGCAAAACTGTAACATGGTGTAACACTTTTTAATTCACCCACCGCAATGTTTCCAAGTTCTGACGACTTTCATCCTTTTGTTAACCGACTTCCAAAAAAGGAGGAGGTTATCAGTTCGTCGGAATATTGTTGCTTTTTTTTTTTTTTTATGTATGTTACCGCATAACTTTGGACCACGTCAACCGATTTCGATAATTCTTTTTGCTTCGGAAAGGTAGTGTCTCAGAGGTGGTCCCATACTAATCTGGTCGAGCTCCGATCAGTGGATCATGAGATATATATATATTTTTTATATGGGAGCTGAAGTCGGTTTTTTTTTTGCTAAAAATTACTAGTTGTATATTCTTGTTGGTACATCCCTACTCCCTCTCCATAACGATTTGAAGTCAATACAACAACAATAAAAAACCCAGCAGACAAACATGTAAATTAAGGAAAATGTTACAGTTTTGCACTCACTCTCAGTTTTGCATTTTACAGTTATTTTTTACTTAGTTGGAAGTCAGATGCCTTTTTTCTGTATTGTAATTTATTGAAGAAATAATCACCAGTAAATAATATAGTTAATCAGGAACCATTAATGTAAATAACAGATTTACTGTGGAAAGGCGGGACCGCAGGAAAGTGGCAAAAAATTGTGGAGCTTGCTACTTGAAAATATTTAGATTGATAAAAAATATAGCCTAAAGTGTTCCCACGGGCAAAAGAAGTCTATCAAAAAATATTACGGTCCAATATCTTGTGAACTTAGCAGCAAGTAGCGATGCAGCCACTATTACAGAAGCGCTTAAGGTATTAAACTTTAATGCAAATCAGTAGACAGCGAGGCGACGAATTGCCAAATTGGCGCAAAGGCATCATAAAAGAAGAAAAAAGCTAATTTGACCAAAATATATGTGCGAGAGTGGTAGCATTTTGCTGTGTCGCCCGAAAACCGGACCGTTGCCTATTGGGATATGTTAGGCCTTTCAGAATGCAATAAAAAAGATATTTTTAAGTTTCAGTTGAAGGTTATTTGGTCTGACAAGACTCAATTAATTGCTTTCAATCAGATGGCCGGGCATGGTATTGGATCAAAGACCCAAATTAAGCCTATGCGCAACATGTGAGGCAAACTGTGAATCACAGTGGTCGGTCAATAATAGTTTGGGGTTGAATTTAAACAATTTTGTGGGTCCGTTAGTACGCATTATGCGTAAGGAACAGTATCTGTTCATATTTCAACAAAATTTGCAAGATGTAGTCGAAAAATGAGAGTTTCTGCTGAAAAATCACCCAAAACATACTGCATATGTTCGAAAAGACTGGATACAAAATAAAAAATTTGCTAATTTGAAATGACCTCCACAATCCGCGGACATAAATCTCATCGAGAATTTGCGAAATCAACTAGAA
>NW_023458568.1:1580104-1604962 GCF_013731165.1 Rhagoletis pomonella | reverse complement strand
TCTGTTGAGCTTAAATTTTGCTTCACATTTTCTTAAGTTATATTTTTATTGCACTGGTACAAATGGTTGTGCGAAGTTATGCGAAGTATGCATAATCAGACCATAACCGGTGCTACAAACGTGTCGAAGTTGCGCTAACGACAGTATCATTTTGCGTCAGTGCTGCCTTTGGCTAGCCACCATATTAGCGGCCTTTGCACGGTTACTATTGTATAAAACATAGCATGATGCAAAACCAAATTATTTCTATTCACACCATCATTAATAAATAAATGGAAAATAAGTTGGATTTTGTGCCTTTAAAATATGTATATTTAGGACTTTTTACATGTGCGAGTAAGTAGAAGATAACGCACAGAACCAAGTTGCATGGTTCATAATTTCAGCACGTTTGTGACACGGGCTAATCTGGGTCAATTGAGTCAATATTAAATGAGAAATATTTTCTCCTTATATGTAACCATTTTAGGGGGTAGCACCTCAAAAAACTAAAAAATAAATTGTATGGAGTCAAGAGCCACTCTAATGTACATTAGGGTGCCCAACGAATTTTTCGTTTTGAAATTACAAGGTCATTCCCCTAATTTCCTTCCTTTATATGGGAAATATTATTGCCAATTTTTATAGATTTTTTAAAAATTATTTAGAGGTCGCGACCCTTCATTTTAGGCTAGAAAACACTGTTTTGTAGATTTACCAGTTTAGATGGTACTACATATTTTGAAATTGTTGAAATGTTTCATTCTGAACTTCACATATGCTTTTTCATAGTTAATTATATTCAGCAATGCATACGAACCTGGGAATGCTTACAAATAGTTGTTGCTGTTGTTGTAGAGGTTACAACAACCCCGCCCTGGTCGGTTGGTATCTCAGTCGTTGTCGTCAAGTTCCACTAACGGCAGCCCTAGGAAGCGTGCAGCTTCTGCGGGGTTGGTCCACAGGGACAAGGCCGTTAGGGTTGTCGGGTTTTCCGGGCATGCGAAGAGATGTTTCGAGTCATGTGGGGTCTCTCCGCATGCCGGACACTCATTTGGCACATCCTCATTCAATCTACACAGGAGTTTAACCTGCTGCAGTAGCCGGAGCGAAGTTGTGCTAGTGTAGTTCGCGTCTCCCGAGGCAGATGAAGGTCCGTCAATCGGCTTGATGGGCCATTTAACAAAATAAGCATATATAAAAACGTAAGGAACATACAATACATATATATATATATATACCAGTCTTTCTTAGTTTAAAATTTTGCAAATTCGGTAGCCCCGTTTTGAATGATGTCTTCTTGAACAAAACCCATGTTTCAATAATTACAGGTTGGATAAACTGACAATTGTCTCTCTCGCACCGCTCCCTTAGCAGGGCCACCGCGTTGCTTCTTTGCAAATTTACTTGGAAAAATAGTAGCTTACGTGTGAGATGAAAGTACATACATATATGCTTTTGTGCAATATGTTTATTTGTACATATATGCTTATAAAGCACATTTAACTGATGAAAATATATTTTTTTAATTCGGTGTTTACGTAAACTTCATAGTAGTTTTATTTTACTTTTGAGCCGTTTGCAGTTTTTATACCGCTAAATGGCACATAAATTACATAATTCACGTAGATTTCTGAATATTTCGTACAATATAGTTTCAATAATTTATTAGAAATAATTAAAGTTGAGCTCTGAATATATTTATGTATGTTCTTTTATAAAGCTTTCTGAATAATGTAAATTTTTGAAAAATAAAATTTACATTTCAAATGAGTAAAATACAATAAAATAAATTTAAAATTAGGGATGTGCCCGTTTTTCAGTTATCCGACTATCCGGCCGGATACTGGCTAAAATCCGACCGGATTTCCGGATTTCGATTATAGAAGATTAAATTAAAAAATCTAGTTCAGAATTCTATTTTTATAATCAAATCTAATAGCATCTAATTAGTAATTAAAGTCAAACATTTTTATAGTTTTCATTAGGAAAAGAAGCACATAAATGCTACCCGACGCACTAAACACTCTTTCTGGGTTCACTGAGGAGGATGGTGCTCAGAGATCGCTGCCTTTTTTCTTGTATGGTCGCTGCCTTGTCTATCCATTGTTTGGCTATCCACATCAATACGAAAACTGTAAACAGCATCAGAGCCGTTTGGGCGATTTCTCCAAAGCATTGCCACATATCCTGGTGATCTCGATCTTCAATAGAAGCTTTCACTAGAGTTGGGCATTTTTCACATGATTCAACTGGTTTCTCCATGCTAACTGATTTATATTTGCGAATTAGTTCACCATCAACCCAGTTTTAAGCTTTATTGATATCAGAGAAAACCGAGTTATGAAATGTGGGTCACAAAATATCGCAACAACGAAGCATTACGGGACGATACGGGAAGCGAGTCGGTACATAATAGTTTGATTTTCATCGCCTTTTTAATAAAAATACATGAACCACGCGTTTTTGCTTAGCGGCGTACGTTGTTGCTTATCTTTTGTCTATGATGTATCTCCTCTATTTACCAATTTAACACTCTACCAGATATCCGATTGGATATCGGAATCCGGATCTTATTTTTTACATGGTATCCGGAATCCGCTTGTCCGGCAAAATTTCTATGTGGCACATCCCTATTAAAAATTAAAGGTATTAACAAAACAAGTAAATTGAAACAAATTTAGAGGGTTGAAGATCCGTTGGAATATAAACACAAGTGTTAGAATTTTGATGATAAATAGTTTAAATTTAAGTTAACATTTCGAAAATGTTCACGTAAACTAACTTAAATCTCAGCTAGAAAAAAAATCTCCGTTGATGAAACAACAAGTTCAACAGGCAAACGTAAATTTTTGCCAAAAACAATTTCAGCAGGTGTAGCTGAAATGTCTTCTTTACAAACAGATCGTAATCCCTGTCCCGTTGTGGGGTAGTAGTAAGCAGTGCGCGCTTCCACTCCAAAGCAACATCGCAAAAAAAATGTGGAAAAAATGTTTTTTTCTTAACAGCGGTCGCCCCTCGGCAGGCAATGGTAAACTTCCGAGTGGATTTATTTCATTTCATTTCATTTTCATTTCATTTCATTTATTAATAAAATCATTAGCACAATAAGATCAAAAGAATGATCTTTTATAGCGCAACAAAAAATTCATAACAGTACATACATATAACTAAAAGAGCAAAAATTACTTAAGACTAAATAAAAGTAACATAATATAATTAACAGAGTAGTATTTTTAAGTGAGGTCTACAATTCCATGACATATACTTAAAATAAGACTTAATTAAACAAGTACATAGAGAGCACATCACAGGGACTGAAGTGAAGCTAACGGAAATATGCATACAGAACATTTTTAGAGTTGCTTTCGTTTAAACTACTGCGAATATGGGATGGAATAGAGTTCCAGATGCGGATAGCATTGACAAAGAATAGCCGTGCAGAGCTGAGATAATTGTAGGTAGGAACAGTCAAGTCCTTTACTCGAGTGGATTTGGGGAACGTTAATTTTTCATATGATATTTGGGTGCCTTATCTGTCATGAGACGAAAGAGGAATACACAATTTCTAGCTTTAAGATATTCAGAAATTTCGCAGCCAAGTAGGCGCGTTCTTCAAGAGGAAATATGTTCATATTTTGCTAGCCCAAACACATAGCGCGTGATCTGGTTAAATACTACATCTATTTTGTGAGCTGATTGGGAATCTAACCTGCTGTAGACTACCTCAGAATAACAGATAATTGGCATCATAAGTTGGATTGCGAGTTTACGTCTGATTTCTATCGGTGTAAATGGAGCAGACATTCGTAAATTCCTTAAAGTATTATAGACTTTGCCTACAGTTGAATTCACATGGTCAATGCAGGTAAGGCCAGTGTTGATAATAAACCCAAGGTTAGTTACTTTTGACACAAGTTTAATTGGTTTGCCACCAATGTGTAACGATGGAATAGTTGCTAGGTTAAGACGTTTCTTACAAATAGGTAAAACAAAACACTTGTCACAATTAAGACGAAGACCATTTAACTGTGCCCAGGACCTTATTGACATCAGTTCTCTGTTGAAGCTTGCGCACAAATTAGCTGTCCTCCAGAGGACCTGACATATAGAGCTGGACATCGTCCGCATAGGCATGCATGTTGGCGTGCATAGAAGTAGGAAAAATATCATTAACGAACAAACTAAATAGTAGTGGTCCTAAGATTGACCCTTGTGGGACACCCGTGAACAAAGGCCTTTGTTCAGATATTTGAGATCCAACCTTGACACGCTGAGACCTCTCTTTCAGATAGCTACGCATCAGTTTTACTGCTGACTCTCTAAACCCAAAAAAGTTTTTTAATTTAAAGCACAGTAGTTCATGGCTAACTGAATCAAAGGCTTTAGAGAAGTCCAGCAAGCATAGTAGTGTTAAGTGGCTCTTGTCGAACAGTATTCTAATGTCATCAAGTATCTTTACTATTGCAGTAGAGCAGCTGTAATGGGGTCTGAATCCGGATTGAAATGGGGATATAAGGTCGAATTTACCGATGTGGGAAGAGATTTGATCAGATTACAAAGATCCGAAAACTTTAGACAAGGCTGGTAGTATGCTGATGGGTCGGAAATCACTAGTGCTGGATGCGGATTTATTTTTGGAAGCACAGTAGCAATCTTCCAGGCATCGGGAAAACAGGACGTGGTGAGACTATGGTTTATTATGTGTGTTAAGGTTGGCAAAAATAATCGGTAACAGTATCATTCAGGCAATCGCCGCGTAAACACCAACGTTGACCGTCGCGATTTCTTAATTATTACTTTTGCTCGCAGCCTTTGTGTTAGTTTTCTTTTTTTTTGTCGTGCAAAGCGAAGCTCTGCACACTCCTAACTTTTCGCGTAAACGCACTCCAACAAAAGTTCAAAAAACAATAAACTAATACAACAATTTTACAAACCAGTTCAGTTGTTAAGCACTGAAAGTGCGCACACTCTCAAATATGAACGGGGTCGACCCCCCCCCAACACCAACAGGTTTATGGACCTGGACCCTGATCATTACCTCGACACACCGATTTTCAAAAACAAAAGATTGCGATCGACTGACTTTCCTCTACTCCCAGAGACCCACCAAAATGATGACCATATACCACGTTTTCTGGTAATCACCGCAATAGCCAATTCTGCAGAACAAAACCGACCGATTGCTTCCTACAACGTTTTCCAAATCGAGAAGGGTCTCAAAGCCATATCCCGTGACTATACAGAAGTAACCCCGCTAAAATCCGGCGATCTCCTTCTCAAGGCAAACAATCTGAAGGCTGCACAGACATTTCTAAAAGCCATGCGCGTTGACTGTGTTCCAGTAAAAATCACAGCCCATGTTGGACTGAATTCCACTCAAGGTAGGATTTTCTCAAGAAACATCGTAGACATATCTGAAGAAGAACTAACAAAAGAATTAGCCTCCGAGAAAGTAATCAGCATAAGAAAAATCATGAAGAAAACCGATGAAAAGCTGATACCAACTGGTGCTGCAATTGTAACATTTGATCTCATACGTAGACCTGATTACCTAAAGATAGGCTGGGAGAGAGTCAAAGTACAGGAATATATACCAAATCCCATGCGATGTAATATTTGCCAGAAACTAGGACATACCAAAAAATGGTGTCGCAACTCAGAAGTATGCAGAACGTGCGCTTTTCCCCCTCCGCATGACTTACGCACACGTAGCTACTGTGTAAACTGTACCAACGAAACCCACACCTCGTTTGACTCTGCTTGTCCTACGTTCCTTAAGCATAAAGCGGTCAACAAAGCCAAAATTCAACATAGGTGCACAGCTCGGCAAGCATGGAAATTATACAACAGCAACCCAACGGCATATACCATTCAGCATTATAATAAAAAAACAACACCAACCATGGCACAGATGATTGCCAGCCACGCAAACATAACATCGACAATACCGACCAACGCGCAGAACAATGAGACGATGACACCGTTAAAGCAAACAAACACACAATTCAATAAATCTTCCGACGTAAACAACAAGCAACAACTCACTAGCAATAACCCAGCAAACACGCATACAACGAATAGCAAATTGAGCTCTTCAACCATTAAGGAAACTACCAAAACTAGCCAAACAGCATTAACAGCATCAACAGCCAAAAGCAACTCCAAACCAACAACTTCTTCTCCAAAACTTTCGCATAAGAACAACCACGCATCCACATCCAAAAACAGCGTCCCTTCAACGGATCGAATCCTTCGGACTCCTTGTGCATCCCCTACAGTTAGTGACATCGAAATGTCACCGTGCAGCCAAATATATGCCAAGTATCCCGAATTAAATGTCCTCATTACCCCCGAAACTTATAAAAACACACTTTCCCAGCAAAAACATAAGCACTAGCACAGAAAGAATATTCAACATAAACACAAACCATTTAAAACTTTTCAAGTAATATGACGTCAATTCTACAATGGAACATGAATGGGTACACGAACAACTACCACCAACTAGAAATCATCATCAACTCCTTCTCCCCCTCTATTCTACTCCTAAATGAAACTCACATACCCTACAATCAGCCTACCTATACACCCAAAAATTATGCAGGCTACTTCCACAATCACATGCAAATAACCAACAAGAAACAAGGAAACGCTATTCTAGTTAAGAGAAATATACCACACAGAGTAATACCCATATGTTCCGATTTTTCCGCGGTAGCAATAGAGATAAGCACAACACAAAAATTCGCTGTCATTTGTATCTACATCCCCCCAACGCAAGTTTTCACAGCCGCTGAACTAATGCGCTTGCTAAGACAGGTTAACACAAACTGCATCATAGGAGGGGACTTCAACGCACGGAGCACAATCTGGGGCGATACCCACTCCAATCAAAGAGGGACAATAGTTGAAGATATGTTACTGGCTTCTAATCTAATTTGTCTAAATGACGGCACCGCCACGCATTTCTCAACCCACAACACCTTCACCTGCATCGACCTCACCTTCTGTTCTGCTGCCCTAGCACCGCAATGCACCTGGCGTGTAGTAGACTCCTTGCATGGAAGTGATCACTTCCCGATCCTAACAAGTATCATTTCTTACGGAAATCATATTCAGTATAAGCACATCAGCAAATTCAAGACAGAAGCCGCGGACTGGGACAATTTTACTGCCCGGTGCCTCCAACTTTGCCGAAACACGCCTTCGACAAACAACATTCACCAAGAAGCAGCAAAAATTCTAAGAATTGTTCGCACCGCCGCCCACTTTACTATTCCGCAAACCACACGGTGCTATTACAAAAAAAGGATCCCCTGGTGGAATGCCAATTTATCCACCCTTCGTCTGCAGAAACAGCGTGAATGGCAGAATTACAAACGCTCCCGCTCTGAACACAATCTTTTAGCATATAAAAGAGCTAATGCCCTATTCAAGAGAGCTGTAAAAACGGCTAAAAAACAAAGCTTTGGAAAGATCACATCGAAAATCTGTCCCACATCAAACCCAAGTGACGTTTGGAGTGACATTAAGAAGCTCACTGGCTTTCAAAAGCAATCTTATCTATCCAGCATTAACTCTCCTAACGGAACGATAACCACACCGCTGGGAATTGCCAACTATTTCGCTTCTTCCTTTTCGTCTGCTTCCTCCGATTCAAACTTTACAGATACTTTCCGCCAACTCAAAGCGCAATACCTGCAAGAAGATCCTTTGACAAATCAACAGCTCTCGACACACGCCAAGCAAATCGAAGCAAAAATAAACTTAGCTGAACTCCAATTCGCACTCTCATCGGTTAAAGGTAAAACACCAGGGCTTGACAAGGTGTCATACCCCATCATCCAAAAACTACCCATCGAGGTAAAACATCGATTGCTTAACCTTTACAACCTTATTCTCGACCAAGGACACTACCCACAACATTGGAAAACTGCGTGCATAGTTCCCATATTAAAACCAAACAAGCCCGCTGGAGACGCAAACAATTATAGACCCATCTCTCTCATCCCTTGCTTTGGAAAAGTAATGGAAAAAATCGTAGCCTCTAGACTTATGTGGTATGCGAACATCACGAAACGTATAAGTCCCAATCAAGTAGCTTATAGAAAAGGTTGCTGTACTATAGACGCATTAGTTCATCTCGACCACCTAATTTCAGAAGCCCTCTCGTCCAAAAACCACTTTTCGGTACTTTTCGCCGATTTTCAAAAAGCGTTTGACCGTATCGGCGCCCACATTATCTTAAGGCAACTAGAGAAATGGAAAATCGGCCCAAAAATCAAGAAATTTATTAAAAGCTTTCTCAAAAACAGGAAATGTGTGGTAAAAGTAAACGGGTATCTTTCCTCTACGTATCCACTTGATAATGGTACCCCACAGGGATCACCACTATCTGCTTGCCTATTCATAATAGCATTCGACGAGATCACTCAACTTACAAAAAACATAAGTAGCTTAGAATGTCAACTCTATGCCGACGACGTAGTTTTTTACACGCATAACTCTGACATCACGTTTGTAGAGGAAACTTTTGATAGCATACTTTCGAAAATAAATTCATGGTCTCTGGTCTCTGGCACCACAATTGCTACTGGAAAAACCAAAATTTTACATATTTGCCGGAAGCAGAATTGTCCCGGCGTTTCCAATGATACTATAAGTTCGGTACAAGAACTCAAAGTTCTTGGACTGATTTTAGACTCCAAATACAACTTCAAGCCACACTGTACTCAACTAAGAGAGCGCATTTCAAATAGTCTAAACATAATCAAATACCTTGCATCAAAGAAAAGCTTCGTACACCCTACCACCCTAATAAACATTACAAAAGCGCTAATCCTATCCAAAATTGATTACGCCCTTCCTATTTACGGTAAAAGCCCAAAAGCTACACTCAACAAGCTGTCAGCACCGTACCACGCCGCAATGCGCAGGAGTATCAGAGCCTTCCCTACAACCCCACTGAAAAACTTGTACGCTGAAACAGGCTTACCAACAATTTCAGACAGAACAACCGACACTACACGCCGACTCCTACCAAAACTGCTGTACACCTCTAACTCCATTCTTTCCGAAAATGTCCAAAAAATATTAACAAGAAAACGGCAGCCCAGGTGCAAATCGGCAATGCTAAAATCTTTAGAATTTGCAAAGGATCTTCAGATACCCATCAATAAAAAGCCTCAAGCTATAGAAGCACACCCGCATTGGTTGATAAACAACGCCAAGTCAATCATCAAAGCTCTGCTTCTTCCCAAAGCAAGTACTCCAAAGGAGAAGTATACAAATCTCTTCGCTGCGGAAAAAGAAAAATATCAAAACCTTGGTTGGAAATTCGTATACACTGATGGGTCCAAGACTGAAAACAACACCTCCTTTGCAGTAGTATCACATTGCGGGAACATAATCAAACACGGTATACTTCATTCTATTTGCTCGGTGTTCACGGCGGAAACCACCGCTGTACTCGAAGCAGTCATCTATGCCAAGATGAATAAAGGCAAATTCGTCATTTGTACAGACAGTCAATCGTGCATCAACGCCGTCGAATCACCATCCAACACTCAAAACGCAATAGTTAACATCCGCAACATACTACTACACTGCCCTAACAAAATAAAACTTATGTGGATCCCCGGGCATGTTGGAATTTCGGGAAATGAACACGCTGATGCCGCAGCCAAGAACATCGCCATCACTCCCTCACTTATGTATGACTCCGTATCTAAGCAAGACATTCGAGCTGAAGCTACCAGGCTAAGACTGAAGTCACTAATCGACGATTGGGGAATGTACGTCCATCACTACTCAGCAATCAACCCATGCAGAAAGATGATGGTCTACGATCCAAATATACCACTACGTGCGTTAAGACCCTTCACCCGCCTGCGTCTTGGGCATACAATTATTACCCACTCCTATTTACTACAACGAAGCCCCATCGAAAATTGCCCATTCTGCGAGGAACCATCTTCGCTAACACATATTTTACGATGTCCAACAATCACTACACCCCGACAAGCCATCCTGAACTCTGCCGACCCCATCGAGTTACTCAAAAACCCAACCTATAGAAATGTACAACTAATATATAATTTTCTCAGAGAGGTAGACCTGCTCAGACGAATATAACACATAATAGTATAAAGCAATATGCAAAGACACATATAATCTCATTCGAATAAGATGCAAAGGACAGCTGAGGGCCTTCGTCGCCAGTGCTGCGAATCGTAATGTATTTGTAGAATATTTATTTATTGTACAAATATAGTAAAAAAAAAAAAAAAAAAAATTGAAGATTCTAAATATATGTGTTTTTACGTTTAATATGGTTTACGTTTAACTAAATTATTTCATTACACATATTCGTTAGATCACTTCGACTTTAAACAATAGCACTAATTAGTATTATCAAAATAGTAAATGCAATTACGTACGGCAAAATAAACTTTTTTTCTGGGTATTGGACCAAACCAATTTTTTTAAGAGCTTGAGTCATAGGTAAAACAGTGATTTCTCCGTTTTTAGAAGTTGGCCTTCGAAATCGAGATATGGGCCTTCGAAGTTCGAAATAGGACCTTTGGTAAAAATTTATATTTAATTATTGCATGTAAATAACTAAAAACCTAAAAATATAGACGTAGTCCTCCTTTTGCTCTTATTTAAATGGTATATAACTTTTTTTGTGCAAACTTATATTACAGGTGCTATCTGGGGTCAAAGTTCAGGACTTCGAAAAATGTAATTCCTTATATTGCAAATAATTTTGAACTGAATTTATATCGTTGTAAAGGTGATTAAACCCCCTTTCTTTCGATACGCATATTTGTATACTTCGTATATAACAATTTTAGAAAAAACACTTTTAAATTAAATAAAATACCGTTTTTTATAAAAAAAATATTTTATACAAAATATTATTAAGTTTTTTAAAAAATTGGTATCGTTGTAAAGACGATTAAATCCGCTTTGTTCTGATATGCATATTTGCATGCTTCGTATATAAAGATTCGAAAAAAACACATTTAAAGGAAAAAATACGCTTTTTTGTAAAAAAAAGTTTTAAACAAAAAGTTACTGACCGATTTTTAAAAAGTTAGTATGGTTATAAAGACGATGAAGCCCGCTTTCTTTTGATGTGCATATTTGTATACTTCGTATATAATTAAAAAAAAAAACATTTAAGGAAAAAATACTTTTTTATAAAAAGAGTATTTTAGACAAAAAATACTAATCGTTTTTAAAAAAATTGGTATCGCTGTAAAGCCGCTCTCTCTGAAATGCATAGTTGTATACTTCGTATATAAACATTTGAGAAAAACCACATTTAAAGGAAAAAAAAACTTTTTTTTATAAAAAAAAAGGGAAAATTTTAGTAAACGGACGGCAAATTCTAGAAAAAGGGGGTTTGAGGGGGGTAGAATAGGACCCGCTGATTTCAAAACTACCCCCCTTTTTTCTAGCAACCCTATAGTTCTTATATAATTTATTGTTAAAGTTTTCATATAAACGATGAATAAGATAGCAAAATAACATACAACTTAGTGCTACCAGACTGGAATTTTGAATAATAAAAGCGGATTTTTAATTCGGAATTTTTACTTAGTAGAATTATTATTTCTGTGTTGCCGAAGAAGGGGGGGCTGAACACATTTTGCAGAGAACACCTTTCGGCGTAGGCGGCCTTCGGCCGCACTTAGGGATTATAACCCTCAGGCAGTAGAATTCTCCTTTCTGTTTTGCGAAGAAAAGGAGCTGAACACTTTTGCAGAGAACACCTTTCTGCGTAGGCGGCCTTCGGCCGCACTTAGGGATTATAACCCTCAGGCAGTAGAATTCTCCTTTCTGTTTTGCGAAGAAAAGGAGCTGAACACCTTTTGCAGAGAACACCTTTCTGCGTAGGCGGCCTTCGGCCGCACTTAGGGATTATAACCCTCAGGCAATAGAATTCTCCTTTCTGTTTTGCGAAGAAAAGGAGCTGAACACCTTTTGCAGAAAACACCTTTCTGCGTAGGCGGCCTTCGGCCGCACTTAGGGATTATAACCCTCAGGCAATAGAATTCTCCTTTCTGTTTTGCGAAGAAGGAGCTGAACATTTTCTTTTGTATTGATTTCCCCTGTATTCCTTTTTAATCATTGCCTTCTTTGTATGTATTGTTTTGTACAATATGGCAATACATGTTATGTGTCAGTTTGCAACCATGTGTTATTGTAAATATGCGTGAAATTCAATGTAATTTACAAGTCGATAAAAGTTTAATTAAAGTGATTTATATACAAGATAAAATAAAATAAAAGTGTGTAAAGTATTAAGTACAGTGTTATGTGCATTTATATATATAAAAGTATGAACAAATGCTTTTTTGTTAAGGAAACCAGGTGGAACGACTTAAGAAATTTTAACAACAAATAACTTATAAACAATGATATTATTTATATATTTTTTAGTTATACATGTTTTAGAGGATACCTCCCTTAACATCCTGACCAAGTTTCATTTGTTAATTCCACCTGGTTTTCTTAAAACACAAGGTGCGGCTGACTACTAAAGCCCACCCAAGAAAATTAACATTCGCTTTTTAAACAATTGGTGCCGTTGTAAAGGCGATTAAACCCCCTTTTTTCTGATATGCATATTTGTATACTTCGCATTAAATAAAACACCTCTTTGAGGTAAAATTTTCGAGTGACGAAAGCTGAACTAGAAACACAAATATTATGGTATCAATTTCGGGACGAAAATTAGAAAAATTTTTTTAACCGCCCTGGAAACTGGCGGGAAATATTTTTATTTATTCGGAACGCTGCAAAGTTCTGCCTACTCTTAGAAACACAAAATAAAAAATAGTGACTTTGGCAACGTTCCGAATAAATAAAACTATTTTCCGTATTTGTCAATGTTTTCCGTCAGTTTCCAGGGCAGTTAAAAAAAAAATTGTCTAATTTTCGTCCCGAAATTGATATCATCAATTTTATGTTTCTAGTTCAGCTTTCGTCACTCGAAAATTTTACCTCAAAGAGGTGTTTTATTTGACATCAATTATTTTAGGATAGCAAATTTAAAATCAACGAAAATCAAAACAAAAATACAAATGTTTTATTTTTCTCAAATAAATTGCTAAAAACACTATCTAAATCTAAATGATTTATTCAAATATTTAACATTGAATTCAATTCCATTGAAGCATTTAATTTTTCGAATACAGAATAATTATTCACAAAAAATAAAGTAGGTTTAAAGAGCTTTACAAAGTGAAGTTTTCATACATTTTTCAGTTTATAAACCTTTTTTAAAGTTACTTTATTTTTTATGAATAAGGCCATAAAGCGACAAAGAATGAGCAATCCAGCAGAGAAAAAATTAAAACCAGAGCAGAGATAAAATTAAAAACTAAAAAAAATATTAAATGTGAAAAATGATAAAAACGTGGCAACTTGGTACCAACATTAGGTAGAATAAGCAACTGTATTCGACTCATTCTCTGCGCTGCACACATTTGTTTTGTTAAGAAGTTTTACTTCTATCGCGAGTACGGTGCTGCACTCGCCTTTTGTACTCATGCATTTTTGCTCAGTGGAAATTTATACAGAAGGGGTATTCACGATCCGGTGCATACTGTCTAGCATGGTGCATAAAAAACATGATTGGCCAATTTTGTTAGTGTCTGGACACATAATACAACAACAATCATGCTATTTATGCTATCTATGCACCATGCTAGACAGTATGCACCGTATCGTGAATACCCCTACAATTAGTAGCGGCACATAAAGTCAACTAAATGCATTCATGCATATGTATCTACAAATGTAGGTAAGAATGTATGCGTCTTCCCAGTTAGGTTAAAGGCGGGTATAGTTGCATACTGTGTATATACCTACAATTAAAATAAGGAAAAGAATTTACAATTTCGGCAAGCGATGCAAAAAATCTCTAAAATACACACAATTTGGGGTTTCCAGGATATCTACGAAGTGATAGCACATGTACTTACATCACAACAACGCTAGCTCGGTTCACCAAATATCCCGCCCACGATATCATAGCATTCACACTGAATGCGTACCTACATGATATATACTTATGTATATGAAAACAAAGAAACCAGCAGAAATAAAAAATGGATTTCTACAAGAATCAGAAAGCGACATACACAGCCTACAAATTATGTATCGCGTGCAGGGAAGTCAAATCGAGGGAAATTCCCCCTGATATGCAGGGAATTTCGATTTAGGTAACAATCAATGATTGGACAGTTTTTTGCGGATAATTGGGTATATGTTATGTTGATAACTTAAAGAAACCAAATAGACGAATATGTTAATTTTTAACCATTTGTCGCTACTTGGAGCGACTTTTTTCAATTTGAATTGAAATATCTCCACAACAAGAGTTTTCCCAGATATAAGCTATATAATAAATGAAAGCTAGACTTGAGGAAACTTAGAATAAAATCGACTGACCAGTTTTTGAGAAAATCCTCGAAATCTATATTTCCAGCAGCCCGATTTTTAGTTTTCAGGCGATAATGTTGACATATTTATATTTCATAAACGCAAAAGACAGCGTTATATAGCTTGTTTTAAGGCCCTTCTACTGACATCCACATCAATGGTATGGAATGAGTAGTGAGTAGTGTTGTTTCTCTTCGAATTTCAGGCACCAGCCATGCCCACAAAGGCATACGAATCGAAATATCCTGGAATAAACCCTTCTTAGTTTGTTTTATACTTTAATTCCTGAAAGTTTGAAAAAAATTAAATGAAGGTACGTACAGACGCTAAACACATCGCAAAGCATCTCGAAGTGGAGACACGAACCAAAACCATTTGAGCTCTATATCTTTCTAACTAGTAGCCGGAACTCAATACATAAGGTATCATTGGAAAGGTTGGAAATATGTCGAATGTACCCACCTACCCCCTTAAACCGGCAAAAGCAAAAAAAAAAAGTTTTTTGTTCGCAACACTTTAGCCTAATTTTTAAGAATCCGGTTAATCGTTTATGAAGCTGGAATACATTTTCTTAATACACTCCGCAAGACCTTTCCAACGATACCTCAAACATGTCGATTGGAGGTCTGGATAAAAACTTCCAAATCTACTGTATATATAAGCGAGCCATTTCAGCATGCTACTGCGGCTGCTTTCGTCACTCGCGCATACTGCCGTGCGCTGTGATATAAACATTTGAGAAAAACACTTAAAAGGGAAAAATACCAATTTTTTCTTATAAAAAATATTTTAACCAAAAAAATTACAATTGAATACTTGATTTAAATAAAACAGAAAATTACCTTCAATTTTCATATATAACCTTCTTTGTGTTCCTCAGAAATGTACCAAAAGAAACAATACAATTTTTTTTTTCATAAATAGTTTGTAAATGATGCAGTGCGCTGTATACTTATAGGGGTGATCTTATGGATAAGTGTCGGATTTTAATTTTTATTTTCAAATTACTTTTAGTTACTTTTTTATAAAAAATATGGTCCATTTCCATTCTATGACAAAAACCATGTAAATCCAAGTTTCAAATTTTGTACAAAACTTAAAAGAAAATCAAAGTTTCACCAAAATTTAAACACTTTTTATTCAGAATAAAGTGGAATTTTGATGAAAACGTACTAGCGCAAAAGAGAAGGGACAAGTTGTCCCTTCTTATTATATACGTTCTTTGATGAAACTTTGTTGATTTGCTTTTAATTTTTGTACAAAGTTTTAAACTTGGATTAACAAGGTTTTTGTTATGGAATGAACTATATTACTTATTAAAAAAAAGTGAATAAAACTAATTTGAAAATAAAAAACAAAAATAAAAATCCGAAATTTATCCATATTGGGTGACCTATACACTCATATGACTGAAAAAATTATAACCAATACTGTTCTTTGGCAATGTACCACAAATATTAATTAATAATTATTTTGTATTCTTACTAAATAACTTAAATATATACGTTTTCTATACCTGCAACTTTATGGGCTTCTTATTTGATTTTGACATACAATGTTTTAAACCATGATAAGACGTAATCATACGACCTTTTACAACAAAAAAGGGAAGTATCTCTCGAAAGAGAAGATGAAAACAATTCAAGTACTCGATACTTTGCCGATACTGAGTAGGTATCGATACTTTCAGCCTTTTGAGTACAAGTACTCATTACAGTGATACCTTAGTGGTATCGATTGAACCCTAGTTACAGGTTATGTACGTTCACTAGTTGCCAAATCTCCGCGTTGAGATCCCTGATACGGGAGCCGCTTCAGCGGGGAAATTTTGACGTGGGTCCGTAACGCATCCTGCCGGTACGAAGCGAGCCGCAGCAGCAGTCACAACCCTGCGGAACTTACGTTCACCAAGGTGGACGTCGGTTGGTGTGGGGAGCGCAGCGAAGGTGCTCTCAGTGAATTCCGCGAAGCCATCAGCTTTAGAAAAGTTGATATAGGTCTGGTGTTCCGTGGAAGCAAAGTCGGTTGGTTTATCGATCGATCAAAGTCAGCATAGGTCGCCATGATACGCTGGTGTCGTTATGTCTGGCGAGCTGCAGCAGCTGCCTATAATCCTAGTGGGTGCGTCGTCGTTCATTGTGCAGAATGTCGAATCGTCTATCTGCTCAGCCAAGTCTGTTCCCCTATGATCGTTTGACAGGCTTGAATGCCAAAGATCGTGGTGCGCATTAAAATCGGTTTTCACCTCTGAGAAGCGCACCTATGTCAGGGTGATATCCTGACGGGCAGGAAGAGACAGGGGGTATATATACATTAAATATTTCGGCTCAACATCGCCTGACCGGATAGCAATGCCCTGACATTCTAGGGTGGTATCCCTGCGGTCGACGTGCGCTGCAATAAGACGATACTGCACGATGTGGTGAGTGATGAACGCTAAGCCACTACCATTATCTCGCTCGCGATCTCGACGGTGCACTTTGTACCGGCACAATTCAACAATGTTGAATTGCTATGCAACTTTGTCTCTTGGACCGCAGCTGTCAATATAATTATTATTTACCTTGTGTGCACACGTTGTCACAAGCGAAAATTAAGAAAATTGCAGTAAAAAGCCACCACCAAATTGTAAACAACGAACAAATGTAAATAAACGGCTAATGTCAAAGTCCGAACTTTTTTCCTAAAAGCGATTATAACGGGCTACTAAGAAGGTGTGATCTTGTATTTTTGGTTCATACAATATACCATGCCTTCCCCCATGAAGACGGTTATCTCCTCGATCTTGCTCTGAAGTCCGTTACAGTTGAACTGAAGGAGTTCCATGTGGTTCGGCAGACGTGTAGTTATGCGGGGTGTGAGGGATGTGTGTAGCCTTGCCGCCATTGGCTTTGTGCGCTGCTGTGGAGGTTGCCACCCTGTGGTGGTAGTGGCTGGCGTCGCAATTGGGGTTTGCGACCGAGCAGCGCAACAGGGGCCCTCGAAGTTCTTCGTCCAATCTCGCGTGGTGCGCAGACCTGAACATGCCCTAAAGGGGCACCAGCCAAGGCAGGTGTTGCACTTGACTGATGTCACATTACGGAATATCCTGGTCTGACATACCGTGCAGATTGTGGGAGGAACTAAGAGTTGTTGGCGGCGGAGTGTGGGTGGTGGTGCGGTTGTGTCTGTTATGTGGTCTGTCGTAGTTGTGGTGTGGTCTATTGTGTTGGGTAATTATCTAGGAGGGCTTTCAACCCCCAAAAATTGGCCAAATTTTGAAAAGGGGGTACCAGCGGAAACTAACTTTTTTTACCCGATCAAAAGTTATTAACCTACGCAGAAAGGTGTTCTCTGTAAAAAGTGTTCAGCGCCTTTTCTTCGCAACACAGAAAGAGAATTCTACTTTGTGAGGGCTATAATCCCTAAGTGCGGCCGAAGGCCCCCTATTCAGAAAGAAGTTCTGCGCAGAAATACTTCGGCTTCTTTTTATGGCAATACAGAAAGGAGAAGGAAGTGGGGGTTACAATCCGTAATTATCTAGGTGGGCTTTCAAAATTTTGGAAAGGGGGTAACATTAGACGTGTCTGGTCCCCAATAACAAGAATCCGGAAATTAAGTTTTTCTACCCGATCAAAAGTTATTAACAAAAAATTTTGGGGGTTGAAAGTCCAACTGGATAATTACCTCAATATTTATTCCATTCTGGTTGAGTGGCAATACCACACATCAGCAGCACGTTGTTTACATTAACAAATAAAATATATGGCGCGTATTCATACTCCAGCAACTAAGTTGTGGCAACGCCAAAGGCGCTATTTTATAGCAAGCTAAAATGCAACCTTGCGCCTATCGTTTGTTGGCCGTGCTCTCTCTTCTGCCGACTGTGGATCCGGACCGACTGGTGTGCAAAAATTCAACGCAAAAAGGCATTTTAATTAAACCATAGACATTTATTTGTAGTTTAAGCGTTAATATATCTTTTTAATAAATATTGTTAATACAATATAACAACGCCTACAAACTGGTGACCCCGATAGCAGAACAACATCCGCAACAGAAGTACATGGTAAGGAAGAACAAAACCGCAACTAGACAAAAAAAAAAAAACGTGCTCCCTGCGCTGGTACTGGAACTAAATCAGGTTACATCCACCAATCTGCGCTTGCAAGTGAGTAGGTTGGGACAAGCACAGCCTCGCAACGTGTCACACGACCCATCAGCAAGTCTATATTTGTGCTAGCAATTAAACGCGCGTACAACGCAACCGGCCACCACTGACGAGACACGGCACTACTCGTGTCGACTGCATCACCTATTTACAACTACGACGTCGCATTATCCGCGAACAGACTACTAATCGCGGTGGTCCTACATATTACAAACCATATTCCATTTCCGTTTTCGTGAATTGCCAAATACCCAAGAAAACCTCAACGGTGCCGTCCCTGACAATAAGGATACATCAACCACATCAGGTAGCCAAACCACTGACAACGCAGCCGTTAACAGCTTTGCCGCTCGCGTACAAATTCCACAACTCAACGCATTTTCGCTACAAGGAATCGAGTCATGGTTCACCCGACTAGAAGCATTTTTTCGAATAAACAACTTCGGGAAATTGAACCAGGAACAACGAGACAGTACAAAGTTTAACATAGCTGTGATGTACATGGATGAACGGTTGCACGAGCAAGCATACGACATAGTACGAAACCCACCAAACAAGGATAAGTACGAAACATTACGCCAAGCAATTTTAAATAAATTTTCAGTATCGCCAATCGCGCGCCTTGAGCAGCTAACATCGGGTATCTAGCTAGGTGACAGCAAACCAAGTCACATGCTCACGCAACTACAACGCACAGGCGTTACTACCGACAAACAATTAATTAAAGACTTTTGGTTACAGAAACTTCCTGTATCCGCAAGGGCAGTGATAACTGGTATCGACAAAGGGAACACCGACATGACTTTGGAGCAGCTGGCATCAATCGCCGACGAAATATTAGATGTTGTACGAGCCAATTCGACAAACGCCGTTACAGTTCGTAGCCAACAAGAGCAAACTACCCCAACAACCAAACTAAATGAAAATTCCTCAATGGAAACTAGAATGTCACGCATCGAGCGAGCGCTTGCCAGAATCGAATTGGGCAACAGGCGACGCCGGAGCAGAAGGCCTCGCTCACATAGCCGTAGTGGTGAGACAGGTCACTCATCAGAAGGTATGCAGCAAAAAAATTGTTGGTACCACAGACGTTTCGGAGATAAAGCACAAAAATGCGAAACACCATGCAATTTCAAAACGGCAAAAACTGAGTAAGTCAACAGTGCCCGCAGCTACGTTCGTTGATACATCCTCCAACCCACGCTGCAACAGCCAATATAGCACAATGTTGAACAATAGACTTTTCATTTACGACCGCAAATCAAATAAACGATTTTTGATCGATACAGGTGCCGACATATCGATTGTTAGCACACCCAGCACAAGTCATACATCTCCAAATAAGTCAACACCTAAATTGTTCGCAGCGAACAACACCCAAATCAAAACGTTTGGAACTACACGATTAATTCTCGATTTGGGACTAAGAAGGCCTTTTGAATGGGATTTCGTCGCAGCTGACACCAGGTACAATATACTTGGAGCCGATTTTTTAAGCAAATTTAACCTCATAGTAGACATGCGCAACTCCACAATCATAGACGCCCAAACGCAGTTAAAAAGTCGAGCCGTTGAAGCAGTTAACGTGCAACAATACGCATTCACAACCAACGATATTAATAGCAAGTACGCCGAATTAATACGCGAATTCAAAGACATCACTCAAATTAATAAAACATTTGAAGACAGCATAAGCAACAACGTTCAGCGCTTCATCGAAACGGAAGGTCCACCTACATTTTCGAAATCAAGGAGGTTAACACCAGAGAAGTACCGAGCCATCAGAGATGAGTTTGAAGACCTTATGAAATTCGGCGTCTGCAGGCCATCAAAGAGCCCTTAAGCCTCGGCTTTACACGTAATACGCAAACCCGATAACACCTGGCGCCCTTGCGGAGATTACAGGGCCCTGAACGCGCAAACTCTACCCGATCGTTACCCACTACCACATATTCACGATCTTACTTGCTACCTGCACGATAAGTCAATATTTTCAAAAATCGATTTATATCGTGGGTATTATGAAATACCGGTCGCTAAAGCAGACGTGCCTAAGAGAGCCGTCACTACGCCGTTCGGACATTATGAATTCCTGCACATGCCCTTTGGCCTCCGAAACGCAGCACAGACCTTTCAACGGTACATGCACGAAGCACTCCGCGGTCTAGATTTTTGTTTTTGCTATGTTGATGACATTCTCGTCGCGTCAGTAATAAAATGGAGCAAAGATACCACTTACCATTTTCAAAATTCCACAGAAGATTTAGCAAACGCTTCGCTCCTAGCACACCCAATCCCATCAGCAAACATTATTTTATGCACGGACGCAAGTGACAGCGCAATGGGGGCAGTAATTCACCAAATCGTCGAAAACGAACCTCAACCGATAGCATTTTTTTCAAAAAAATTTTCAGTTGCCCAAACAAAATATAGCACTTACGATCGAGTTACTTGCGATATATAGTGCCATTAAACATTTCAGGCATCTCCTAGAAGGAAGAGATTTCACCATAGCAACCGATCATAAGCCGCTCACTTTCGCGCTCAAACAGAGGAAGGAGAGTTTATCTCCGCGACAAATTCGCCACCTCGACCTAATTGGACAATTTTCAACAAGAATAATATATATTGCAGGAGAGAAAAATATCACCGCAGACACACTCTCACGTATAAACCCTCTCAACATTGCCACGCGAGACGTCATCAAATACGAGGACATAGCCAAACAGCAATCTTCGTGTGAAGAACTGAAACAACTTTTAAACTCAGACAACACCTCACTCCAGTTTAAACTCATCAAAATACCTACAACTGATACACCTATCATGTGTGACGTATCCGGTAGCGTAGCACGTCCATATGTACCACCAGAGCAGCGACAAGCAGCCATTGCAAAATTCCATAATTTAGCTCACCCTGGTAGAAAAGCCACAACGCGATTGGTTAAACAACACTTTGTATGGGAAAACATGGACATAGAGATCGGTAAATTTGTTGCACATTGCATACAATGTCAACGTTCAAAAGTGAATAGACATGTAGTCTCACCTCTCGAAAGATACAGCCTACCATCACAAAGGTTCGACCACATAAATATAGACTTAATCGGCCCCCTACCTCCATCGAATGGTTTTAGGTATTGCTTAACTATAATAGATCGTTTTTCCAGGTGGCCAGAAGCAATCCCACTAGAGGACATCAACGCTGATACAGTCGCCTTAGCTTTGTTGAACGGGTGGATATAACATTTTGGGGTACCGCTCAGAATATCTACAGACCAAGGCCGGCAATTCGAATCGACACTTTTTCGAGAATTATCCCGTGTGCTTGGTATTCAACACTTGCGAACAACTGCGTATCACCCTCAAGGAAAAGGGGTGATAGAGAGGTTCCATAGAACATTGAAGACGGCGATTATGTGCAGTGATTCTTCAAATTGGTCATGCCAACTACCGATAATCTTGTTGGGCCTGCGGTCAGTATACAAAGAAGACATCAAGGCGACCCCTGCTCAACTAGTTTATGGCACATCACTCAGACTTCCAGGGAACATGTGTGAGCCACGCACACAAGCAGTACAATCTGAATTCGTCCAGCAGTTGATTAAAAACATGCACGAGCTACAACCCACAGACACATCCCACAAGGCAAAACGGAAGATTTTCATGACACCCGGACTGGCAACAGCTACGCACGTTTTTGTCCGTAAGGACGCTGTGCGACCGGCACTAACACCACTGTATGATGGCCCATATGAAGTTGAGAAGCGCACTGCTAAAACATATGTAATCAGGATAAACGACAAATCGGTTACGATTTCCATCGACCGCATCAAACCTGCATTCATAGATAAACCATCTGAAGAGACATCTATTCCAGTTCCAACAGCCGAGGCGAATTATCCTCGAAAAAGTCAACCTACCAATTCGACAACAACGCCGCAAGACACCCCTGCAAAGAGGACGAGGGTTGGGCGAACGGTCACACTTCCATCTCGCTACGCTCTATAGAAGTCTGGGGGGAGTATTGTGGCAACGCCAAAGGCGCTATTTTTTTAGCAAGCTAAAATGCAACCTTGCGCCTATCGTTTGGTGGCCGTGCTCTCTCTTCTGCCGACTGTGGATCCGGACGGACTGGTGTGCAAAAATTCAACGTAAAAAGGCATTTTAATTAAACCATAGATTGTAGACATTTATTTGTAGTTTAAGCGTTAATATATCTTTTTAATAAATATTGTTAATACAATATACTAACAAAGTTGCAACTTAAATTTAAGTACCAACTTAAAATTTACCTCTATTCAGTCATCGTTTCATAGTTTCGACTTAGTTTACAATATAGCAAAACGAGTGTGAAAATGTATCATTTTTCTTTGCGATATTTTGGAAAAATTACATTTTTATTAAATAATGTCAAGTTTGATCATCCGTTTATGTAATTTTTATTTTCATTGCATGATTATGCAAAAGAATAAGGTATAATTTTCTTGTTAATTGTGTGAAATAGCCAGAACAACCGCAGTGATGTGAAGCCGACATTTATCGAAAGCATGCTGTGAAACATACAAATAGTAGATATCTAAATGTTATGCACAAATTTACTTGAAAAGAACTAGCGTGAAACTGACTTATTATTTGAGAATTTATCTAAATTATTCCAATTATAAAATTGTGATGTAGCTTTATTGGAATTGTAGTACGCATTTAATTTCGTCTTCCGGTTAAAACGGATCGATCTTTGTAAATTTTAATTGGAGATTATTCAATATTATCAAAATCCCCCTCTACCAACTTAATTTTTACATATTTCGTCTGTTTTCCCTTAATTTGATAAAATACTTCTTCCTAGTTACGACTTAGTTGCAGCTGCAGCCGAAACTAAATTTTAAGTTGGTACTTAGTCAGAAAAGTCGAAACTAAGGCGACTATGAAAAGCTTTAGTTGTGACTTAGAATAGTTTCGACTTAGTTAAGTACTAAATATGACTATGAATATGCGCCATTAAAATCACCCTCTACCAACTTAATTTCTACATAATGTAATATGTTATCACCATGCATTTAACATGTGATCGATAAAGCAGTCGTTGTTCTTAACCGATGCTTCTACCTCCAATTTGTGCTAATCAGACATTGAGTAACCGGCCCTAACATTCATATAACAGGGAGTCGATAACGATGTTTAACCAGATATTAGTGTTAACCAGACTTTGAGTAACCGGCCCTTAGAATAGTTTCGACTTAGTTGAGTACTAAATATGACTATGAATATGCGCCTATGTTATTAGTGGTGTATTTACCGGTATTATGACATATATGACTAAAATGAAGTATTATTGTTGTGTATGGTGAAACATGGACGTTTTGTGCGTTTGCGTGAGTGTAGAACGTCAACAAAAAAGGTGCTATTGTAGTAGTTTTTTGTTAATGACTTTTGATCGTAAAAAAAGTTAATTTCCTCTTTCCGATTATTTTTACTGGGTTCCAGACGCGTCTAATATTGCTCCATTTCCAGAATTGATCAGTTTTGGGCTTGAAAGCCCACCTAACCAATCTGTATAGACGTCTATATTTAGTTTATTTTTTGCACTGTTCGTATTCTAATACTGTGGATAACATATCAGCAAATCATTTGTTGGCCACTTTACTTGACATAATCCAATACAACCGATATATAGTTGTTAGCTTCTGTTCGTACCTGCAGTATAATTGACTGTTTACACCATTTTCCCCATATATTGCAGTATCTTCGAACAGCGAACACTCAAATATATATCGTATGTGTCACTCTTCGATGTAAGGGGACGGACTTAACTATTTTAATAAACATATGAATACTTCAATTGCACTAGAAACGCTATTCATTGCTAACCCGTTTTTAATTATGGAAAGAAAACCAATATTTCTATGCAGTAGGAATGTTGGAAAAACATCGACGAAATAGTAATACTCGATGTACCAATCCATCGGTGTATCGATGTTTTTTGAAAACTGGCATTTCTACTACAGGGTATCAATTGACCAAAAAGGAGATTTATAGCAATGTTCACGTGCAATAACAAAACTCTCATCCATAACTATTGTCATGTTTATAATCTATTGTTACGTTTAGGTGTTTGAAAGCTCCAACTTTGCTATTAGTTTTGTAGAAAGAAGTTGCAAAATTTTACTAAATGAAAACTGTGAAACCATTTTATTTGCCTAAATAACTGCGTTAAAAACTTATCTTTTGCGTATGCATATCATAATATCCATTGCTAAATGTTATTCA
>NW_023458568.1:1574136-1580004 GCF_013731165.1 Rhagoletis pomonella | reverse complement strand
TTTTTAGGGCCCCAAAACCAGGCTATTTTCAACTTTTCACAGGACACATTCAAAAACACGTCTTCACTCCGTATATATGTATGTATTTATGCGGGCATGTGGATACCCATATGCGCACCGGAGGAAACCCTGACGGAACACTGTCCCTTACAATTTGTCTAATGATTTTGTTTTTGCAGGTCGCTACAACAGCATACAACCTGCCATAGGACTCGCACCAAGGCACCAGTAGATGCAACAACCATATAGAGGCCGTATGACCTCCCTAAACATCTACATTAAGATGCATGTAAGTGGCGCGAACGGTCGTACTTAAGGGCGCACTTGCAACACTCAACACAAAGCATCACGGAAAATGAAACGTTGACACACACGCACACGTAAATACGACACAACCCATATACATGAGCAACAAGTGCAGGCCCAACAACATCCAGCATTTAAAGATCAGCTGTGCTGAATAACTAGCCGAGGGCAGGTTAACGCCCGCTGCACAAATCAAATGTGCCTATTTACTCGCAAATACATAAGGAGCTGAAAACAGAGAGAAACAGACATATACTTACCAGCGTGGGAGGTTGCAGTTTCCAGCGGGCTGAATAGCAAAGAGCGGATTTGCATACAACCGCACATACACATACAGCAGCGGCGCGATCGCCACAACTAACGCTGAGAGAGAGCGACCAGCAACCACTACGTCCAGCAGCGCAGCCAGCCTAGTTATAGTTTGTTGTTGTTTTTTTTTGCTTAACTTAATATTTTTTGCTGTTTGCTTTATGCCTTTTTCCTTCTGCTCTTGAGTTTACTTATTTTTGGGTTGCATTTTTTTTATGTAACCACCATGTGCCAACTTTTTAGATTTATGTGATTATGTGATTATATGTGAGCATACGCACATAGCCGGTAAACTTTTTGGATTTTTTTTTGGTTCTGGCTTAACACCGGCACTTGTTTTTTTCCTTCATTTTCTGGCGGTCCGGTGTGTTTCGTTCCACACTGTAAAATTCTTCTTTTGGTTAAAATTAAATTTTTTTTTTAAATTTTTTCTCAATTGTTTTTAAAATTTTCTAACACTTTTTATTTCGGGTTTTTTTATCGCATCGCGTTATTTTATTTATTACTTGGCCGCAGAAATAGTGACTCGCTCGTTTTATTATATAGTCAGTCCTATTTCCTTTTTTTTTTTTTGAATTTGATTTTCATGATCATTTAATCATTTGATCATTTTATTTTATAATTAGTTACTAGCTTATACCCGCGGGTTTCACCCCGCGCTTTATACAAATATGAAAAATAATTTAATGATGTTAGATTTTATTTCTGTGCCCATTTCGTTATCGCTCGTTATTTTTTAAGCGAGTTAAGGTATTTAGGCCGTTTAAAATTATGAAATTATAAAATCTCGTCTGCGCGCTAGGCATACGAAAGATATCAATCCCTCTAAGTTTACCTTAAAATGTTTCCAGGTATACGACGCGTGAACGTGTAACCTTCTTGGAGGTGCCACGGCGAGTTCTAATATTTCCAACTCAAATTTAGCAACCTGGTCTTGATAAAATACCACTTCTCATTACTGTAGCAAATGCCTCAAGAGAGCTTTAGATTATAAGGCCGAACCCGGCACTCCCTTTTCCATTTAATGAAATTTATTCTGTCAGTACGGCACTTATAAATAAATCTCCATAACAAATTTAAAATACTTCGAGAGATTTTCTATCCTTCCAGAGATATGTATTAAGAAGTTTTTAGTATGTATGGGAGGCGACATGCCTCCTTTTTTAATAACTCACATTTTTTCCATGAGCAATTGATACATTTTGTATACACAACTCCATACCAAGTTTCAGTATTCTTGCACAAACACTTCCAGGGATATGTGGCAAGAAAAAGTAAATTTGTACTGGAAGTGCCACGCGCCCTTTTCTTATAACCCTAATCTTCTTCCATGAATTTAGAATTGATTTTACATACCCCAGTACCAAGTCCCAGTACTCTACCATGAACACCTCTAGAGATAAGCAGTATAAAACAGTAAATTTGTACGGTAGGAACCATGTCTCCTTTTCGAATAACGCAAATTCTTCTCCATAAGTATGGAATTAATTTTGTATACACATCTCGGTGCCAAGTTCCAGTCCTCTGCAATAAACACCTCCAGAGATATGCAGCATAGAAAAATCAATTTGCATGGGAGTTGCCACACCACCTTTTCCAATAACTCTCATTTTTCTCCATGAGTATGGTATTACTTTCACATACATACATACATATGTATTTGCATACCAAGCTTGAGTGCTTTACCCCAAACATTTGAAGAGATATGCAATATGAAACTTTCAGTCAGTATGGGAGGTGCTACGCCTCTTTTCCAAAAACGTCAATTTTTCTCCGTGAATATGAACATGATTTCACATAGTGTTGGCAAACTCTTAATCTGATCAACGATTAAAAATTAACGATTAAAATGTTAGTCGCGTTTGACGATTAAAATTAATTAGTCGTAATCAACTGTACGATTAATCATAAAAATTTTTTTAATTGTTAATCGCTGGCTGCGATTACGATTAATTAATTTAAAACATTAATCGTTAATCCAATTAAAAATAAAATCTGATTAATTTGTCTAGTTTGTCCGAGTTTGAAACCAAACACCAGTTATAGTAATTATTTTGTGTTTTACGCTTATAAAAAGCACATAATATAAAAAAATATAATTATTGTTATTAGTAATACATAAACTGGGAACTTTTACACAACTAGTTTGTAAAATGTTTGTTGGTGTATATCTTAATGAAAATGCACACCAAATTGCTTAGATTGATGAGGAAACCCGACTTAGCTATACCGGATTAACTTGCTTAGTGTGCACAGGGAAATTCCAGCATAACTTAATTAATCACCAAACCTACTTGATCAAATTAAGAGTTAATGATTAAAAATTAATCTTTAAATCGCTGTAACTGTTTAGTCGGATTAAAATTAATCATGATTAACTGTAATCAGATTGAATTTAATCGAATTAACTAACTAATTAAAACATCAATCGATTAATGCCAACATTTATTTCACATACATATCATTATACCAAGTTTCAGTTCTCTCCCACAAATACTTCCAGAGATATGTATGTAATATGAAAATTCCAATTTGTATAGGAGGCGCCTTGAGTTATCGGACTTACTTTCAGTCTAAGACCATCCTTCCGAAATCCGTAGTAAATGTACTAAATTTCGTTCTGATCGGAAACCCGGTTAAGGAAGTAGCCTATTTTTCAGTCCAGGTCATAAACCATCTTTGAGCAAAATTTCATTTTCAAACAGGTGGCAATTCTTAAAAAAGTAGCCTATTTTCCAGTCTATGTCATAAGCTATCTGTGTGCAAACTTTCATGCAAATCAGTTCAGTCATTTACGCGTATTAATTTAATTAAACTTTCATAATACGTGATAACTCTTAAAATAGTAGCCTATTTTCCAACATAGGTCATAAGCTATCTCTGTGCGAAATGTCATGCAATCTGTTCAGTCATTTCCGCGTATTAATTTATTTACAACTTTTATAACAGGTGGCAACTCTTTCAAAAAATTAGCCTATGTTCCACTGTAGGTCATAAGCTATCTGCTTGCAAAATTTCATGCAAATCCGTTCAGACTTTTCCGCGCGTATTAAATTAATAAAACTTTTTTAGCAGGTGGTAACTCTTAAAAAAGGTAGCCTATTTTTCAACCTAGCTCATAAGCTATCCGTGTGAAAACTTCCATGCAAATCAGTTCACTCATTTCCGCGTATTAATTAAATTAAACATTACTAACAGGTTGCAACTCTTAAAAAAGTAGCCTACTTTCTAACCTAGGTCATAAGCTATCTGTGTGCAAAATTTCATGCAAATCCATTCAGTCGTTTCCGCGTATTAATTTAATGAAACTTTTTTAACAGGTGGCAACTCTTAAAAAAGTAGCCTATTTTCCAATCTAGGTCATAAGCTATCTGGTCGCAAATTTTCATTTTTCAAATCCATTCAGTCGTTCCCACATATTAAATAAATTAAATTTTTTTAACAGGTGGCAACTCTTAAAAAAATAGCCTATTAACCAATCTGGCCCATAAGCTATCTGCGTACCAAATTTCATGCAAATTCGTTGAGTCGTTTCCGCGTGATGATTTCCCAAACATCCAAACATGCAAACTTTCACATTTATAATATTAGTAAGAGTAAGATATATACGGTGAATAAATTGTAAGCAAATGAACAGAGGTGTTATGTATTTGTTATTTCATGGTTGAGGAGATTCATTTAAGATGAAGTGGTAGATTCGTTATCTTTGGTGTGGGTGTTACACCAGGGCTTAAGAGGGGACGTGAGGGCGTTGACTAGGGACTGGACTGGGACAGAACTGATCGACGAATAGACAGACGTACTATGTCAGGCTAAGGGGGCGTTGTAGCAACAGTAGGAGTCAGACCAACGCCCATGGCTGCGTAAGCGAAAGACGCAAAGCGGGTGGGACGACTCCACCTGACAGGACGGGCCTTCTTTTCAACTTGACTTTCCTTCTATCTTGTGTTTGTTAGTACCGCTAGTACTGATGAGCAGGCATGATAATTTTGTTTACGCAGGGTAGGTAAGGTGGGCGAAAATAACCCCCCCCCCCCATCCGGCGAGCTAGCCTGGGCTTTGCCACCATGCCTGTGTACCGCCTTCACCTCTGCCAACTGACACCCACGTAACATTAGTTTAACGGGATTTAGATACAACAACCAATTTAAGTGAGTAATTTTGCGAAGTATTTGCGTAATATATACATATATAATATAAGTCACGTATATAAGGACACAAAAATTTCCCTCTCCACTTTCCCATTAACAATTCACAATAGAGCAGTTTTTTCACTTACCAACACTACCCTTCAGGTGGCGTATTTTTTAACCGACCTGGCTGAGCTGGGATAAATAGCCGAGTTTGTGTTGTTGCTTTGCGTGTATTTCGTCATTGAAGCGAGTGTTCTTTTGTAGCTCGATTGCAAAAGATGCACCTATTGTGTACGATCAATTTATTGTATACGGATTTTATACCAACATATATAGTCGATGAAATGGCAACAACGAAATCTATGAAGGCTCAACCATCGTTGTCTCCAGATATATGTATGTAGTCTGTAGAGATACTACGCCTCTACCGAAAATGCACGAAGTTTTTTGCTACTCAAAACTAAAAATATTCTATTACCTTAAAGAAAAAATTACACTTTCCATCTAACATTTCGTTTATATATAATAAAATACGCATGAAAGTACTTAAATCGATGTATAACTAAACTCAAAAACTATGTAAGTTTAATCATTTATTCCTTAATAATAAGATATTTTATGGAAGACCATAGCTCTTACCAAATTCAATGGTCCGTAGTTATAGCCGACTCTTAAGTTAAAAGAAACTTTTTGACATACATACATAACTTTCAATGGGATATCTGTCAAAAAAGCTGTTTTTATCTTTGGAGTCGACTTTATTTTGACTATAACTACAAGCCAATCGTGAAAACAACTTTCAATATCTTAAGTTACCCATACATATATACTTAATTTCGACGTATTCATCTATGCCATGATGACAACCTTCACGTCCTATGCCTGATTCTTTGACACCACCAAAAGGAGCTTCGGCGGCAGAAATTAGTGCTTCATTCACCCCCACCATTCCCACTTCCAGGAGCTTCGCTACCCGAAATACTTGTTGTATATTTTCACTGAAAAAATACCCAGCCAGTCCCCGCCTGGAATTGTTAGCTGCATGTATAACCTCTTCTTCAGTTTTAAATTTTATAATGGAGACAACAGGTCCAAAAACTTCTTCTGTATATAATTTGGC
>NW_023458568.1:1565292-1574036 GCF_013731165.1 Rhagoletis pomonella | reverse complement strand
AAAAATGAATCTGTCGACAGGTTTGGAATTTTATCTTTGAAACGCCATACTTTTCTTTGAAATCGCTTTATTAGTTCTCGTGCAATAAGCGTTTTTGTGAAGCTCTAAAAATTACAACTACAACATTTGAACATAGCCCCCATACCTTAAGGTAAGACGTATTCTACGTCAAAATAAAAATTCGCTCAGAGCGAGAGAGTAACATTGAAAAGTACGGGATCGCTTTCTAGTAAAAAATGGTAACTTCTGTCAACTTCAACATAACCTCCAAATTTTGGTTGTAAATTTTTGCTTATTTTGTATGTAAACACACTCAGTTCACACATGTAAATAACTAAAAGTACTTTCAAATTCATTAGAATCCACTTAAACAAGTAATTAAATACTTTTCAACATGAATTAGCAGACTGCACTTCTCTTTTGTTTACAATTTGGTTGCCAAACACACTACAGCTGGTCGTTTGACACATTTACCAGCAAAAAATTCTCGGACTAAAACTGGTAACTTCTGACAGAGAGAGAACCGTATTTACACTTTTTTTGTCCTCTCAATAGTCAGAGAACCGAGTACGGGATCGATTTCCAGTAAAATCTGACTGATTCTGACTAGTCTGGACTCGTACGGGATCGCAACTAAGATGGAGGAAAACTAGTGCTGCCACTCTATTAATACAATTTGAATCTCAACTTTAAAAACACCCAAATAATGCACAAGAAATATACTTGTGTGAAAAGGGGATTTCTGTTCCTTTTCTTCGCATGTTCTGAGGGTTATAATCCCTAAGCGCGGCCGAAGGCCGCCTACGCAGAAAAGTGTTCTCTGCAAAAGGTGTTCTGCCCCTTTTCTTTGGCAACACAGAAAGGAGAATTTTACGTTGTGAGGGTTATAATCCCTAAGCGCGACCGAATGCCGCCTACGCAGAAAGAAGTTGGACGGACAATAACTTTTTTAATACAGTGGCAGCAGCAATTTAGTTCCATTTTCTTTTTAATATTAACTACGCAAGATTGTTGTGCGGATTTTCACCATCGGAATATTCCTATTAAATACAGAATTTCGCGAAAGTGTACACTTAAAACATCACAAATGTATAACAACTAATAAATACGTGTTAAATTAAGTTCATTTATTCCATTCATTTGCGTGAAATTCATAAAAACATAGTGCGGAAAGTGCGAGTGTTTTTTGCAAATAACTCTTTAATTAATTAAAAATGTTAATCTCCGGTCTCGGATTGTTATTATTGGCGTTAAGACGCGTCGATTGATACCACTCTCGAACTTTTTCCGTCCATTTTGACCTACCTTCGCTAAAGTGCACTTTTACCCGGGAGTCTACATAACTTGAGACTGATTCCCTGTGAATGCCGTTCAGGGCCTGTCGGTAGGTTGACGGGTCCAGAGGTTGTTTGATATACCTCTGGACTTCGTCTGTCAGTTCGTAAAGACGCTTCCTGACGTGCCGTGGCGAGGGCCCTTCCGCGAGCAGTTGCCCGCTGGGATGGCTACGTCTGTGGCCTCGTCATGAAGGTAGCGCTGAGGCGTCATCAGGAGGCATCCTGTCGCAGTTCGTAATGCCGTGTTTTGGCAGGCCTGTAGCTTCATCCACTGCGTCCTGCTAGTCCCCGGCGACCATACGGGCGCTGCGTAGTTTAGAACCGGCCGGCCAATTGCCTTGTATGTTGCCAACAACGTTTCTTTATCTTTGCCCCAAGTGCAGCCGGCCAGCGACTTGAGGACATTGTTGCGGCTCTGTACTTTGTTGACAATTGCGGTTGTATGCGCCGAGAAGGAGAGCAGACTGTCGAGGGTAATTCCGAGGATTTTTGGGTTATTCACCGTCGGTATTGTTACGCCATCGACGTAAATACCCAGTCGCAGTCTGACCTCCTTCGTCCAGGTGGTGAAAAGGGTTGCCGAGGATTTCGCAGGGGATAGGGCAAGGCTCCTTGCAGCGAAGAAGCGAGAAAGTTCAGAGAGGTAACCGTTTACTTTCCAGCACAAGTCATCAATCCAATTCCCAGACGTTATGATCGAACAATCGTCAGCATACGAGACTATATTAACACCCTCTGGTGGCTGAGGAAGCTTTGACATGTAATAATTAAACAGTAGCGGGGACAGGACACCACCCTGTTGTACCCCCTGTTTAATTTTACGTGGCTTGCTAGTTTTGTCTCTGAAAATTACTGACGAGTGTCGGCATGCCGGTCGATTCAAGCAGTTTGTCATACTTAAAGAGCTAAATAAATCACACAAGCTGTTGATTAAACCTACTTTAGTATTTCTCCATACACTTCTTTGTAGATGAAAAATAAATTTCAACTTAAATATCGATATTGCGGGTAAAGTATCGATGTTTTCGATATATCGACCTTGGAACAGCGATTCAAAAAATCGATTATCGTGCGATGAAATATCGATATTCAGAAAAATTGATACGACACCGAACATTCCTACATGAAACCAAAGAATGTAAATCTATGGCTGCGTTTCTTTATACATTCCGGATAATCCCATTTCACAGCCGGAATAAACAGAATGCTTTTGAAATATACGTTAACATATCTCAGGAACGTTCTAAAGAATAAGTAAACAAAAAAGTTTATTCCAAACGTTCAGAATGAATAAAGAAATTCAGCCTATGAGGAGACAACACGTTATAATTGTAGCGAGTGTGTACATCAGGAGCATGCCCTCTCTTTTCATCCAATCACAAAACGCATTTGGGCAAAAGAGAAAGCACGCCCCTGATGTTCCCACTCGTTACAATTATAACGTGTTGTCTCTCCTTATAGGTTTAAGCTGAAACTAGTCAAGAACGTAAACCTACCGGTACGTAAACCCGAGTCAGCTGACACGATGTCTTACCAAAGCGCCTTGTAAATAAAATTTTTCTGTAGTTGTAGCCCGTAGCGCAGAAATCTGCGGAATTAAATTTTTCCGTGCCAGCTGATTTCTCCTCCTTTAGATGGTTGCCACTTCGTCAGTTTTGCAGATGGTAAAAACGTTATAAGTTCCTATTCAAAATATGTTTAAAATATTTGAAATTTACTATTAAATAAGATTTTTGTTGAAAACTAAGTAGTTTACATTCAGCTACAATCTATTATAGCACGAAAAATTGTGGTTGAAAGGGTAAGTTTATGAAAAGGCATTGAAGAGTGGCAACAGTGTAGTAAGCAACACTGAGGGCTCCAGTAATCGACAAAATTCTGCGTATACAGACTGCGTTTAAGTATACGTTCTGCGTTCTCGACTAATTTCAGCTTAACATTCTTTGATGAAACCCACCAAAAACTAAAAATCGAAAAAAAAAATTTACATACGACACTTGTCAAGTGGACTACTCAGTTGTTGAATATGCTATCTTATTTGCCCCTTTTTATACAATTAAGGAGCGGCTGAATGGCTTAACGATGTTAGCGGTACATAATGATGTGCCGATTACAACACAAAAAGTAATCGAAAAAATGAGTGTAAGCAACGAAGATTAAAAATCGCTTTATAAGTTATAAGATTTTGTAGACTTGTACATAAATAAATAAATACGCGTAAATATATAAATATACAGATATATTCAATGTGTAAAAACTGAAGTGTATACTAACGAAACTTCTACAAAACAAAACTGGACTACACACTAATTAATTAAAATGGTGTAGTAATTTAATTTTTTAAACTAAAATAAAGCATGAATTCCCCATGGAATAACCGAGTAGGCAAAAAATATATAACGGTAAAAATGGTACATAATGGTACAAATTTTTTTTAATCGCCCCTTCGCCAAATCCTGGCTACGCCACTGGTAAGGCTCATAGTTGTTGTTGTTGTAGCGGTAAGGCTCATAGTCCCTAAGCGCGGCCAAAGGCAGAAGCAAGCGCATCAGGTGGTGGACCCAACAAAGTGCATGGTTTTAATTGCTTGGACGAAGCTGTTATTGCATTAACTTGGATAGAAAACCAGTTTTTGAGGCATAGGAGTTTTGGCTTGTGGTTCAACAATTCCACCAGAAGCTGACATAGATGCGCCCATGGTTACTATGCAAGACAGCTCCGCATACCTTTGTGAATCCACTGCCATAGCGCGCTCTTACTCCGCTACTATAATTGCCAATGCATCAGAATCCATAATTTTCCTCAAAATATGTAAACTCAACCAATTTCACAATAAACAAGCACATGATAAGTGTTTCTTTAATTCTTTTCCATTTTGTTTTCCTTCATACAGCTGACTTCGAAAAACAACTGATAGCTGGCAATGCTGCAAATTTTTCGGCAAGGATTGCAGCATGTCGGGTTCTAGAAGAAGGATGTTACATTAGCTGCATTTCTTTTTGTAAGCGAGCGACAAAAGAACGCTCAACTCGGGTAAAATTTCCTTTTAGGTAGTTAAGCAACCCTGTTGGTGGCTGGTAAGAAACGCGTGATTAGTTTAACGGGATTTAGATACAGGAACCAATTTAAGTGAGTAATTTTGCGAAGTATTTGCGTAATATATATATATATATATAATATAAGTCACGTATATAAGGATAATATAATTCACGTATATAAGTATATTATAAGTCAAGTATATAAGGAAACAAAAATTTCCCTCTCCGCTTTCCCATTAACAATTCACAATAGAGCAGTTTTTTCACTTACCAACACTACCCTTCAGGTCGCGTATTTTTTAACCGACCTGGCTAAGCTGGGATAAATAGCGGAGTTTGTGTTGTTGCTTTGCGTGTATTTACTCATTGAAGCGAATGTTCTTTTGTAGCTCGATTGCAAAAGATGCACCTATTGTGTACGATCAATTTATTTTATACGGATTTTATACCAACATATATATGAAATGTCAACAACGAAATCTATGAAGGCTCAACCATCGTTGTCTCCAGATATATGTATGTAGTCTGTAGAGATACTACGCCTCTACCAAAAATGTACGTATTTTTTTGCTAATCAAAACTAAAAATATTCTTTTACCTTAAAGAAAAAATTACTCTCCATCTAACATTTCTTTTATATATAATAAAATACGCATGAAATTACATAAATCGATGTATAACTAAACTCAAAAATCATAATATAATAATCATTTATTCCTTAATAATAAGATCTTTTATGGAAGACCATAGCTTTTACCAAATTCAATGGTCCGTAGTTATAGCCGACACTTAAGTTAAAAGAAGCTTTTTGACATACGTACATAACTTTCAATGGGATATCTGTCAAAAAAGCTGTTTTTATCTTTGGAGTCGACTTTATTTTGACTATAACTACAAGCCAATCGTGAAAACAACTTTCAATATCTTAAGTTACCCATACATATATACTTAATTTCGACGTATTCATCTATACCATGATGACAACCTTCACGCCCTATGCCTGATTCTTTGACACCACCAAAAGGAGCTTCGGCGGCAGAAATCAGTGCTTCATTCACCCCCACCATTCCCACTTCCAGAAGCTTCGCTACCCGAAATACTTGTTGTATATTTTCACTGAAAAAATACCCAGCCAGTCCCCGCCTGGAATTGTTAGCAGCATGTATAACTTCTTCTTCAGTATTAAATTTCATAATGGAGACAACAGGTCCAAAAACTTCTTCTGTATATAATTTGGCATTAGTTGGTACATCTGTGATTATAGTTGGAGAGTAAAATAAATTCCCCAAGTTCTTTAGCGGTTTGCCTCCTAGTATTATATTAGCATTTTTTAAACGAGCATCCTCTACGTATGCACTAACCTAAACTTGATGATTTAAATTAGAATATTTTTTTGTTAAATTGATGTTATTTACCTTATTAAATTGCATACTATTTATAAGTGGCCCAATTTGAATACCCGGTTTAGAACCGTCACCAACTTTCAAAGATTCGACGCGCTGCTTTAGTAAATCTATGAATCCGTCGTGTACTTCTTGCTGCAAAAAAAAGCGATTTGCTGATATGCATGTTTGCCCACAGTTACGAAATTTACATGAAACGGCAGCGTCAACGGCCTTATCTAAGTTTGCTGAGTTAAATACAATAAATGGGGCATTGCCACCTAATTCCAATGATATGCGTTTAATTCCATCAGACGAATTTCGAAATAGCAATTTCCCTACTTCTGTTGATCCTGTGAACGATATACCTTTTACATCTGGACTTTTGCAAAACAAGTCGCCTATTGGAGGTGCTTTATTTGTTGTAACAATATTTATAACGCCGGCTGGAAAACCGGCTTGCTCTGCAAGTTTAACAAGGGCTAAAGCTGTTAGCGGTGTGTCCTCCGCCGGTTTGATAACTATAGTGCAACCTATTAAAAAAATGAGATGAAAATAGTTATTTTAGTACATTCGTATTTATTTTAAAAATTTTATCATGCCGAAACTAAATTAAAATACATATTTCGCGTTTACACTTTCGCTAAGTGTTTGGCCAAAAATTTGGGGTGTGCGTTATGATGTTATAACACAAATGGAGGGACCTACAATTTTACGCCCCCTCTGGACGGCAAACGGGTTTTCAAGGCAGAAATACGTTCTGAGGTTTGCCATTGCCTGCAGAGGCGACCGCTGCTAGAAAAACCCTTTTATTTTATATGCCGCTCGGACCAGCAATCGAACCCAGGCTCTACAGAGTAGAAGTACGCACCTCTAACCACTCTGATATAGGGACCTAAAACTTCAACCGTACATACACTATTAACACTAGAAATACCAAAGCGGTTAAATGACCGCAATCACATTTTTGATTGAACATATTACTAGAACTATTGCATTAGCATCGCTAACGTTTCATGACTTTTAATAATCCGACTTTGTTACGTTGTTCTGATATATTTATAATGATATATAAAAATGATTAATTATGTACCTTGAAAGGCCATGGCCGTGAATGCACGTGTGGTAAGTTGGACGAAAATTTTGGTGTTTTCCCTTCCACCAAAAAATTTCGCCTTTTCATTGCCCCTTTCTCTTTCGCGATTACAAAATAAAGGGAAACGGTGAGAAAAGTTTGTGTTCGTTTCTTAAAATGGCATTCTTGTAAGGCAAGAAAAGGCACATTCTCTGTCCTTAGAAGCTTTGTCAGGGGAAACGGTTGCCCTGCAAATCAGATGGTTGCTTAAACCGACAATTTTATGGAAGCTAGGCAAGGACCAGAAGGCAAAAACATGCCCTTTTAGAGGATGGAGTATAACATCAAACACATTTTGCACCGTGGAAGGGCTTTATTTTTTGGAACAATCGAAATCACAATTATTTTTCAGCATTTATACATGAATTTTGTATGTTACTTTAATGAGTAAAACAAAAATATGAAATCATTAATTCTGATATGCTTATAATGATATCATACCTTGAAAGACCGCGGTTGTCATTTGATCGCAATGCTTACATTTTATTAAAAGCATGGGTGGGTAGTTGAATGAAAATTATTTTTCTACACTCATTCATTATTTTTGTATGTTACTTAAATTTAACAATGAATAAAACCAAAATATTAAAACATTCGCATAAAGCATTGATTAAACGTCTTAGGCCCAATTTCAGATGGCATACTTAAGTAGAGATTGTTAATTAACTTCCACTATTTATTTTCAGATCAAACATTAAATCTGCACTTAAATAGCCAATATTGGCTACAAGGCGGATTTATACAAAGAGGCGAATTTAGATTTTCGTCGCGGTCCTTCTAAATGTCAAAATGATGTGCTATTTAAAAATGACATATGCAACCCTGAGTATGTACCAAACAACCAAGATTGATTGGCAGGTTGTTTAATTAATTTCTCTAAATCCCACCAAAAAACAGTCAGGTGTCCAGCACAAAATTTAAAGAAACAAGCAAATGCAAAAACAATTTCAAGGAACAGGCAGCAGTGCTCTCAATTGTTTGGCATATTTAAACAAAGTTGATCTGAAACCCAACAAAAGCTAAATGGCATTTAAACAACAATCCACATTTAAACTTAAGTGCCGTTTAAATATTCATTTGAAATTGGCCCTTAGTACGTCACCGCTCTTGGTCTTTCTAGGTAGTTCTAAGTTTCGTCTATCTGGTCCGAATAGTCGCCCCATTTCGCTTTGGCGTTTGCTTCGCGTTGACAGCTGAGATAAATAAATGCATTTATATGAATCAAATAATCTTTTTGCATGCGCTGAAACCAGTTGATGCCACCGGTGTTGCCGCGAATAATTTTTAGTGGTAGCCAAATGCTTTTAAAAAAAGGGCTAAAAATAAAAAAAAAAATCGTTGTGGCCAAAAATGGTAGCTACTTTTTAATTTGCTAATATGCATGCATGCATACATAGATTCCCTTCAAGACCAATGCTTTGATGGTATTCACGGGAAAGTTTATGTAGGTGCATTTACATATTTTACACTTTTAACATAAATGTCAAGGCAGATATTTTAAGATACACTTCTTAACAAACAAATTCTTTTAAGTTATTATGAATAGATAAAAGAGACATCTTCTTTGAATTCAGTACTTAAACTTGACATTTCAAGTGCTTATCAAAACTTTATACATGTTAACTAACGGGTGATTTTTTTGAGGTTAGGATTTTCATGCATTAGTATTTGACAGATCACGTGGGATTTCAGACATGGTGTCAAAGAGAAAGATGCTCAGTATGCTTTGACATTTCATCATGAATAGACTTACTAACGAGCAACGCTTGCAAATCATTGAATTTTATTACCTAGAAAAGTTGGCAGAAAATCCGCTTTTTTATCGACAAATTTTGTTCAGCGATGAGGCTCA
>NW_023458568.1:1560447-1565192 GCF_013731165.1 Rhagoletis pomonella | reverse complement strand
TTTTTTTTAAAAAAAAGTTATCAAGCTCTTAAAAAATCACCCGTTAGATTGGCCATTTATCTTAAAATTATAAAATTTTAATTATTTGTTTATACAAATACAGTTTGACAAAAACCGTATAAATCCAAGGTTTAATCTTTGCGCAACATTAACAAAATCAACAAACTTTCGTAAAGCTTTTTAATTAGATTTGATATAAATACATATTTTGAGTATGCAGTTTTGTAGCCCGATCAATTCAAATAAAGCGCAAGTTTAAAATATATCGCCGCGACTTATCGTTGATTTTTAATATATTTTTTTTTTTTGATGAAGGCGGTTCTCATTTTCTTCATATTTCATATTTATTTAAGAAATGAGGCTGTATCTATAAGACTTTTGAGTGTTTTATAATACATCAACAGTTTGTAAAATTCAATGTTTGCACAAAGTAAACTTAAAACTAAACTATTTTTAATTAAAATTAAAATTAAGACTTAAAAATTAAGGCCAGATATAATAAAAGGTCAGGCATATAAATGTAAATACGAACATACAAAATTTGGTTTAATAGTAGAAGTGACAGAGACAGAGAAATGATAACAGTTTAATCGCAACCACATTCCTTGTGCAGATTTAAAGTAATTATGCAATACCTTTCTGAAATTACTCCGATTCATCGCTGCTTTTACGGATTCAGGAACTGAGTTCCAGAGCCTTACAGCATTAATGAAGAACAGCCTAGCTGAAGACAAGTAGGAATATTTGGGGACAATCAGACTTTGATTTCTATTAGACCTTGTTGATTTTAATTTTTCAAAAAGGTATTTTGGAGTTTTGAATTCTATAAGCTTATACATAAATATACAATTTCTAGCCGCTAGGTATTCAAAAATGCTGCATTCTAGAATTTTGTTTTTCCACATAGAAACGTGGTCATATCTTTTGAGGCCGTAAACGTAACGTGTAACGTAATTAAACGCAATATCAATTTTGTGAAACGAAATAGAGTCAAACTTGCTATACACTAGCCCACAGTACGTGATCTGCGGCACTATAAGCTGAATAGCTAACTTTCTTCTTGTATCTAAGGGTGTAAACGACGCTGACATTCTTAATCTACGTAAAACAGCATACACGTTACTTACCACATTATTCACATGGTCAGAACAGCTCAACATAGAATTAACAACAAACCCTAAATTTCTTATCTTGTCAGTCATAATCAGGACGCTATTACCAACAAACAGTTTCGGAATATCTTCCACATGTACTACACGTTTACTAATGGGCAACACATACGACTTTGCAGCATTTAAGCAAAGACAATTATCGAGGGCTCAGTGTGAAATTGCAGACAGGTCACTATTAATTTTAAAACACAAATCTTCAACAAGACCAATTTGACTGGACAAGTACAATTGAATGTCGTCAGCGTAAGCATGGACATTGACATGGTGGCACACAGAGAATACATCATTCACAAAAAGACTGAACAAATGAGGGCCAAGGACAGAACCTTGCGGCACATCCGAGCCAACAAGTCTAGATGTGGAGGAGCCAGTCTTGCACATTACCTTTTGAGTTCTTCCTGCAAGGTAGCTGATCATAAGTTTAACAGAGCTATCAGAAAAACCAAAGTGGTATTTAAGTTTTTTGCAAAGCAGGTCATGTGATTCACCAAGTCAAATGCCTTAGAAAAATCCAGAAGGCAAAGAAGAGATAGGTTACCATTGTCAAACAGTATCCGTATATCGTTAAGTATTTTCAGCATAGCCGTAGAGCAGCTATGACTTGGTCTAAACCCTGACTGCAATGGCGATAATAAATTATTTTCTTGTACAAATGAAGAAATCTGCCCTGCCATCAACGACTCGCACACTTTTGAGAAGGCTGTTAAAATACTTATAGGTCTGTAGTCTCTAGGATAAGTAGCAGTGCTCCTTTTGGCTACAGTAATAATGACAGCCTTTTTCCATTCTTTTGGAAAACATGAAATTTTGAAACAGTGGTTAATGACATGAGTTAGAGTTCTCAGAATAAAAGGCAGCACAAGATTCACAAACTTCAAAGATATCCCATCCTCTCCATTGGCATTAGACTTGATACCCATCACAGATTTCAAAACTTCTGATTCACTTTGTAGGGTTTGTATTTGTGTTACTGTCGTTTATTGTACTGTGTTAATTTCAACTTTGTAATTTAAAAAAATTTTATATTTAAGTGATTTTGTAGTTCAAACATTAAAGAGAAAATTAGCTTACTTCAAATATTTTTCTTGAGCTGTAAACAACATAATTTCATTTGGAATTTTAAATTAAACCTTTTTTCAAATAAATTTATATATTAACTACAGTTGGCGATTCTGCCAGGAGCTATTACGTACTGCAAGCAAGAAATCAGCAACAAAAATATTTCACTAGGAGTTACCCGTGTGCTAACAGGATTATCGTATCAGCGTGTGAAATTCCATCCTATTGTTTTACTGGTGCAAGGAGTTCAACTGTTGAAACTGCAACAAAACTATCACTCTCAACAGCTTCAATCATCAACCACAATATGTGCAATAACTGATTTTCTCAATGTCCTCATCACAGCCAATGCAATCGAGTTCACCGCCCTACGATAAGTGAATTATGAACATTAAGAACCTGCGATATCTACTGCTGCTGCTGCATTACCTAGTGCCGATGGTTTCTTTGGCTATTGTGACAAGACATAGTCCAACTTCTTTCCGACCTCGCCGACTCACCAACAGCTAGGAGAATTCCCACAATTGCCATCACAGCTTGGTATTGCACTACCCTACATCATTATTATCACTATCAGCCGAAGATGTAAAAGCAATTGAGTAGCGAAAGTGATGGTAACAACTGGCACGGTAACCAAAGGAACATACAAAGCAGCCGCAGAAATAAGCAACGTCCGGTCGCTGTTAATAGCAGCAATTTCAGTACAGAGTGGTGAGCTGTATCGTTTTGTCTAATATTTTTGAAAATTATTTTCCCCTTTAAATTAGATATATATAATATATTTTCAATGTACCGTATATTTAAACTTGTTTCGGATAAATTGTAAACACTCCTTATAGAGATTATTTTAAGTTATCATAATGTTTCGTTCACCCCCACATGATACACACACATCTACAGGGACAAATAATTTAAATGACTCGCTTATAGATTTGCAAAACAACTCTTTTCAAGAGGAGTTGGCAAATCCTTATGCTAGTGAAAATAATAATGAGGTGTATGCAACCTCAGTCAAGCTTCCACAATTTTGGACAAGTTGTCCAGAAGCTTGGTTTGTACATACAGAAATGCAATTTAACATGAAAAACATTACACAAGATACTACAAAATATGAACACACAATCACAGCTTCCGCAAGAAGTAATAGTTACAATATTAGATTTCATTTAAAATCCTCCGCATAACAACAAGTTTTCAGAATTAAAGAAAGTCTTAATTGAAAGGCATTCTTTAAGCGAAAATAAGAAATTAGATAAAATTTTGTCAGATTCAGAGATGGGTGATCGTAAACCCTCTGAATTTTATCGGTCGCTCATGTTGCTTGCAGGTTCCAATTTTAGTCAAGATATTTTAAAGAAACTTTGGCTGAGAAAATTACCAAAAAATCTTAGTGTGATATTAGCTAGTTCGAGTACCAATGATATAAATGAATTGGTGAAACTAGCTGATAATATTTGGGAAGTGATTAATAAAACCGAAATATCAGCTATGAATAGTTTTCAAAATTTTAAATCACAAGACACAATTATTGAGAATTAGCTTAGTTAAAACGACGAATCTTATGTGCGAAAATTTCCTAAACCTTTCCTTTGAATTAAATTCTATTATCAACAAATTAATCAAAATTCTAGATATAGATCATATAATAGGAATTGTTTTAGAAGTCCATATAGAGGTAGATCAAAATCTCGTGATAGTCAAAATTGGTTATGTAGATACCATTACAAATTTGGTGATAAGGCTCAGAAATGTCCACAGCCTTGTGCTTTTTCTAAAAACAAAAATTCGTTAAACTAGATCATCCGTTGTTGTGGCGGCAAACAATGGAAATTTAGATATTACCACACGTCGCCTATTTATTTTTGATAAAACAAACAAACTAAACTTTTTGATTGATAGTGGAGCAGAAATTTCCATACTTCCGGTAAAAAAATTCCCTCATACAAAACGTTCTTCAGATATAATACTTACTGCAGCCAATGGTTCAACGATTTCAACGAATGGTAAAAAGATTTTAAATATAAATTTAAGTTTAAGACGCGAGTTCGCATTTACGTTTCTCATAGCTGATATTGCGAAACCTATTATTGGTGCAGATTTTCTTAGCAAATACGGTCTCTTAATTGACATGAAATGCAAACGTTTAGTTGATCCAGTAACAAGTCTTTCGGTTAACACAGTTTCATGTGTTTGTAACAGTTCGCTTCCAAAAATTTTCGTAGTAGAGAACAAGTATACAAGATTGTTGAAGGCGTTTCCTTCTTTGATCGCTGAACCAGATTATTCGAAACCGGTTAAACATTCTACGGTTCACAGACTTTTTACTGAAGGAAATCTGCCATTCTCTAAGCCAAGGCGCTTGGATCCGATAAAATTTAAAGTAGCCAAAACTGAATTCGATTTTTTAGTGAGGACAGGGATTTGTAGACCTTCAAATTCTTGTGTAGCATCTCCACTGCATCTTGTACACAGATTTCAAAACTTCTGATTCACTTTGTAGGGTTTGTATTTGTG
>NW_023458568.1:1549376-1560347 GCF_013731165.1 Rhagoletis pomonella | reverse complement strand
TAACTTGATATTCTTAATTGCATGTGCCGAGTATTTTGTTTCATATAATATATTGTTGTTGTACAATTGTTTTTGTTTGTGCACATTGATTTTGCTCTTTTTGTCTTTTTGTCATTTCTGCTGTTTCATCTTTGTCACAGCTGTTTGCGTTGTGTTTATTAGGTGTCAAATATACAGTGCATCTAAAACTGTTCGCTAACTGATATTTACCAGCTGATTGGTTCACTGATTAATACATCGTTTTCAAAACCGTTTTTGCTTTTTTGCTTCTAAAACCTAAAAATAAATATAATTTTAAACATGTCGTGTATTTACACCAATTGCCACGTTAAAAGCGACTCCTATGTGTCATGCTGGCTCTGCGATGGGATTGCCCATATAAAATGTGCTGGTTTGAGCGGTAGAGTTTTAGACGCTATTAACGAGGGTAAGGGTCTTCGTTGGTCTTGTCAAAAATGTAGATCAACCGAAGTTGATTTATTTAAATTCTTCAGGCAGTCCAGAAATGGTTTTTCTGAGATCGGGAAGGATCTGTCGGCGCTTGTTGAGAAATTTAAGCATTACGAAAAAATGTTTAGGTCTTTCACTTGTCTCGACGACCCTCCACACTCTGAGGATAGCCGAGAAAATAAAGGTGGGCATGCTATTAGTCCACCTAAAAAGACAGCCACGGATTCTAGTAAAAAAAATCCTCCATCCCAGTCCTTAGAACTTATTAATTTATCTTCTCCATGCCCTCAGGCATTGGAGCCTCCGATTTCTAAAGCCATATCCACTAGGTCTACTTCTAAAAATAGTCAAACCGTTGATTTAACAGTGTTGCCATCAACATCTCAAACTCCACTGTCTAACTTAGTTCCTCCGAATAATTCGGAGCCCCGCACATCAGACATCATTACCAAAAAGTTGGTTGTAATTCCTCCGAGAAGATCAATCTTTGTCTCTAGATTTGCTAAAGATACTTCTTCGGATGATATAAAGTCATACATATCGACTAAAATTAGAACTAAAGATGTATTTATTCGTAAATTTAATTTCAAATACGATCGCGATATTTCATCTTTTAAAATTGATGTAGCTTCCGAAGATTTTGATTCACTACTAAATAGTTCATTTTGGCCGACCGGGGCGTTTGTTCGCGAGTTTGAGTATAAACCTAATAAAAGTAATAATAACGTAGCTAAAATTTCTAATCTTAATTCGGATTCAAAAAACTAACTCGCAAGTCTAATTTAAGTATTTACTATCAAAACGTTAGAGGTTTGAATACCAAATTAACTGACTTATATTTAAAAGGTTTTGACTGCAATTATAATATTATTTCCTTGACCGAAACATGGCTCAAACCTCATATTTTTAATTCCGAAATTCTTCCAAATGAATATCAAATATACAGGAGTGACCGCGTGGGCAGAATCGGCGGTGGTGTTCTTTTTGCGGTGCATTCATCGATACCATCTGAGGAAGTTAGTCTTCCTGTCATTGAATATACCGAATTTAAATGTATACGTGTACAGGCTGGAAAGACTTATATTTATTTAGCTCTTTGCTACATCCCTCCTAATTCTGCCGTATCGGTATATATGCAGCTAGTTTCTTTACTTGAGACCGTAAATGCAATGCTTACGGCATCCGATTCTATGATTGTTTTGGGCGATTTAAATCTGCCACATATTTCATGGAACATCATTGACACCGATGTTGTACCAGTTTCATCTAGAGATAGTTACAATGTATTTCTGGAGGAAATGGCTGAACTTTGCCTCAAACAAATAAATATATGTCCAAATAAGTTTGGAAAGGTCTTGGATCTCGTTTACGTTGATGATGTTCCGAAGGCCTCTATTAATCGGTGTGATCCCCTAGTTTTGCCGGAAGATGCATACCATCCTGCTCTTGAGTTAAGCTACGAAATCATAAATGAAATACATAATAATAAGTCAAGTTCAAGTACTAGATATGTTTTTGCGAAAGCAAATTTCAGGAAAATTAACAAAGAACTTTCAAAGTTATCTTGGCCAATATATAGAGATGACGTGGAGCGTAGCGTTGAGCACTTTAATGATACTGTTTTCAATTTGTTTCGAAAGTATGTGCCAATACGTAATATTGTTCATGAAGAACCAATACAATTATGGTTCACTAAAGAGCTTAAAAAATTGAAAAATAAAAAGTCGCACTCTTTTAAACTGTATAAAAGAACGGGCTTACACAGTGATTACCTAAGGTACTCAGTTTTGCGGCATAGCTACTTTGCATTAAATAAGAAATGTTATAATTCATATTTATGTAAAATTAAGAAGAATTTAATTAACGATCCTAAATCATTTTATGGTTTCGTAAATTCAAAGCGTAAGGCACATGGTTTTCCGTCCGCTATGCATTATCGCAACACTGTATCTAGCGACAGCCAACTCATTGCCAACATGTTTGCTCGGTTCTTTAGGTCCAATTATTCTGTAGACTTCCCCTATAAGTGGAGACTATCCGTACGAGCTTTGTCCAATCAACTCTGCTTATATTCCAGTAATATCTTCCGATGAAGTTTTACACTCTTTAAAAACCTTAAAAGCGTCATTTAGGCCTGGACCTGATCATATTCCGACCTGTTTTCTTAAAAACTGCGCTGAGAACATCTGCGAGCCTTTAACAACTCTATTCAACTTGTCACTTAAACATGGCGTTTTTCCGTCATCCTGGAAGGAGTCTTTCATAATACCACTTCACAAAAACGGCAGCAGGTCGTCTATAGAAAACTATCGAGGCATAGCGAAACTCTCCGCTATCCCCAAATTATTCGAAGCAATTATTGTTAACCAGCTGACATATTCTATATCTTCTTCAATTACACAATCTCAACACGGGTTTTCTAAAGGAAAATCTACTATGACTAATTTATTGGAGTTTACAACTCATGTCTCAAACGGTTTTAGAGAAAATGCTCATACCGACGTAATTTACACCGATTTCAGTAAAGCTTTTGACAAAGTATGTCACTCGTTACTCATCCGTAAACTCGACCTAATCGGCTTTCAGCCCAGTCTTCTTCAATGGATCTCATCTTACCTCTCTGATAGAACACAAAGAGTTATTGTTAATAATTGTTCTTCCAACATCATTAAAGTTTCTTCAGGAGTTCCTCAGGGAAGCCACCTTGGTCCGATTCTGTTCCTGATATTCATTAATGATATTTCTTCTATAATAAAACATTCAAAAATTTTAATGTATGCCGATGATGTGAAACTTTTTAAAACATTGTCCTCTATCGAAGAAAGGTCTTTGTTACAAGCGGATCTGAACAACGTGGTTAGTTGGTGTAATACAAACTATATGCCACTAAACCTTCAAAAATGTAAAGTTATGTGTTTCTCTCGGAGGGCTGTTCAACCAGCTGTTTATTCAATATCAAATTATAATCTGGAGCAGGTATCCAATTTTGTCGATCTTGGTATCACAATGGATTCCAAACTGAATTTCAACCATCATATTAATGTTACAGTCAATAAAGCCAAAGGCGTTTTTGCATTTGTAAGGCGATGGTCAAAAGAGTTCAAAGATCCTTATGTTACAAAAGCTCTTTTTACCAGTTTAGTTAGACCTATACTAGAATACGGATCTATTGTTTGGAATCCCCGCTACCAAGTTCATTCAGAAAGGATTGAATCAATTCAAAAACAATTCTTGCTTTTTGCATTGCGTAATTTTAACTGGGATTCAGATTACAATCTCCCCCCTTACACAAGTCGTCTAAAGCTCATAAATTTGCCTACACTCGCAAGTCGTAGAGAAATGCTGGGTATAATATTTATCGTAAAATTAATGACAGGCTTGATTAATAGCCCGGCCCTCCTGGCTGAGGTAAATTTTAATGTTCCTTCTCGAATGTCAAGACACTTTCGACCTCTATTTTTAAAGCCATGCAAAACTAATTTTGAACTAAACGAATCATTCCGTGGTTTATGTCAAGATTTTAACTGTCATTCCAGCACGTTTGACGTATCGGACTCGATTTTTACTATAAAGAAAACTATTATTTCCACTCTCAATAATTGAAATACTATCTTTAGCATATCCAATCAGCTGATGAATTTGATTCTGTAGCTGAATAGTTTTAGATCTCGACACTTAACAAACTACTGTTTCCACTACTCGGCACGAAAAAACTAAAAAAAAAAAAAAAACCAAAAGGTTCCGTACGTCAGGCGGACTGCGCCCCTCGTGTCGGTTGGGCGGGAATGGAGGGTAAAAAGCCGTTGGGATTAATTAAATTAAATAAAATTGGCTTCTACCTGTTTTTATTGTACCATGACTTCCACCCATTATCAACAAAACACTTAGGGTGAAAATTACAAAGATCGGGTCACTATAACCTATAGCTCCCATACAACTGAGTGTTCAGATATAAGATTTTTCGTTATCAATCCTCCATTTAAGTAGCTGGGAACATGAAATTTTGCACTGTTGTTACTCATTATCAAAAGATTTTTATTCCATAACTTCTACATTTATGCAGCTAGGAACATGAAAATTGGCACCGTTTACACTCATTACTAACAAAATACTTACAGCGAAAATAACAAAGATCAGGTCACTATAATATATATATCCCATACAACTGATTGTTCAGTTATGAGAATTTTCGTTATAACTCCTCCATTTATGCGGCTAGGAATATGAAATTTTGCGAATACTTCCACCCATTATCAACAGAATACTTACAGTGAAAATAACAAAGATCGGGTCATTTTACATTTAGCTCCTATACAACTGATTATTCAGATATGCGATTTTTTGATATAACTCCTCCATCTATGCAGCTGCGAACATGAAATTTCGCAATATTTCGACCCATTATCAAAAAAATACTTACATTGAAAATGGCGAAGAGCCTCCATACAACTGATTGTTGAGATATGATATTCTTTGTTATAACTTCTCCATATATGCAGCTAGAAACATGAAATTTCGCACTCTTTTCACTCATTATCAACAGAAAGTTTACAGTAAAATTAACAAAGATAGGATCACTGTCGGGGCCGTAGCCAGGATTTTGTTTCGGGGATAATCGCATGAGGCTATTGCCTGAAAATTTTAAAATGTACTAAGTGGCATTGTGCTACTATGATAGTACGGCCGAGTAATCATAGTCAACTTATGTACAGTAGTCGAAAAAATTATAGCCGTACCAAAGTTTCACAAATTTTAAAATATTAGTTTTGTTATTATTTAATTTTGGTTAGTTTTTATAGTTCGTTCTTTAACAACATCCGTGTAAATACAAGTTTAAGGGCTGTGTCTTCAGATTGAGTATTTGCCAAAATTTGGTGTTAATCGTATCCCAATTGTGCGAATACCCAAAAATGTTTCTTTATTCCAATCACGAAAATTAATTTGTTGAAAGTTTTCAATAGAACAGCGCTGTATTGTACCAATCTTTTGACTACAAAAAAAAATTGTCACAATTTTTATTTTTTTTTGTACCACTATATATTAAGACAAATGATAACATTTTTTGTGCGAAATTAAAGCTGCTAAAATATTGCATTATTTTAATGTAAAAATATGGCAAACGTTAAAAAGAGTGTAAAATGTGAAAACATTACTTGGCTTTCGTAAAACAGATTCTTCGGCTTTTTTGTACGTTCAAATTATGAGTATATGTGTACTCAAAAACATTGTCCAATTATCTTGGCTTTGACACAAGTTATCTTCAACCCCCTCCTCCTTAAAATGAGCTACATAACAAAATAAGTGTGGTCACAGTACATAAATGGTTTCTTCTGGAAATTCCTAAATTAAAAAAAGATAAATATTTACTACATTTCTCGCAGATATGCCTTGAGGAGAGATGTCTAAACCAGTTAGTCGTCATAAAACACTTCGTTCTCACTTGAGGTTTCAGTATTCCCAAATTCCCCACCGATGTTATTTATATTCAGAATGCAAATGCTGCTTTGTGAAACATTTACCAAAAATCGTTGGTAACTTCCTGAAAAGAATACGAATGTTTTTGAAAGCACTATTCACTTTGAGTAAAAAATTTCGAAATTTCAATCCATAAATTCTCTCAAGGATTTGCCTTTTTGCGAAGGCTGCTCATCAATGGTCTTTGCGAATCGGTGCAAGTGCCTTTGTAACATGGCCATGGCTACACTACAGGAGATGAAATGTAATCCAAATTGAGGCTGCTATTTTTCAGAATACCTACAAATAATAATTCAAAGTCTACTGAGAAAATCGTCAAAATCTATGCTGTGTAAGCTTTAACTCTTATACCACTGATTGTTCAGATACTAGTTTTTCCGATATATCTCCTTTATGTAGGAAGCTAAATTGCGTTGCCGGCTTACATATCGATCATTTAAATTGGTGCTATATAAGGTATATCTTCGATACCTCTGATTGTTTAGATATGATTTTTAATATTTGTATCTCCTCTATCTATGTATGCTGTGAATATATAAATTTTTTCAAATGCAGTAATCTGTTAAAATAAAATTTTCAGATGTTCTTGAAAGGTATGAATGAGCCTTCGGCATAGCCGAAGACAGCGCTGCTCTTGCTTGTTTATTTGATATTGTTCACACGAAATTACGAACACAGCCATTCCCTTAATTCTGTGCACTTGACAAATTGTCAAGCTTGACTATTCGTCAATAAATTTACGCCTAAACTATGCTGAAAAAATTTAATTTTAGGCACTTTAAAAATGCATAACAAGTTTAGCAAATACAGAGAAATCTTAGAGGCATAGTTTTAGGCGCAAATTTATTGACAAATAGTCAAGGTTTATTATTTGTCAAGTGCACAGAATTTGGGGATATAATTTACAAATGCAAAGCCTCTTAAACGTATACAACTTTCTTTGAAATATCATTGTCATTGTTAAATTTTTTGTAGCAAAAGCACTTCAGCTTAGGGTCACGTAATTATCGATATAGTACTCATTTAAAGTATTGCTGTAAAAATATCAGGTACCCATTAATATCGTAATAAAAAGACTCGATATTCCAAATATCGATACAAAATTCAAAAAATGAAATCTGAATATTGGTCCCTTTTTATTATAAAGAATTAACACTTTGCACATTAATAAGTACATCACTGTAGGCGCGCCACATTCCAATCTGAGCTAGTACACATTTCTGCGCTTTAAAGCGAAAATATATCTAACTGCTTTACATATAAATCCCAAAGTAAGTAAGAAACCTATTGTACGACATAGATTTGCAAGAAATGGAACCCTAGATAAAGCTAAAATTCATGTTTTATTTGCGTTAAAAAAATGTTTAAAACAATATTAACAACAAAACTTTCAATAAAAATTTTAGTAAGGTAACGTTACGTCAAATACTTCGGCTGATAAAAAAAGCTGGACAGATTTTTACATTTTGGAATTTGGAAAATTAACCTTAAATATTTCAAATATTACTACATAAAGTTGTATACAAATAGTCTTCCCAATTCCCAGAGTTTTTAGATTTTAACGTTTTCATTTCATTTTCTAACATTTAGTCATACAAATGTCATGCCACGCCAGATTGGAAATGCCCAATATCATGATACAAAAAAGAAGGTAGTATCAATAAACAACCTTTTGATTAAAAAGGAGATTTTTGACAATTGCTCAATTGTAAAAGCTTCGAAGCGGCGTTACCCAATTTAGTTTGGTAGAGGGGATTTTATATCCTAAATTTGGGAGTATAAATAAAATAGTTGTATTAACATTTACCTTTTAAAAATAATTAATATCTTTTATTAAAAACGTTTAAATTTTACATTAAATTCGATAACTACTTGCCAAAATCTTTATTTTGACATTAATAAAATTTTAGTGAACATATTTTAAAATTTTTTAGTGTCATTATGTCATCTGACTCCAGGACTATTATAGTTTTCTATATTGGATACGTTTATTTCTGATATATTTCAGACACTGAAATTACAATTTCGATATTGTCTTTGTCCATGTCTTTCAAGTAACTTGAAAACGGAATTTACTTTGGGACCCATGGGCCTCATGACTTTCAGAGAAGTGAGTATTATCTAATTCTAGTATATTTCAACAAATACAAATATATTTTACTGTTCAATATTGGAGGGCGTGTAAAACAAAATCGATGATTTATTGTTAGTATGAAAACTAGAAACACAATTATCAACTTATTAAGCATTAGACCTCTTCGCTTTCAAAAACAAAAGGGGAAATATTCGGTTATTTGTTCAATGGTTTTTGGGTGGCAAGCGGAGACGGACCCATTCAAAAATTGGGTAACATTAGAATTTTGACAGAGAAAATGTAAGTCCAACTCCGGCTACGCTGACCACAGTATTTGTTTAAAAAAAGGTCCATACATATTTCAAGCCGAATTCATGCATAAATTTGTATCTGAAAGTTAGAAATCTTTATTTTAAACTAACGTGTAATTGTTTGACCACACGTGTGTATCAAATTTTTTGCTTCGGGTTAAGCATTGGACACATTAACCCAAAATCATTGTACAAGTAACCGAGCCGTAGCCAACAAATCTCGATTCTAAGAACAAAATGTTTGTAAATAACCAAAAAATTAATAACAAAATTTGGAGGGTTTTAGATATTGGGTATGGTAGCACGAAATGTCACAATCTACTTAATTGTCAGGTTGTTAATATGGCGACGAAAAAGTGTATCATGGCAGTAGAGAAAACGGGGCACCCCCATTAATTTTTTTCTTTTTGATATTTGTAAAATGTATCTATACCAACTTTCAACTGTGAAACTGGCAAAAATATTGGTGTTTTTTATAAAAAGCTACTGTTGCCATGACAACTGTAGCTTGTGATATTATAATCAGTGTTGCCAACTTTTGATTTTCAAAAAGCACCAAAAACTTGGAAAAAATATTTATATATTTAGTCTACTGAACAGTTAAATTCTTACAGACTAAGGACAGATGCTTAATTAAAAATTCTAAAGAGATTAAGTTTAAAATTAGAAAAGGAAGTATTACCAAACTAAAAGCACCAAATTTTTTTTAATCAAAGGATGCTTTTTTCATAACAGTTTGTATTTAATAAAAGCAAAAAATTGACAATATTTACAAGAATACAAAACGTCCTTTATCTGACATTACGATACATATTTTTATTAGTTCATGAAAAAGTCAAATTTTTAAGCAGGTGGCAATCCCCTAAATATAGTTTAGAAATAAAACCTTTTCAAACTTATTTCGCCTGACACCAATAATTAATTCATTTACCTAATTAAATAATTTGAATTTAATTTTTAAACGGGTGACAACTCTCTTTAAACACCTCAAAACTATTCTTAGTATTCAAAACTAAGGTTTCATAACACTCTTTCGTTTGATATATTTTCATATTTCAATGTGAACTAAAATCCACATTTCAAGCAGGTGGCAACCCTCTTCAAAATATTTTCAAACTTCTACTTTCTGAAACCCCTTTCTTTTGGCACCCATATGGTGATACATTTTTCTCTTACCTAATTCCCTTAACTCAAATTGAATTTGATTTTTTAAATGTGCGGCAACCCTCCAACAGTTAAGTTAAGAAACAAAGCTTTTCAAAACCATCCAAAGTTGATTTATTTTTTTTAAATAATTTAAATATAATTTTTTATAAAGTGGTAACTCTTTTCATAAAAGTTAAATCTTATTGCACAAATGCAGTCTAAGCCTTTAGCTTTGACACCTCATCTTAAAAATTGAGCGAACGGTGCGGATATAACGGCGTCGATTAATAAATAATTTGAGTTTAATTGTTGAACAGGGCCCAATTGCACCAATGACTTATCATTTATCACTTTACAACTTTTAGATAAGCCTTTTTATTGAAAAGTAAAGTTGATAAGTGTTGCACTTTTTACTTATCATAAAAAACTTATCAATTTAAAAAAAAATTAATAACTGGCATGTTTTTTGGATAAGTCGATTTGATAACCATTGCACAGCCAATTTCTCTTGCTTTTCAAATAGAGAACTTTTCCAATAATGTGCTTAGCTAAAATGATTACCGTTTCTCAATGGAAAACGAAAGCTTAGCAAACCCATGTGCGATTTGATAAACATTTTCAATTTATCTTTTTTTTCTTACTATGTCGCGCGCACAAAGCACAGCCAATATATTAGCTGTCTTAAAATTTATTAAGGAAAAAAGCAAGTCCGTATTGACTATGTATGTTTACATAAATAATTACATTTTTCTAAATTAAGGATTATTTATTTGGATCTTTCCAAAATAACTCAGTAACAAAAACACAAAAACCACATTGCATTAATTAAATGATTTCCGTACCGGTTAACAAATCATAGTTCCATCAATGCTCCCTGCGTCTTAAGGAAATTCACCAATGTTGAAAAATTTTGTGGCAATATTTTTCGTAAATTCCCGCCAACAAATAGTTTCATCCATCAATTTGTTTATCAGGGCATTTGCCACTCGATGGATTATTGTACATAACGCTAATTTGTGAACCCCATGCATTTGACCAATTCCATGATGTTGGCTACCATTACCTAATTAGTGCAGAGTCAATAATAATTGCTGTAGCGGACTTAAGCCATTATTACACCCACTGTTATATTGTAGGTCCGCTCCAATTTTTAATAAAATTTCTTCAATTTGGCTACGAGATAGCCGAAATTTTTCTACTACATCAAAATCTATACTGTAGCTGATTTTTTGCAAAATATCAAAATTTATTAGCATTTCGGTGCACCAAAAATTTTTATTTATCACTTATCATCTTTCATTTTGCTACCTTTAGCATTATTTTGCTAAAAGTATTTTTACCTATCATACAAGTGATAAGGTACATTTATTCAGTCTGAATGAATTTATTTATTTATTTATTGTAAAAGGATAATACAATTATACCTTAACAATCTAAAAATTAAGCTCTAACACGTGATTCGATACATTATTGACACAAAAAATGCTTCGATTCGAACTATTAAATTTATTACAG
>NW_023458568.1:1546535-1549276 GCF_013731165.1 Rhagoletis pomonella | reverse complement strand
GAAACAAAATATCGTATCGATACCGTATCGCAACTTTTGATATCGATATAAAATAAACGATATTCTCAACAACGATATTGATACATTGAATATCGTATCGGTATCGCACATCCCTACACTCGATGGATTACTGTACATACCGCTAATGTGAACCCCATGCATTTGACCAATCCAATTTTTAATAAAATTTCTTCAATTTAGCCACTACATCAATATCTAAACTGTAGCTGATTTTTTATTTTATGACACGCCTTTTATTATTTGCGGATTTTCCTCCTGTAATAAATTTAATAGTTCGAATCGAAGCATTTTTTGCGTCAATATTGTATCGAATCACGTGTTAGAGCTTAATTTTTAGATTGTTAAGGTATAATTGTATTATCCTTTTACAATAAATAAATTCATTCAGACTGAATAAATGTACCTTATCACTTGTATGATAGGTAAAAATACTTTTAGCAAAATAATGCTAAAGGTAGCAAAATGAAAGATGATAAGTGATAAATAAAAATTTTTGGTGCACCGAAATGCTAATAAATTTTGATATTTTGCATAACTTAATCCGCTAAAGCCTTTCGCTAAGCATTTCAAATTTCGGTGCAACGTTTATCTATGATTGGGAGTGATATTTTACTTATCAATACTCATTTGAGTGACTTTTCCTTATCATGTTGGTGAAACACAAAACTTTACGCAAGTTCGATAATTTGCTAAAATGCTAATGATAATTCGTTGGTGCAATAGGGCCCTGGTCACACTAAACTTAAGAGCTAGTTCCCTGAAGGGAAAGCTACTAGTTGTGAACTGGAATTCTACCGGTTTGCGTTTCAGCCCAACTAGTTCACGTTCTATCCTTTTTCAATGTTAGCGACTGGTATTTTTAACATTGCGATTTCCTACGAGATGTCAATTGTCAGGCTATGCATCAGCATCTACTAGTATAAGTACTAGTAGCATCATACCAGTTGATGAGATAGTCTGCCAAATCATGCCCCGTGAAAAGCAAAGTGTGCTTTTTGCTCGCGACGCTCCTGCAGTCACAATGGCCGACAGAGCAAAGCACTCGCGTGGTGAGCCTGAGGTCCTAGGTTCAAATCCTGGCGCAGGGAGAGTTTTTTTATTTTTTATAAATTTATTTTTTTGTTTAGGCAGTTTATTGTAATTTTTAAATTTAATAAAAAAAAATATTTTTGTTTAATTTTTTCGTTTTTATAGCACAAGCATTTCTTCCTAAGTATTTTTTTGCAATGCAATTAGATTATCAAATTTGTTATTTATTTATAAATTGAATAAATTATTGTTACTTACATTTATTTAACTTTAAAAATCTTAACCACCTCCAAGCGGCCTCGAACCTGCAATTTCAGAACCAGAACCAGTAGTCTTCACGTGACGCCACAGCCGACATTTGTAAGAAAAGCAATTATAATTGCGTTTTATTTGGCAATTCAAAGGCAGATGTCGCTGATCGCCTAAGTTCTTCGAAATTGTCGAACTGGTAGGCACATACTACTTAATGAACTAGTATTTTTTCTAACTGGGTTGGCTTTTCACTGCAGGGTTGCTTTGATACCAGTGCTTTTTCTTGCACTCAACCATATTAGGTCAATTAGCCTAGAATCCAGAAGTTTAACAAACACAGTTCATTGCCTAATAAATGCCATATAAACCTAAACGTAAAATTTTTTAGAACACTGAAAAAATCATCAAAATATCAAACTTTTTTTCGGAATTGTTTATAGCCCATTCAGTTTTAGAGTAATAATGTGCAAGTTTCAAGTGGCTACAAATTACCGTTGATTTTTTAGAATTTTGTTTACTGAACGTGTAGCGGGAGCACTTAAAAGGGGAAAATCATAAGTAAAATGGTAAATGGGGTACGAAAAATTTAGGTACCTAGGCGGGTTTGGTAAATAAGGAGGGATTTTCTTCAGATTATATTAAAATATTCAAGGTGCCCAGAAATGTTGGTTACTTAACCGGGTTAGGTACTTAAGCGGGGGAGTTCTTAAGCGGGTTCCACTGTATGTACATTTACGTATTTAGAGAAAGAAATCATATGTCATCATGTACTTCGTTGATTATATACATAAAATATCTGGTCTAAATCCGTTCAGTAGCGTGGTTAAAATATCTCGCCCTTCCTTTATACTATATATAGAAGATAGCATTTTTAAATACGTGGCAACCCTACTCGAAAAACTAAGAGTTTTTGTACATGCGAAGGCCATGCACTTTCATCCGGTATCTCATTTTTTTATCCAACGGAATGTGAAGATCTTATCGTTTTTAAACAGTTGGCAACCCTACTCAGAAAAATAATATATTATTACACATCCAGAGGCTAAGTATTTTCATTTGACAGTGACGGTGCAGAACTGACGCCTACGCTTATTAGAATTGAATATATTAATTTTCTTAACAGGTGGTAATCCTATTAAAATTCTAAATTAAAAAAGTCACTTTCCTATCGATACATATATTAGAGAAAATCTCGTCAAAATCCGTTCATTAGTTTTCGAGATTACCGCGTACAAAGAATCTCGAATTTCCTTTATACTATGTATAGATGTAGGTATATGTATGCCGTTTCAATTAAAATGGTGGAAATTATTTTACTATTTTAATTTCAGTATTTCAAGGATATGTTTGAGACCAATTGTAGATTCACATGGGAGTTCAAGTTGAGAACTAACTTTTTCTCAACTTCAGAAACAGTCATATTTTCATACAAATAAAAG
>NW_023458568.1:1545294-1546435 GCF_013731165.1 Rhagoletis pomonella | reverse complement strand
AAAAAAACAAGAAAAAAATTATTACTTGGTCCGTCCGGGATTTGAACCAACCCTGCAGGGAAAGCTACTAGTTGTGAACTGGAATTCTACCGGTTTGCGTTTCAGCCCAACTAGTTCACGTTCTATCCTTTTTCAATGTTAGCGACTGGTATTTTTAACATTGCGATGTCCTACGAGATGTCAATTGTCAGGCTATGCATCAGCATCTACTAGTATAAGTACTAGTAGCATCATACCAGTTGATGAGATAGTCTGCCAAATCATGCCCCGTGAAAAGCATAAGTGTGCTTTTTTGCTCGCGACGCTCCTGCAGTCACAATGGCCGACAGAGCAAAGCACTCGCGTGGTGAGCCTGAGGTCCCAGGTTCAAATCCTGGCGCAGGGAGAGTTTTTTTATTTTATTTTTATTTTTTATAAATTTATTTTTTTGTTTATTTTAATTTTTAAATTTAATAAAAAAAAATATTTTTGTTTAATTTTTTCGTTTTTATAGCACAAGCATTTCTTCCTAAGTGTTTTTTTGCAATGCAATTAGATTATCAAATTTGTTATTTATAAATTAAATAAATTATTGTTACTTACATTTATTTAACTTTAAAAATCTTAACCACCTCCAAGCGGCCTCGAACCTGCAATTTCAGAACCAGAACCAGTAGTCTTCACGTGACGCCACAGCCGACATTTGTAAGAAAAGCAATTATAATTGCGTTTTATTTGGCAATTCAAAGGCAGATGTCGCTGATCGCCTAAGTTCTTCGAAATTGTCGAACTGGTAGGCACATACTACTTAATGAACTAGTATTTTTTCTAACTGGGTTGGCTTTTCACTGCAGGGAAGACAAACGGCGAGACGCCAAAAAGTTGCATCGCATCCAGCGTACACACCACGGCATATTACTGAAATGGCAATCTCTAAATCACTACATATATGAAATTTTTCATTCATCCAAAAAGACAAACGCATAAATATGTGTGCATTTATAAATGTAAATATGTGCATAAATATGTACGATTGATCTGCTTTCGTCTTCCCCTCGCCGCCCTCCTTCAACAAGCAAATTATTAAATTTCTGCGAATTGCCACGACGCCACCAAAATTAACCCTTGGTTGACGAAATATTTAGGTTTTCGCATAAGTTTA
>NW_023458568.1:1544012-1545194 GCF_013731165.1 Rhagoletis pomonella | reverse complement strand
ATCGATATCAAAAGTTGCGATACGGTATCGATACGATATTTTGTTTCTGCTTAATTGTGAGGTTGTTAATATGGCGACGAAAAAGTGACAATGTAACTACCTTGTTTTTTGTATCATGGTTTAATGTTTTGTTTTTTATTCAGTTTATTTCAAGTATTGAAAAATTACAATGGGCAATCAAGTGATGCTTGATATTCTCAAATAATAGATATCTGCGCTGGTAGTTTTATTTTTTTTTTAAATATTTTCAAAGGGAGAATTTTGAGATAAATTGCATTTAATCTCTTAAATAAGACCAATGCCTTCCTGTAGAGAGAAACCAATGGCTTTAAATTTTTGTATCCAAGGAGAAATGCAATTGAAGTTACGTGTTAATAAAAATCAAATCTGTTTTTATGTTATTATTTGAAAACAATTATTTAGTTCGCCGAATAAAAGACACGCCCCAGAAATGGTCAAGAAAAATTTATTGGGCCAAATTTTCTTAAATTTTCATTATTCATGACTTGTGTAAGCGCAGATTAGAATGAGATCTAATTTACTAAGCTCTCGTAATTGTATCTATAATATTTCATATTTAAATTTGAGTTAATTATTTATGTTTTTTTTAAGCGAAAGCAATATAGCGTTGAAATTACAAAGCATATAAGATTTAGGGAGTTCACAAGGTGTTGTATACTGTCGTATTGTTACTAACACAGATGTAAAACTTACGACGTCTAATCTTAAATGTTTATTTATATGCATATGTATGTATGTATGTATGTATTGATAATTTTTTATTTCATTATGTTTATACATGCATATGTAAAGTGCTAACGGTCGCAGGTGCTGATTCAAGCTGATGCACCGGCGACTTTCACATTTATTGCCTTTAAAAGTATTGTAAATAATTAAATTCATTTCCAATGAGATGAAATTAGCAAAAAAAGTTCGGAAATAGTTCGGTTGATTATATTAAATTAACCATACAAGGTATATGAAAAATGCATTCGAACAGAATTTCAAGACGTCGTATTACATATGTATGTACGTACATACATTGGTACATACGTAAACTAGTACGTATAGCTAACCCAACCACGGTTGCCATATTTGGTCACTTGTCACCAAAATAGGTAACTTTTTGAGCGCCTGGTAACTTGGCAACTTTTTTTTTATTTTGGTAACTTTTGGTAAGTT
>NW_023458568.1:1531395-1543912 GCF_013731165.1 Rhagoletis pomonella | reverse complement strand
ACCCCTTCTCTGGGTCGTCGTGGTGAATGAGCTACTAGTGGAGCTGGGGAGACACGGCTATCGGGTAATTGCCTATGCAGACGATGTGGCGCTCCTAGTTAAAGGTAAATACCTGAACACTCTGTATGAACTGACCCAACGGTACGTTAACATAGTTATTAACTGGGCGGCCAAAAGTGGTCTTGCCGTAAATCCCCGCCGCTGCTCTTCCCTCGGTTGGAGGTCTGCGCTTACAGCTGTCTGACAGGGTGAAGTACTTGGGCTTGATCCTGGACAGGAAGTTGTCGTGGGTACCAAACATCGAGGAAAGGGCAAGAAAGGCATCAGTGGCCTTATATTGCAGTAGGGGAGCTATTGGTAAGAGATGGGGCATCTCCCCTGAGAGCATTGGGGGCGGCTCCTCTGCCGGGGCGTCCGTCTTCAGTCTCGAGAGGCTGTTCGGTGGGGTCGATGTCCGCGGTGAGAGCGCGGAACTAGCGCTCATGGAGGATATTCTGGAGAATGAAGATTCTGCAGATTAATCTCCAGCATTCCAAGGCGGCATCCGCCAATCTTTTGCTCCACCTTGAGCAAGGTGGCGCTGACGTGGTTCTGATACAGGAGCCATGGCTGAGCAGTAATGGTATCTCTGGAATCAGAACAAGGAACTACAAGCTGATAGCGGCGAACAACATAGGTAGAACTAGGGCCTGTTTGCTTATCAGAGGTGAACTAAAAGCTTTTATTTTGCTTAATTTCAGCAATGAGGAGGTGGAGCCACCTCCAACGCTGCTGAGGAGCGCTATAGCGGAAGTCAAGCGACGGAAAGCTGGCGTGATCTTGGGGTCTGATGCGAACTCGAGGCACTCAGTTTGGGGCAGCTCGGATACAAACTTACGAGGTGAGTCACTTTTTGAGTTTATTCTAAGTGACAACTTACATATCTGTAACAGGGGGAATTCCCCTACGTTTATAACTGCTGCCAGGGAGGAGGTTCTTCACCTCACACTGGCTTCATCTGAGACAGCACCTCTGATCTCGGATTGGAGGGTTCTGAGCGAACACTCTTTTTCCGATCATAGGTATATTTAATTCTCGTTGGACGAAACGCGTCCACGTAGCAAGCCCTTCAGGAACCTGAGGAGCACGAACTGGGATCTGTATAACAGGAACCTTCGCGGAGTGCTCCCTGATGCTCCCTGTGCAGTCTGTAGACTCGCTGGAGGAGCTTGTTGAAGTTTTCAGTTTTGCGTGCAGGGAAGATCTTGAAAGCGCATGTCCGCTGAGATTTCAGAAAGGTAGAGGGAAACCCCTTTGGTGGACTGTGGAGCTTTCTGAGTTAAGAGCGTCGAGCAGACGATTTTTCAATAGGGCCCGTAGGAGTAAGTTGTCTTCTGATTGGGAACTCTATAAGGTTGGACTAGGAATCTACAAGTCCGAAATAAGGCTAAAAAGATTTCATGGAGGTCTTTCTGCGAAAACGTTGAAGGGTGTCATGAATCTTCGAGATTTAGGCGTATTCTCGCTAGGAGTCCTGCTCCGCTGGGCTACTTGAGGGATGAGGCAGGTCACTGGACTATGAGTGGCGAGGAGTCGCTTAGGCTGCTCCTGGACACTCACTTTCCTTCCGATCCCTTCCCTGAGGAGATCTCCTTAGAGGAAGTGTGCGGAGGCTGTGCTGCTGTTTCTGACCTCCTGGATGAGCGCCGCCTGGCGTGGGCGATCAATTCGTTCGAACCCTTTAAATCCCCAGGACCTGATGGCATCATACCTGCGCAGCTGCAAAAGGCGGCGGAGGTGTCACGCCGTTGGTTGGCCCCAATCTACGTAAGCTGCGTTAGATACGGGTACATTCCCAGGGGCTGGAGGGTCGTCCAGGTGGTGTTCATCCCGAAGGCCGGAAGGAGCTCGCATGTTGCCCCCAAGGACTTTAGGCCAATCAGTCTTTCATCGTTTCTGCTGAATACGTTGGAGAGGCTGGTTGATATGCACATAAGGAGCATGATTCCTCGGGATCGCCTGTCTAGAGCTCAGCATGCTTACTGTAAAGGACGGTCGGTCGATACTGCTCTGCATACAATTGTGAGGTGTATAGAGGAAGCCTTCACTCACAAGGACTTTGCCGTAGGAGCCTTCCTCGATATCGAGGGGCTTTCAATAATGTCCTGCCGGACGCAATAGTTAAGTCGCTAGATAAGCTTGGGGTTGAGGTCAGTCTCATTAGGCTCATCGAAAGCTTGCTGCGTGACAGAACTGTCATGGCCGTCTGGGGTAGCGCCTGCTTGTCTCGCATGGTGAGCAGGGGCACCCCGCAGGGAGGGGTTCTCTCACCCCTTCTCTGGGTCGTCGTGGTGAATGAGCTACTAGTGGAGCTGGGGAGACACGGCTATCGGGTAATTGCCTATGCAGACGATGTGGCGCTCCTAGTTAAAGGTAAATACCTGAACACTCTGTATGAACTGACCCAACGGTACGTTAACATAGTTATTAACTGGGCGGCCAAAAGTGGTCTTGCCGTAAATCCCCGCCGCTGCTCTTCCCTCGGTTGGAGGTCTGCGCTTACAGCTGTCTGACAGGGTGAAGTACTTGGGCTTGATCCTGGACAGGAAGTTGTCGTGGGTACCAAACATCGAGGAAAGGGCAAGAAAGGCATCAGTGGCCTTATATTGCAGTAGGGGAGCTATTGGTAAGAGATGGGGCATCTCCCCTAAGTTGTCTATTGGCTATACGAGACCGTAGTCAAACCAATTATGTTCTATGGGGCCCTAGTCTGGTGGAACTCACTGGAAAAGGCTACACTAGCTGCTTTAATTGGTATTAATGGGGCACTGCCAACCGCCCCCACATTAGCACTGAACGCAATGCTAAACGTAGCGCCTGTCGACGTTGCAGGCAGAGTTGTCGCGGCGCGAACGGCTATTAGACTCAGGGAAACCGATTGGTTGATCAACTTAGGGACTGGACACTCTGGAGTTCTAGGAGGTTTCGACTTCATCCCCGATCGTACGGATTACTGCACCACCGTTACGGCTCCTAGGAGCTTCTTCTCTGTCCATTTTCCCTCAAGGGATGAGTGGGCCGGGCGGGACTTCTGGAGGAGGGGTGCGGTGAACTTCTTTACGGATGGATCGAAACTGGATGGCAGGGTTGGTGGAGGGGTCTTTTGTCGAGAGCTTTCCATCAGCACTAAGGTCAGGCTCCCGGACTTCTGCAGTGTATTCCAGGCGGAAGTAGCTGCTATCAAGGAGGCGGTGGATTCACTGCTAAGGAGCGTTATAACCGTCAGGGAAGTGAGCGTATATTCTGATAGCCAGGCGGCTATCAGGGCTTTGAGTTCGTTAGAGGTGCGCTCTAACCTGGTTAAAGAATGTCTTCTCTCTCTCTCAGCCGCGTCGGAATACTTCCGCATTAGGCTTATTTCGGTTCCGGGACACAGCGACATTGGGGGGAACTGCGTGGCTGACGAGCTGGCGAGGGAAGGAACCCGTGAAACGTTACTACCGAATAAAGAGCGGCTGGGGGTGCCATTGATCGCTTGCGGTTCGCTATTGGATAAATGGGCCTCATGTTAGCTCAGCGAACGCTGGGCGAATACCATGACATGTGCGATCGCAAGGTCCTTTTGGCCGAGGGTGGACCGGGGGCGATCGAGGGCACTCCTCACACTCACAAAGCCACAGCTATCACTTCTGGTGGGGGTTTTAACGGATCACTGTCCTATCGGTATCCACGCAGTTAGGCTGAACATTCTGCCGGACCCTTTATGTCGCTGTTGCCTGGAAGATGACGAGGTAGAATCACCTCAACACTACCTTCTTGGGTGCCTAGCGTTTGCGAGGCTAAGTTTGAAGTACTTTGGCTCTCACTTTCTAAACAGCCCCGAGGAGCTCTGGGGCATTGAGATCAGCCGTATTAGTAAATACATAATCGGCTCGGAGCGTTTTAACGATAAAGTTTAGGGGGCCTTTCCAAATTGTGGTATCACAAAGGACAATCTTACATTGTCTAAGTGAGCTCCGGTTACACGGGGCTGCCACCTTACCTAACCTAACCTATATACGCGTCAAACAATCATTAAATATTTCCTTTTAAAAACTTGAAATAAGCTTTTGCTATACACATTTAATTTACGCATGTAAAACTAATCTTATTGGAAGTTTATTCCAAAAACCAGGGACGTGAACCGGTTTCAAACCGAACCGGTTTTGAACCGAAAAACCGCTTTTTTCTTTTAATTAACTGAACCATTAACCGAACCGAAATTTTCCACAAATGTTTGATCCGAACCGAAAACCTAACCACTTTCTATAATGGTTTAAAGGTTCGTTTCAACCAATTTTCAATACATAAATGTACCCACTTTTTTCTTTTTGTTAAACATGGTAATACCTACCATGTTTGTTTACCATGTGACAGTATCAAATGTTAAGGCAACCCATCTCATTTGACAGACAATTGACCCTTAACCTTGCGCGTTGTTGCTCTTGACACTTGACACTTTAACTTGCGCGTTTCTTTTTTGTTTTTCGAACCGTCGAACCGAACCGAAACCCCGGTTCAAAGACCAAAAAAACCGCTTTGATGAACCAATCCAAAAGTGCAAAAACCACTAACCACTAAACCGTACCGACCAAATTTTTCATCCGGTTCACGTCCCTGCCAAAAACTCCTTTAGATTAGATTAAAACTATTAACAGTCAGTATTCAATTTATAAATAGGACAGGGTAAAAAAGCAAAGCAATCTGATTTTTTTTTTCCTTTTTGTGTTTGCTTTGAGAATACTTGCAAGTACGAGTATTAGCGATACTTTTTTGCAAGTATGATTACTGGCATCGATTCTTTTTTAGAGTATTCTATATGAGTACTAGTATCGATACTTTTCTAAATAGTTCTATCACTACTGGCGAAACCTGAAATAGAAGTAGGAGCTACTAGAGGTGGGTAACTCAACTCAGAGTTGAGTTATTGATTCGATTCCCATAAGTGAGTCGGTAACTCAGACTCCCTGTCCAAAAAAAATGTAACTCAGTAACTCAGTTGATTCCTAGAGCTCACATGATTCAATTGAATCATAGTGGCTCATATTTGTCCATACAACTCTCTCACTTCGCCACAGTGTTTAGCATGAAAAAGAGTCAGCAGTAGCAAGAATGATAGAATACAAGATTGCGCCAATCGAGCTGAGTACAACTGGCCGTGACGTCAAAAAATACCAGAATTAGAGAGCAAAGACGAAAGCTGGGGCGAAATTGAAAGGTTTGTTTAAAAAGTGCATAATAAATCGCGCTTTTACGGAATTATTTAATTTTAAATGGTAAATTGGTTGTTTAAAAGTAAAGAATGTGTACTTCTTAAATGCAATGCAAATCGCTGAAAGTGTTAAAACACTGCAATCATTATAATGATTTGCATTTTTTCAGTAATTGAACAAATACCAGCGGGCCGCTTGCTGGTAACAATTTGCAGAACGATTCCACGTGCATCGTCGTCAATTAGTGAAATCAGTAAGCAAGCTTTTAAAATAAAGGAAAACCTCCTACTCCGCTATACATATAATTACTTTCATTAATTAGCTACTTTTCCGGCAGCCGCAACAAACGCTGGCCCAAGCCTGCAAATTGTTGCCAGCAACTGACCCGCTGGCTGCCCAATGGCATTTGTTCAACTACTCAAAAATGCACTTTGTAAACAAACCTTTTGGGTGTTGGCCACATCAAGCGGCTCATCTGGATGAAATGAAAAGGCTGTTAGATGTAATGCAGCAACGTGCTCCCGATGTTGAACATCAGTTCAAAGAAAAGTCAAATGAGTTGGAAATGGCGCAGCTTATCATACGCCAGTTGTCGGATAAGGCCAATGTAAACCAAGGCCGCAATCGGATAGAGACCTCGACACAGACGCAATTTATGTACGAGCAACATATTAGAGACTTACAAGTAAGTTAGAAGTAGAAGTGCATTTGAAGACGTTTACATTATTATGTTTACGCATTTCTTACAGGCTATGGTGCAACAATTGACGTATGAAAGGAATTTATGATGGTCACAAATATATTGGCAAAAACATAGCAAGTGCATATGCCAAGTTGGAAAAATTGACAATGCGTGAGTAGAAAATGAATAGGTGTTCTTAATTATAAATATTACTTTACCTCTTCTTTTGCAGTGGCTAAAAAGAAGAGTCTTTTTGATGATCGACTGCAATAGATTCAAGAATTGACTTACATCATGGTGTATGCGTTACAATCTAAATTAGCCTGCATGGGCACCGACTTCAAACAGATACTAGAAGTGCGTATAAAAAATCTCAAACAACAAAAAGCGCGTCGGGATCAATTCGGGCAGTCACCAATTGCTGCTAGCACTGTTCGCTCGAGTACAGCGAAACAGGGCTCCTTGCTGTTAAGCGAAGAGAATACGGCCGTAAGCATTGACATGGCCGCAAGTGATACAACACCATTGCTGGGTGCAGTCGGAGGTAGTGGAATACAGACTCAGCAGCAGATTGCATTATATGATGACTCCGATAGTTACGTGCAACAGCGGGCTGAGACTATGCAGAACATTGAATCGACTATTGTCGAGCTAGGCGGTATATTTCAACAATCAGCACATATGGTCAAGGAGCAAGAGGAGACTGTGGAGCGTATCGATACAAACATACAAATATTGAAGTACTTCCAAACTGATGATAAAAATCTTCGCAGTACTGATATTCTTTTTCATATTCTTCGTAGTTTTCCTTATATAATAACGAATATGTTTGTGACACGGCAAGATTTTAACAAGTTCAGATGCGCGGTCTTAAAGTTGTGGGTTTTTAAATACATAAATATATAATATCCTATTCATATACATACATATAAAAAACACTAATGTAATAATGAAATTAAGTGCCACGTGAAACACGATAGCTTTTAGAAGCAGTCCCGTAGAATTAGACACTAATTCTGCCAATAATAAAATTACTTCACTTAGTTTCACTTTTTTTCAAAATTTTCTATAAAAAGTAGAGATGATCCTGTGTAATAAAACGAGAACCGATTTATGTAATCATAAATATATAAAGAAAAGTTTAAAACTAAATAAAATAGAAATTGTTATTGGCAATAAGTACATGTGCTTGTTTATTAATAATTCAAATATTATGTTCAAGCAAATTTAAGTCAAAGGTATGCAATTTCAAGAAAAAAGCAATTGCTTAGTTTTTACGCATACGGCCTAACATTTCCGGGAGGAAGCAGAAGGTCAGTATGTATAAATAAAAAGCTTTATCGCGGAACGTGTTATATTTTCAAATAACAAATAAATAAAAAATACATCGTAATGAAATGTTGCCGTTTATTGCATGTGATCTGATGCCGGATTCAATTTATAGGTTCTCGTAGGTAGCTCGTTCTCGAAGTCATCAGTGGTGAAGTGTTTTACACAGATGACGCTGGTTCGGGCGTTGAAATCCATTGGTCTCCGGGAGAACTGGATCCACTTTTCCACCAACTCAATGTCGGCCGGAAAAGTAAAAAACCTGCACCCAGATCCTTTGGCACTTACACTAGCACAATTAATCACTGCACACCTCATTTTTTTCTTTAATTTACAACTTTTTTATAAGTTTTCACAAAAAACAAAACAACGCTCAAAATCTTTCCATTTGTAAATTTGTAAAGTTGAAATAACCTAAAATGTCACGAACCAGAAAATGTAAACAAAAGTATTGTGTGACGTCAGCGAATGGGTGGATGCTGTCAAATCGACGAAGAGAGGGTTAGCGGTCCGCGAATGGCGCGACCTTTATTTTCTGGATCGTGTCAGCAGTAGTAGCAAAAGAAATGGTCAATGTACCACAGCTACAGTTGCAATCACGGCATCTTTCATTTTCAGAATTCGTTCTAGCATGTCGAACGTTGAGTTCCATCGCGTGGGAACATCATTAATCAATTTTGTGACTGGTAGCGGCATTCGAGCCGTGGTGCCTTTCAGCTGCCAATATGCATGCGAACTTTTTTTGAATAAACACACGATTGCTTTTACTTTATCTAGAATAGTTTGCATTTCTTTTAAGCCCGACTATGCAACTAAATTTACGGTGTGCGCAAAACATCCCCAATGCCGCCACTGTCGTCCACGAACTGCCGCCTTCATATTGCTGCGTTGTCAGTAACTACAGCTGTGACCTTATTAGTCAACTCCCAATCTATCAAAACCTCTTGCAGTTTTTTTTTATATTATCTGCAGTATGACGCTCTGAATATGATACGCAGGTCAACAAATCCGACTCTAAACTCATGCGATTGTTATCATCAGCAATGTAATGAGCTGTGATACCAATGAAATTGTCTTGCGCCCGAGAAGTCCATCCGTCCATTGTCAAACATACAGCAAATGCTCTGCTTAAACGTGCTTTCACTGTCATCACAGTTTCATTATAAATGGCTTGCATCAATGAGGACGACACAGTTTTCCTTGTGGGGAGTTTATAACTGGGATTGAGCATATGCACCAGAGTCTTGAACTTTGGATCTTCAACGACGCTGAACGGATGGTACTCCCTGACAATCATTTTCCCCACTTGCCGATCAATTTCCTTTTGTTTTTTTGTTGAAAGTGGTTTTTTTAAATAGTCGTCTATTCTTGACCTGCGTGGTGCAACAACTGGTGGTAGGGATTGTGCATCTGATGTTTGCACCTGAGGAGTGGAGTTGCCATTATTATCGTCCGGGTCCACTCTTATTGGTGGCTCTTGTCTGGTAATCCTTTGCGTGGGGTGCTTGTTATTGATATGGCGCAAAAGGTTACATGTCGATTTGTTTGCCACAGAAATCTTTTGGGAGCAGAGTCGGCATTGCACTTTTTTCTCCTTCTCCTCCGAAAACAGCAACCACACATCACTGGTCTTTCGTGACATCAGGAACACCTGTACGTTAAAGATTCTAAATATGTATGTATAAATAATATTAATAAATAATTTACTAACGCAATATGGATAAGTCGATTGCAATATTTACAAATTTCCGTTAGCCGTCCTGTTTATGAATAATTTTTATCCTTAGTCCGCTCGGGTACCACAAGGCAGTTTCTTTGATAATTTTGAAAAAATCAAGTAAGCTGCGAGTTTATTTGAATTAACGGAAACATATTAGGTTTGTATAGTAACTTCTCCAGTAAAACATTGCAGCCAGAGCGTAAAAGCAAAATAGAGCGTAAAATTGACAAGAAGAGAAAACTAGCAGAAAAAGTTACTGAACGCAAAACTAGTAAAAACTTGCAAGTGAATAGTTGTTGCACCCTTTTGATATTCTGCTGTAAACATGTTACTATTTATAAATCAGTTTTAAACTCTTTGCTTTTCACACAAGCACTTACACAGTCTAGTGCATCATTAATATTTTGATTTCCACTCATTTTACTTTTGTTTGTGCTAAACCAATTCAACAAATGGCGGCTTTTGACATTTATTCTTTTTCTTCTTCTGCTAGCTAATTTCTGCAGTAAAAATTTGCAGGTTCCAGTACAAATTAGTACTGACTATTGGTTACTATACAAACCTATTGATTACAAATTACTCTTCTCAATTTGAATTTGAAATTATATATTAACTCAGTGACCTTTGCCTTGTATGCAAAAGTACAATAGGGCTGTTCAGGATGTTGTGGAAATGGTCTTGGATTTGCAGTTGAAATTGCATTTGCAAATTTTACGCTTACTTCCATGGAAACCGTGTTCATTTTTTTGTTGTGAATTTACAAATGCAACGAATATGCAAATGCAAGTGCGTATGCACAATATCTTCAATAGCCCTAATGTTTAATACACAACTGTAATGATTATCATTTGAGTTGAGACAAGTAAAAAAGTCATAAGTTTGGGCGGAGCCGAAAATTAAATACCGGCGCAAGTATTAAATATATATAATTTTGAGTAAATTAACGTCCTTAAATTTCGAAATATCGAAGTTTCAAGCATATCTGAAATTTACCGTTATATGAAAAGTGGGCGTAATTTTAGTTCGATTTCAATAATTTTTAACTTTTTGCTTTTATGTGGCAAGAGAAATAATCATACCGAGTTTGATACAAATCGAATGAGCAGTTACCGAGATACAGATATGTGGTCATAAATGGGCGGGGCCACGCCCATTTTCCAAAATTTTACTAAACACGTATTTTCTGTTAAAGAATTATTGCAAAAGCCAATTTTGAATAAATTAGCCTCCGTACTTACTGATTTATCGAAGATTTCGTATTTCTCAAAATACCGTTACATGGGATGTAGGCGTGGTTATTGTCCGATTTTAAAAATTTTCAGTCGTTTGGTATGTTGGGGTGGCGGGTGGAGCGGTTACCAAGGTATACACATAAGTAGGCGTAGCTTCGCCCATTTTCCAAAAATTTATAATATTCCTATTTTTCGTCTAGCAATTATTACAAATATAAATTTTGAGTGAATAACCTTCAGTAACTAAAATATCGCAGATCTCGTATATCTGAAAATTACCGTTATATGAGAGGTAGGCGTGGTTATTGCCGATTTTGCCCATATCAAGTACACATACCCAATTTCGTTAAGATATATAAATTTTTACTCGAGTCATCGTTTGAACAGACGGACGGACAGACAGTCACCGCTTAATCGATTTCTTTTTTCATTCTGATCAGTTATTTATACGTACATTTGTCTATATCTATATTGATTCGTTTAGGCTGTTATAAACAACCGTTATGTGAACAAGTGCGATTGGGTGTAAAAATTTACAGTTTTTTGCATGTTATGTAACCAATTATTATTTACATGAGAACTACCTACTAGTTGTACCCGGGTAAAATAATGTAAAATTATTCGAATGTAAAATTATTTTACTCAAAAAACCATCCTTATAAAATTGGCCCGTAGTCATAGTCAAAATAAAGTCGACTTTAAAGTTAGTTGCAGCTTTTTTGACAGATATCCCATTGAAAATTATGTCAAAAAGCTGCAACTAACTTTAAAGTCGACTTTATTTTGACTATGACTACGGGCCATTGTATTTAAATTTAGCTTTCATCCATTTTGTAGAAAACTAATAGCTTTAGGATGTCACCAAATTTTAACTCGTTACTATCAGTAGTTTATAAAAGAAATTGCACTTGAATATGCTAAAGGTACCCGGACGGAACAGGACGGATAATTTGCGATCCAAATTGCAGCCCTGGCATTAAGTTTGAAAATATGAGTCAAGACAAGGCGAATTTATACAAACAAATTCGCCTTGAGTCAAGACCAGGGACGTGAACCGGAACCGTGAACCCGAACGACTTTCCATAAAGGTTTAAAGGTTCGTTTCAACCAATTTTCAATAGATAAATGTACCCACTATTTTTTCTTTTTGTTAAACATGGTAATACCTACCATGTTTGCTTACCATGTGAGAATATCAATGGGTTGCCTACCCATCTCATTTGACAGACCCCTTAACCTTGCGCGTGGTTGCACTTGACACTTGACACTTAAACTTGCGCGTAATTTTTTTGTTTTTCGAACCGTTGAACCGAACCGAAAACCCGGTTCAAAGACCAAAAACCCGCTTTGACGAACCAATCCAAAAGTGCAAAAACGGTTCGAACCGCTGAACCAAACCGACCAAATTTTTCATCCGGTTCTCGTCCCTGGTCAAGACATCACATTCAAAACGAGTCTACGATGCGAATGAGTGTAACATACAAAGAGTCAAATGAGTTAGTTGAATGAGCTGACTCCTTAAAGTGAGTTGGAATCATTGAGTCAACTCCTGTAAATTTGCTGAGTTACCCACCCTTAGGAGCTACTTATCGATGGCTGAGTGGAAGATCGACATATCTCGTCAGTCAGTTCGAAAACGCTCTATCTCAGAAAACTTTTCAAGAACGCCCTATTTCAAAATTTGATTGAAGAACGCCCTATTTCAGAATTTTATTGAAAAACACCCTATCTCAGAATTTGTTTGAAGAACGCCCTATCTTAAATGAAAATACATTGAAAATGTGCTGAGAATCACATCGGAATCTGTGCTTGTCCTTAAGTTATTTGTTTTTGTTACTTTTTTAACTTAAGGACGAGCACACCTAAAAGTTAAACATTCTAAAAATAGAATTATTAGCAAAAACCAACAATACCAACAACCACATGATCAAGTGAATTGCAGCGGAATAGCTGCGCTTGATTGTGTTGGCATAACAAAAATGAAAATAGTGGAAAAAAGCAAACGATAATTTACAAGGCGTACTTAGCACGGTGCATAGGCAACTGGCTGAGTCAGTGGGATCGTCGGTTCGAAGCCTACTGAAAGAGTCTGATGAGGAAATGTGGTGATTTCTGAAATAGCTATCACTTCTACCATTTTTTCAAATTATTGTTGCTTTTCCACAATAAATTTTCATTGAAAAACGGCCTCGAGCTCAATAAAAATTGTTGAATATAATTTTTATAAGGGCAAAAAAATAACAAAAACAAATAACTTACGGACGAGCACACTTAATAGTTAAACATTCTAAAAACAGAATTATTAGCAAAAACCAACAATACC